>NC_138370.1:93811833-94103019 GCF_054177405.1 Leptonychotes weddellii
CTGGTGATGGGTATTGAGGAGGGCATGTTCTGCATGGAGCACTGGGTGTTATATGCAAATAATGAATCATGGAACACTACATCAAAAACTAATGATGCAATGTATGGTGATTAGCATAACATAATAAAAAAAAAGAAGAAAAAAAAACTGTATGTGACAACTAGTGATTTCCATAAAGTTAAGAATCACAAATTTTCTTGTGTACTTCTGTGTTTTTTTCTTTTTAAGATTTTACTTATTAATTTGAGAGAGAGAGAGAGAGAGCACACATATGCACACACAAGTGGGGGAGGGGCAGAGGGAGAGAGAAAAGCAGACTCCCTGCTGAGCAGGGAGCCAGGTTGTGGGGCTCTTTCCCAGGAGCCTGGGATCATGACCTGAGCAGAAGGCAGATGCTTAACCATGTGCACTTCTGTTTTACTAGAGGTCTTAGTAGATGCTTTCTAATTTCCTTCAGAAGGTCAACAACCTAGAAAGATACAATACTAAAGTAATAAATCTAAAGAGACTTCAACTCTAGTTTTAATACATTATTTTTGCCTGGACAGATCCAATTTCTCGTACTTATCCTTGATAAAGTGAGAATTCTTATTTAGACAAATTAGCAATCTTAGAAATTTAATTTGTAGTACATATCATGTACTACAATTTAATAGAGTTGTTAACCAGAATATAGAAATTGTTAGAGTATCAGGTATGACATAAGATTATACTTCAAAGCTCCCTTTTGTAACTCATTGATAACTAAGGTAGATAAAGAGTACCAAAAAATCTCAAAACCTAAAATAATATGTCAGCAATGTTTATAATTCATCAAAAACATTGTTTCAATTCACAATCTCTACTGTTTAAATACCTGACTTTTGCATAGCTTTTAGATACAATTCATTAGCTCAAAGACACCACTGAAATAACACTTCAGATGATCATTTTAGTATTTTTACTTCTTATAAGCAAATATAAAGAAAGGCACAAAAGTATTTTACTATAGTCACATAAGCCCACACAGATATGATATGAATGTAAGGTTTTGAAAAATCAAACACTAAAAATTCTGACAGTCAAATGTGATCGAATATGCCCCAAATTTCAAGGAGGACTTTCAAATGAAAATGAAGGAATCAGTTCCTAGAGGATAGAGCCATGTCTTACCTTCTTTCAACATCAATCTTTAAATAAATCATCCAAAAGTTACATAACCATGTTCTATATCATTTCATATTTTTTTGAAATGCTTTGTCAGAATAGATTTCATGATACTCTTGGCTCTTTTTAGAGTTAATATCAAAACTATATGAAGAAATCTTCCTTGCAGCAATTATAAAAAAAGCTACTAAAAATAACACCTAAAGAAAATGAAAACACTAATTCAAAAAGTTATAGGTACTCATATGTTTATCACAGCATTATTTACAAAAGCCAAGATATGAAAACAACCCAACTGTCCACTGGTAGATGAATGGATAAAGAAGATGATTTTATATATATATAATGGGATATTTACATATCTATAATGGAATATTACACAGCCATAAAAAAGGATGACAACATAGCTGGACCTAGAAGGTATTATGCTAAGTGAAGTAAGTCAGACTGAGAAAGACAAATGCCATATGATGTCACTTACATGTGGAATCTAAAAAAACAGAACAAAAGATTAAATGAAAAACAGAATCAGAGCTATAAACACAGAGAACAAACTGATGGTTGCCAGATGGCAGGGGGGTGGGGAGATGAGCAAAGTGGGTGAAGGAGAGTAGAATGAAGGAGAGTAGAAGATACAGGCTTCCAGTTGTGAAATGAATAAGTAACAGGAATAAAAGGTACAACATAGGGAATATAGTCAATGGTACTGTAACAGCTTTGTATGGCGACAGATGGTATGCATCCTTGTGGAGAGCATAGCATAACACAGAGTTGAATCACTATGTTGTATACCTGAAACTAACATAACATTCTGTGTCAATCATATTCAAATTTACAAAAATTTTTAAATTGAAAAACAAAACAACCTAACTAAAAAAAAAACAACCTAACTGTGATAATAACAGATCCTCATGTCCTTTCAGGTCTAAGAGGCAACCACATTTCAGAAGAAAGCCCTAACATATGCTCAGGAGCCTAACATCTTCATTAGGAATGCAGATATTTTCTCAGTGGATTTGGAATAAGGTCTCTGGAGGTAGAATTCTCTCATCCCTAAAGTTTGAGTAAAAGGAGGGATGCTCACAAGCATTGGGAATACTCACAACAAATGGACTGGAGTCCAGTCCAGCCCATACCTGCAGTTGGGGGTAGGAATCTGCCCAGAAGTTTTGCCTACTCCTTTATCTCCATGCAAATACCTCCCTGCTACTAGAGTCCTCACTGCACTAGAAAAGTGAAAACCAGAAATTGTAACTACAGTTTTGAAATGTATTTCCAAATTGCTTTTCAAATAATTAGAAAAATTTACAGCATACTCAGGAATGTCTATCAGTTTCAACACAATCTTCTAAAACTTCATATTATTATATTTTGTGTCTTTGTTAACAGAATGGTAACTCATGATTATTTTAATTTGTATCTTTACAAATGAGAAAAAAATAATAACAAAATTAATATTTAGTAACTGAAAAGTTAGCAGTTTAATAATAATAGAAAGATTTAGTAATTGTGTGAATATAGCCAGACCTATTTGTTGACCTATTGTCCCTGGCAGCTTTCGCGCTACACCAGCCCAGAGAAGTCGCTGCCACAGAGACCAGGTGGCCCACAATGTCTATAATGTTCACTCTCTATAGTTCTTTACAGAAAAAGTTAGCTGACCCACGCTCTGGAATTTAAACATTAATTTCTATATACATTAGGAAAATAACATATTATCCGTCCAGTTATAGAATTCTTAAAAATTTGTGGCATATTTGCTGCTCATCTTTTTCACTATAATTTTAAAAAGTTATAATGCCAAAATAATATTTAGTTTTCTATGTTTTTGGTATAATTTCTGTGTTTGCTATGTAATATATCTGGAAATTATTCTGGTCTGATTTTCTTTATTTTTTAATAAAAAAAAAAACCATAGCTTTTAAGTGGAACTGCAAATATGGACATACAATAACACTGTTCAAGGAGAAATTATTTTTGGTTCCTTACTTCCAATTCCTCATAACTGATCTATTCTTCATTGCTATATTTATCTATACAAATAAATGTCAGAATATTCAAAATCCTAAGTAAGACTTATAGAAAAGAATGAAGTATTGATTTACATAAAACCCAGCAGTTTTAGTATGTCAAATTTATATTTTTTCCATAAGTTTCATCCTGATTATGAAAAAAATTGGAAAATTTATTTATTTGAAATATTTGGCCTAATGACACAATAAATTATCTAAAACATTTCTAGGCTTATTTCTATGAAAAAGGTGCCAAGTGCCTCTGTTCCAGTCCTCCTTCACCAAAAAAGAATATTATAAAAATAAATGTTAATAAGTTCTAAAGCTCTTAACAACTGTTTACCATTAATTGTGACAAGCATGAATGATGGAAATTGACTAAGGAATATATTTATCTAGATGATCAGGGAATGAGTGATTTCAGTCTTATAGTACCCATTTAACAGCCAAGAAAGATGATGGAGTTCTTAAGTTTGGAAAACTTCAGCTAGACAGAACCATGTATTTAGCTTAAGTCATCCATGGTATTAAGAATTATTATTAATGTTATTATTACTGTGGCCCCACAAAGTAGAGAAATTCTGAGTAGAATATCACTTGGGAAGGAAGACAACAGGTGCATTTGTCTACCATACCTCTACCATAACTTTCCAAGTCACAGCAATCATTACATGCTCCCATTTATAAAATCGTTGACAGAAGAGTTTCTTCAATAATCAGCAGATTATAAGTATGCTATTTAATTCTGAGAAATCAGATTGTGATTTATTTTTTAAATCAACTCACATTTTTCAGGACCAGTATCTATATTAATAGAAATAGAAGGATTTTAATGAGAAAATGATATTGCTGGTGATTATTTCTTTGAAAGCATGTTTAATTGTTTTCTGAATTCTGAAGTTTTGAGTGAATTTTTCATTCCAGCCCTTGGACCTCAAAAGCATGTTGTCACTTGCTCTTGTTTACCTATATTTAATTTTTAAAGCACTTTTATTTTCATGCATTGCATTTTTCTTAATGACATTTAAAAGGTGAAAAAACGGAATACACTTACGTAACTTAAAAATAGGGAAGGAATTATTAACTAACATTTGAATGAGTGGTTTAAATTCTAAATTAATAAAAAAATATTCATAGAAACTACCTTTTAAACAAGACAGTTACTTCTTAGGGAATATATTTACCCATTGTTGCTAAGCAAGCATGTCGAGTTACTAAAAAGTTACCAAAAAAGTTTACTTTTTTTTGCCACCTCAGTTCAGAAATTGCACTAGAAGCGGCCGCTTAGAAATCTGGAGCGACTCTCCTGGAGGATGTGGGTAATTTAACCCATAACCGAGAAGGAGAAAGCTCAGCTGCGGGGTTGTTAAGGCAGGTGTTCTCCCCTCCCCCGTGGGACTTGCCTGCCTCCCCACCTTTCTGTTTATTCTCCTGCCTGTGGTGACTTCCATTCCCAATCCCGGAAGCACTGTCCTCTTTTTCAGTACAGCGCTGACAGACTTTCTTTTCACTTCTGCTAACTGCAAACCCTGCCTCTGCATGTTGTCATTACTGGTAAGTTCTGTTTCTGTTTCAGTTTCCCTGGGGTCTGACAGACTTTCAATGCTAGGAAATTATGGGATTCATCCAGATCACAGTAACAGCCAAAGAGCACCTCAGACTCCTCACCTACTTGTTCTTCTCACCCCTGGAAATATCAGGTGCCACATCCTGAGTATGAGTACAACCCCTCTGTTTCTTTTACTCAGAAATCCTACATATCTTGGTCTCATGGTTTCACTCTGAAATAAATAACTTGCAATAAGGTCAAATTCCTGGGTCTGACAGATCAAAGATAAACCTTATTCTCCAGGAAATTTGAAAATCAAAGTATTTCAAGAAAGAAATTGTTGGCCCTCCCAGCCAAAAATCACAATAGGCCTTTGAAACCATTTTAAGGAACATATCATGACTATGAATTATTACAATCTGAAAGTCAACTTAAACATTTGATTGCTCATGTTTTAAGCATCTGCACAAAATATTAGTGTCACAATTAAAATGGTATTTAAGGGCCCTTTCACTGAAGTTAGTCAGATATTGGAAGTAAAACGCCTTTATAGGGCTGCAACTGGGATTCCAAGTTAGCATATGCTTAAAAAATGCCCTGTGACCTCATGGAAAATGAACTATACGTGAATATATAAATAGGCCAAAGAATGTGACAGCCTGAATGTAAGGGAATCTCTGCAATATTGCTCTAAGTCACTCTATAATAAAATATATGTTCAGCTTTGCACAAAATTTCATATTAAAAAGACAGCATCACTGCCTATTTCCAAATGTCAGTTCATAGCTAAAGCCAAACTCAGGAGGCGCGAACATGTGATGCCGTGTGGCACGAAGAGAACACAACAGCGCGCCACCGAACCAGAGGCAGTTGGGTAGTTTGATCACATTGGTTTTATTCTGTCAGCTTCCTTCCAGGAAGCTTGGAGGTTGACCAATGAGGTCCACTGTTGGTCCTTAGGCCACCACCCTCCCCTCCTTCTCGTTTGTGGCTTAGAACTTACCCACACCTCAAGTTCTCTGGTGTCCTCGCTGTTACAGCCATAGTAGTCTGGGGTTTTATCCAATTCCTGCATGTGTCCTTGTGCTCTTATGCTCTTATCCGCATGACAGGACGGGCAGAGAGCGGCATTACCCATCTCAGTTCTACAGTTCCTGCTGTCACTGGGCCTGTGCTTGCCCTCTGTGCTCTGTCCAGGGCTCCCAGGGGGGCACTACTGTGGACAATGCATCCAGATGATCCTTGGCTCCTCTGCTCAATTCCCCTACACGCCCCTCACCAGTTCTCCCCATCTGCTGGCTGGCTTGCTGGTGTCAGAGAGAACTCAAAACCCCAGCAACTGCAGGCTGCATTCAGTGACCATTTCCAATTCAGGCTCTGCCAGTCTATTTTTACACCTACCAGGCCAGCTATGCATGTCAATGGAGTGAGGGGGGTGAGCTGAGACAGAGCAGGGGAGGGGGTGGTGGTGTTTTGTTTTTCACCATGTGAGCGGCCTGCTCTACACATGGATTAAGTTCCTGCTGTGTAAAATGTCTCTACATTGAGAATTTTGGCATTACTCAGTAAATGCCTTTGAGTCCTTTAATTTTTTTCCCCTTCTGTCTTTCTAGTCACACGGAACACCAAATCTGTTAATGATCTCACTTTACCAGCATAATAGGTAGAAATTATTTTCATAATTGTTTAAACCAAGGGTCATCTCCTCAGCTGACATACATTATCTTTTTCATGATCATTTACAGAAAACAACTGGCCATCCTTTCAGCATTTAAACTTTATCAGAAACACATCCATCAAAATGGCTCATTTTACAATGGTATAGATGTCTTGAATTTTACAAAGTAGCTACAGTTTTCCATTATTCAGGATTGTGCCACAGTAGAGCAAACATTTTGACTTACTTATAATTCTTTTTAATTTTTAATATTTTGAAAACGTTTCCCCCAGCTTTATAAAAAATAATTCAGAATGGCTTTCAAAAACATACATACCATCTCTGAAACCATATTACAGATTTTTGAAAGAAGTTGTTTCCACTGAGATGAGCACAGCAAATGCACAGTAGGTTTTTATGAAGCCAATTATGATAAACATCAAGACTTTGTTATAGACTGTTATTGATTAAACTTTATTCACCCCATTAAGTTTCCTCTAAAACTTTATATATATATATATATATATATATATATATATAGTGTTTTGCTGTTAGTCCTATCCTTCCTCATTTGATACTGGCTTTCTCTCTTCATATCTTCTAAATAGGTTTTAAACTACTCAATGGCAGGATAAAGATTTACATTTTGTATCACCTTCCAAGTTATATATTATATTAAATGTTAAAGAAATCTACTGAATTGAAAGCAATCATTTGGGGAAAACAGGATGTGGAAGATATTTAGAAATTAACCACATTACATTTGATAGAATAAAACTCACCTTTCCGACTTGCCATTTTTTAAAACTAAAAATGCCTGTCATTATGATTATTTATTTAAATTAAAAACAGCATTCTTGAAATAGCCTACCACGCTATATTGCTATCCAAAACACTTAACCAAAAAAAAGCCCAACCAAACAAACAAAAACAAACAAACAAACAAAAACACACCACCCTTTAACAAACTCAAATCCAAGAATGGCATTTTTGGATTGTTCATTCTTATAGTCCCATGATGGGATATTTTTCGGTTTTGTTTTGTTTTGTTTTTTACCAATCCTGTTTGAATAGCTCTTTATCCCAGAATTTATGAACCTCGAGTATGTTATTTACTGTAAAGCTCTTACCCTTATCTTCCAATTTCTAAGAGGCACTAACAGTATTTGGTGAAATTATTTTTATCTTTCAGCTATAGGTGATGACATATCTTAAAACAGTTTTTTTTTTAATTTATTGACTGAACCAATAACATTATGATAAAAATAGGGGGCATAATTTCTCCATTCATGTGAAAGACAAGCATAATTTAAACATTTTAAATGTTAAAGTTTTAATGGGGATTAAGGAGGGTACTTGTTGTGATGAGCCTGGGTGTTGTATGGAAGTGTTGAATCGCTATACTGTATACCCGAAACTAATATTACCCTGTCTGTTAACTAACTGGAATTTCATAAAAACTTAAAAACAAAAAAAACAACCTACGGAAAAGTGTTAAAGGTTTAGGTGAAAGTATTCATAAAGATGAAATGTTAATATCAGTAACAGGATCAGACTGGTAGCTGAGATTTACCAAGCAAAACCTTTTGTGTTGCTCAAATTATTTTTATATAGACTAAACTAATGATTTATCATAATGTGGTAATTCCTCACCAAATGTTACACCTACATGAACAATATGTTGTAGAAATTAAGTAAGCACTGGTGTATAATAATGTGTTTACAAACTCTTTCAAAAAGATGTTTTAAAATGTCCTATCTTCTTCTCTAAGGTTCTTAGAGCCTTACAGTGCCTTACAAAGTCTTATAACATGCTTCTTCTTGAATATATATGAACTGTTTTATTCAGAATATAAACCAAGATTTTACCAGCTGTTAAAAGAGGTACACTTCTTTTCTCTCTTTTGGAATTAGTTGCCTATTTTTAAAACATAAAAATTTAATATTCAACAATCTTTTAATATAGAATCATGTGATTTAAAACCTGGAAGCAAATCCTAAAATTTCTCTGTGGCCTCATTCCTTCATTCTAGAGTTGAGATCCGAATCCCTGTACTTAACATGTGTAAAAGGAATATTTAACCACTCTAGCTTAGGGAAAGATGTCCCTAGGTGCTCAATAAATAATTTTGCCGTGCTTTAACAGCATGAATTGTTTCCTGGAATCTTTCTGGCTCGTTAATACATTACCCATTCTACCACTATGCCTTCGATTTTCTTCGCCTTCAGCCAAGCAGCTAAGCATCCCTTTCTCCACCAGTCCCTGTTCATTGTCTCTTTCAAAGCTCATCTTAAAATTCGCTTTCCCCTAAAAGTCTTAATTACACCTACGTTAGTCCCTTAACTTGTTCTATCTTTTCGAATAAAGTTGGGACCACTATCAGCTATTTGCTCTTTTTACAGAATATGGCTTGTCTCTCACTGACCTTCTCATAGATGTAAAATACACACAGTAGTTTAAACGTTTGCTAAGTAAATGAATAAAAGGCAGCCACAGATAGGAGCACGACTGATAATACCAATATTTAACTGCACTACACTGACCTTTTTGCACATTAACAGTAACAGATTTAATAATTTTAAACATTTTTATGCATGACCAATCTTTCATTTCATTTTCATTTCCACATTTACAATAAACACTCTGATTAGTCTTTGAAAAAATATTAACATTGTTTGGAGTTTATTTTCCTAGAACAGAATTTGTAGTGCTTTGTTTCAAAAGAAAAAAAAAATGTTTATAAAGTACACTGGAACATAAACCAAAAGAGAAACATGTTGACAACCCCTGCAAGATACTCTTCCTAAGTGACTAGCAATTAGGTTCCTACCCTTCTCTCTTTCCTTTATCCCAGGGAAATCTTCCCATTCTTTCCCTAATAGAAAAAAATGTCCTACTTACTGAATATAATAACACCCATGCTCTTTATCATCAGGGCTGCCCCGAAATATGCCTCACAGCGGTATCAAAATCTCACTACTAAGTTTGGTGCCTCAACAAGTATGGGCAAAGGAAAGGCAAATATCCACTGCTGGTGCTCCTGTGATTGCTAAAATTTCCTATTTGCTGGCCAAACAGATTGAAATGATCAATCTGGAAGATATCATAGCTGTGAAAATAGAACTTTTCAATGAACAGCTTCATACGTGATCACTCCAGACTTTGCCAATGCTGCTTTCTGCGTAATCAAAAAAAGGGTGAGAGGAGTTTGCAAAAGAGGACATTGCTTCAGAGGTTAAAATATTGCTAGTTTTAGGGGCGCCTGGGTGGTCCAGTCAGTTGAGCATCCAACTCTTGGTTTTGGCTCAGGTCATGATCTCATGGGTCGTGAGATCTAGCCCCGCATCAGGCTCTGTGTTCAGTGGGGAATCTGCCTGAAGATTCTCTCCCTCTGCCCCATCCCCCACTCGTGTGCACACTCTCTCCCAAAAATAAATAAATAAATC
Organism: Leptonychotes weddellii; assembly: GCF_054177405.1. Lineage (NCBI taxonomy): Eukaryota > Metazoa > Chordata > Mammalia > Carnivora > Phocidae > Leptonychotes > Leptonychotes weddellii. Next base: position 93,821,645 of record NC_138370.1, read on the forward strand.
TTTAAAACAAATATTGCTAGTTCTATTTCCTAGTGGTTAACTAAGAGTGGCTGCCAGACAGACTTGTCACGAAAGCTTGGGTGATGTGACGACCTATATACCGAACATTTTGCCAATTAGAAGGCAAGGTTAGCAAATACTGTGTAGTACTCATGCCTTAATCATGCCCCCGTAGATTGTTAGGATCTCTGTGGACATCTGACAAGGGATATGCTTTCTGCCAGGGCAGAACAATGTCACCACTGTTTCTCAAAAATGCTTCAAAGTCATTAGGGCAAATTACTCAGAAAGCAAATATTTGCATGTTTGGCCACACTCAGAGCAGGATACTTGACTTCGGTGCGTGATTTAGAATGTGAAATTCAAAGCCCTCATGATGGGACATATTTGCAATATCCTTCTTAAATTTCCAGGCACTTTTATTGTTATTATTTCATCTATATTACTGTGGTTCAAATCCATCAAAAGAGAAAAACGATTAAGGACTGAGAACAAAGGCCAGCCTCTCATCTGTAATCTTCTGAAAGTAGCTGCTAAAGTCCCTACACAGCAAAGCTGAAAACCATCCATTGCAGTTTTAAATTTCACCTTTTAAAGAAGAAGCAATTATTATGGAATCATCAGAAAACTAACACCTTAGAGAAGAAATAACTGTATCAGTTCTCTAATTTAACCTAAAGAGTTATATCACAGCTCCTGCAGAGGAATGAAAAGACCTCTTAGCTAGGAATAACTAATCCCAGATTTTGGTTCTACCACTCATTTACCTGCATGGATTTGTGTAACCTTATCAAATCTGGGCTTGAGTTTTCTCTTTGAAAACAAGGGGGTCAGACTAGATGATTGCTAGATCCCTTCCAGCTCTGAAGTTCTTTACTTCCATGCAACAACACTTGTTTACATTTGAACATATACCTAACAGGTGGTAGTTGAAGCTGACCATCTATTTAGTTAGCAAGCATGAGAAAAAAAAAAAAATCGAAAAGAACAACTCAATATGTTGCATCACAGGTCCCTGGTTCTATGAGCTGATGGCATTCGGTGGCATTTCCATGGGATACTCACAAGGGAAGATGAAAGGACCGTCATGTGAAATATGACAAACTCTTGTCGGTATCTAGGAGCTCTATTCCAAGGTGAGGACCTTTACGCTCTTGCTCCACCTTTCCTGAATATTAGCCCCACTGAAAAACTAGAAGCATTTTGGAAAGCTCGCCCTGCCAGTTTTCTGCATCTCACAATTGTAAAACAACTTTCACCAGGAAGTGGTCTCAGTTTCCGAACCTGGTGTTGTAGAACAGCTTTATAGGATTTTGTAGGACAAGTTTTTGCAAATCACCTGCATAAAATACAGGGATTTTATTCTCCCTCATAGATTTCAGTTAATTTGTTCTTAAAGGGCAAGTGCTGTCTGTCATAATAAAAATATTGAAGAACAGGGGCGCCTGGGTGGCTCAGTCAGTTAAGTGTCTACCTTCGGCTCAGGTCATGGTCCCAGGGTCCTGGGATCGAGCCCCGCATCAGGCTCCTTGCTCATTGGGAAGCCTGCTTCTCCCTTTCCCACTGCTGTTCCCTCTGCTTGTGCTCTCTCTGTGTGTCAAATAATAAATAAAAAATCTTTAAAAAAAATATTGAAGGGGCGCCTGGGTGGCTCAGTTGGTTGAGCGACTGCCTTCGGCTCAGGTCATGATCCTGGAGTCCCTGGATCGAGTCCCGCATCGGGCTCCCTGCTCAGCAGGGGGTCTGCTTCTCCCTCTGACCCTCTTCCCTCTCGTGCTCTCTGTCTCTCATTCTCTCTCTCTCAAATAAATAAATAAAATCTTTAAAAAAAATAAAAAATAAAAAATAAAAAAAATATTGAAGAACATATTTTTCCTGGAGTCTTTAAAGAGGCAAATCTGAAAAAGTGTTTCACTCAGAATTATGTAATTTAATTTTTTTTCTCTCTTGCAAGTTGTAAGGGTTATTCAAGTATATATATCACACAAATGAAAAAAGGGAAGTCCAATCTCCTTTTTTTTTTAAAGATTTTATTTATTTATTTGACAGAGAGAGACACAGCGAGAGAAGGAACACAAGCAGGGGGAGTGGGAGAGGGAGAAGCAGGCTTCCTGCGGAGCAGGGAGCCCGATGCGGGGCTCGATCCCAAGACCCTGGGATCATGACCTGAGCCGAAGGCAGACGCTTAACGACTGAGCCACCCAGGCACCCCCAAGTCCAATCTCTTAATCTAAACTATCACTGCAGCATAAAATGTCCTAATATGATGGTGTTGCCACTTTGTATTTGGCAGATCATCATTAATATGTAAGATATGTGCTGCTTTTGCTGAATTTAGAAAACTGTTTAGATTACAATCTACCTCCCCTTACACTCCGAAAACCATGCTAGCCATAATTCAAAACTGATTGTTTTGGTCAAATATATTTATCTGATTAAACTAATATTTTATTACTCCTATTGTGTGTACAATTCTGCATGCCCAATCACAGGAAACCAGGGACAAATTCTTCTAACTTTGGGAATCAGTGACCTGTGGAAAAAAAACTGGAACATTCTGTGCAACAACAGAGACAGCACATTATTTTCTCCTGTGTTTGGACACATTCAATATAATTTCTTCAGCTAAAAGTCAAACATGTAATGATTTTCACCCATTGGATCTGTTATATAACTGATCAATCAGGAAAACTGTTGCATAATTTATAGATCTACAACAGATTCTCTATATTAACACGTGGCATAACTTTTCTAATTGAGGTCAGTATAAATGAGTTTTACTGTGTATGCTGTCCACAAATTAATCAAAAGGGTATCTCCAAGCAACTTATGTGCCCACAAACATCAAATAACCAATTTAATTTTACATTCCTCCCAGCTATTATTTTCATTCCAGACTGCTGCCTCTGGACTCCTCGTCTATAAAGGAGGACATTCTTTAATAAACAGTGCTACAACTTGAGAAGTTTTCTAAAGGCTACTCCACACAGTGCCTGGCACAAAGTGGGCACTCCATAAATGTCGTTGACTGACATTAAAGACACTACGAGGCAAGAAGTGGAGGGTGTCCAAAGCAAGCCTAGAGGGCCATGTGACTCGTTCAATGCGGTCATACTGGACTGCATTCTTTTTTTTTTTTAAGATTTTATTTATTTATTTGACAGAGAGAGAGATAGCAAGAGCAGGAACACAAGCAGGGGGAGTGGGAGAGGGAGAAGCAGGCTTCCCGCCAAGCAGGGAGCCCAATGTGGGACTCGATCCCAGGACCCTGGGATCATGACCTGAGCCGAAGGCAGACGCTTAATGACTGAGCCACCCAGGCGCCCACTGGACTGCATTCTGAAACACAACATGAAGAAAACAATTTAGCCATTGTGTACTCCTACTTTTTCTGAAAAAAAAAAAAAAAATACGTATCCACATAACACTCAGAAAATGGTTAACTACTACAGCAGGGGCTCCTCAAAAGCTTCATTTGTAGAAAAAGTCAAGGATGGAAATAAAAAAGCAGAGAGGGGGCTCCACTGCAATCTGACTTTAATAGTTATTTTCTGAAACCTAAGTCAGTATTTTAGTTTACTAACATTTCTTGTAAGTTTCCATCTGTAAACCAGGGAGAGTGGATAGAGATAATCTGGAACAGATTCTGTTAAGGGGATTTTAAGATGAATGAATGGTGCACAGCCCAACTGTTGACCATTTCATGGGGTAAAGTCTCGTGCCCAAAGGAACAACGTGCTTAGACATAACTCTTCACAACAAGCTGACCAGTTATGTTGTATATGATACATGCCACAGTTGTCTAGACCTATCTATCAAAATGGTCTCTCACATGCCATGGTAGTTAGACACCATGCTTGATCATTAGGACAAGATAAATAGGAGTGCTGTCTTAAGGAGAATTTATAATCAACCTCCCCAAATAATATCTTAAGTATATAGGAAACTCCAACACTAAGCTCAAATAAATTATCCATGACTAATATTAGCAAATAAAAATTCATTTATCCTTTCCATACTTCTCAAGTCTCATTTCACTTAGTATATGGGGTTTCCCTTTGATGGTTCACAGGCATTAAGTTTCATACATTTATAGTTGCCATTTGTACATTCGCCCTTGAGGTTCTAGAAAAATAGCAACTTTGCAAAACTTTTTGGGTTATGATATACAATATGAAGGCTTAAATGTTTTGATACATTTGTCATTACTGAAAAAATTTCTTCAATTTAAAACAGAACCCAGTTCAATGTAATCATATACTCAACTATTTTAATCTATCGGTCTCAAAGTATTTTAAAATAACTTCCCAACAAAATAAATGCACACGTACACATGCACGCACACCATCTGAAATGAAACAGGAGACATAGACATTTGAAATACACTGCCAGGCTGGCGCACCTGGGTGGCTCAGTCCATTAAGCGGTGGTTCTTGGTTTAGGCTCAGGTCATGATCCCAGGGTCATGGGATCCAGCCCCATATCAGGCTCCAGTCTCAGTATGGAGTCTGCTTGAGGTTCTTTCCCTCTCCCTCTCCCTTTATCTCCCACTCCCTCCCCCTCTGTCCCGCGCCCCCCCCCTCCAAAGCATACAGCGGCACACTGCGCACTCTCTCTCAAATAAATAAAATCTTGAAAAAAATAAAAAAATTAAATTAAATACATTGCCAGGCTATAGCCGGGCTTTGATCAATTATGAACAAATTCAAGTTCAAACTAAATTTTTTTTAAAGATTTTATTTATTTATTTGCCTGAGAGAGATATAGCGAGAGAGGGAACACAAGCAGGGGGAGTGGGAGAGGGAGAAGCAGGCTCTCCGTGGAGCAGGGAGCCCGATGTGGGGCTCAATCCCAGGACCCTGGGATCATGACCTGAGCCGAAGGCAGACGCTTAACGACTGAGCCACCCAGGTGCCCCTCAAACTAAATTTCTAATACTAGTTCAAACTGGAGCAGATACAGGCATTTATAAAAATTACCAATTAAACCTGACTTACTATGAGGATGGTAACTGATTTCCTTGTACTACATTAAAACATTAAATCAAGAAGTTTCTGTGATTGTAAAATATGGTATTATTAGTTATTTTTTTAAAAAATACATGTGGAGTGTGCATTTAATCAAGAACTAAATTAACTACAATTACAGAATGATAGACTAAATTAAATTTATTTCAAAGGCTGAGAAAACTCAGAGCACGAAAAATAATCTGAATTTCATTGTCCAACTGATACTTTATTTGGGTTCTATTTCAAGATCTCTCTAGAGCAAATTTATTCTATGCATCTTAAAGTATAAATAATTGTTTATAATCCTTTACCTACTATTCATACTAGAATAAATATCCTGGTTATATATCATTTGTTCCCTTGGATAATGGGAAATTTTTTGATAAAGTTTTTAATAATGTCCTACTTTTTTTTGGAAGACGGAATAATTTTACAGGCAATCAAAAACCCTGTGAATATGAAAATAAAAATATAAAATCAATTTCATTAACTCAATTCTTCTAAAATTGTGTCATTGTGGTCTTATGTCCTCTGAACTACAATGTTACTGGCCATATGTTGTAAGGAAGGAATTTCTGGCCAAGCACTACCAGCTGCCCCTGTTAACTTTAGTATTCCTATCTGTATAATAATGAGCTACAGTAAATAGACTCTTGTGCTGATGTTTGTATGTGTTAAATCTTTAGAGTCGTAAGTTTATAAATCATGCTATGAGGTCAGCATATGATTTATCTTCTCTGCAGGAAGGTAAGAAAGAAAGAAAGAAGGAAGAAGGGAGAAGGGAAGGAAAGATTATAAATCTGATAAGAAAATCCAGATCTATCTCTAAAACTTAAGAAGGGCTTTTTCTTTAAGAGCAGTTATTAAAAATATTTTTAATAAATATGTTTTTCCTTTTTACTAGTTCTTTAGAGCTAGTAGTTAAATATTCTCGGGGCTTTCCTAGGTCAATAAAGAATCTCTCCCCTAAGCCAATATTCTCCTCAAACCTGCTCCTGGCTCAACTGACCAGCACCCCTATATTCTTTGCTGCTCAAGCTGGAAATGTTGATGTTTTTGACATTCCCTTTCCTATACATCTAGGCCTAAAGAATCTGCTTTTTTTTCCATCCCTTAGCCACTCCATCATTTCCTGGCTGAATTACTGTACCTGTCTCCTAAACAGTTTCCTGCTTCTAGCCTTGCTCTATTCCATCCAATCCATGCCCCACACAAAAACCAGAATGAGCTTCCCAAAGCTCACATCTACTCAGGACACTTCCTATAATCTCCATGATAAAAGACAAAACCTTTAAAGTGCTATACAGAGTCCTGTATGATCTGGTCCTCCTTCCTCCCCCATCTCATCTTTGCCCTCTTTTTTATATTTTCTTCTGGACTTTCATAAACAACTAATCCTCCATCTGGATCACCTCCCTCCCTCTCTATATTTACAAGACTTCTCTTGGAACCTTTCCTGGCTAGCAAGATTAAGGGCCAATTGTAAACATAGAGTGATCACAGTGATTGCTACCCTGCACCGTAATCATCTTTTACATGCTTGTCTTCTTCACTAGACTATGAGCTCATGGTGGACAAACATTATATTTTGTCTGTTTGTTCCTAGTACTTCTGACAGTGCCTCTAACATAGCGGACACTCATAACTGATTACTGAAAAAAGCAATAAAAAAGTTTTCTTGACACATTCAAAATATGATTGTTTCTCACAAACATTTATTTCATTCATCCCATAAATATTTGTTCAGCACTCTATGCCAGGCCGGAGCACGTCATTTAAATAAAAAAGAGGCAAATGGGCAGTGTTTCTGATGTACACATAAATTCTTCAATAAATCTCTGGAATGGCAGTCTGCAGCAATCTATTCAATTACCAGTAAATGCTCCTTTGTTTGTTGATATACTATTCTGTCAGCTCTTGTTAGATTATGTTTTCAGATGTTTGATTTCGTCATGAAGGGGACTAGGCACTGAACCTACTCATAATCACATTATGGCAAATGGGCACAAGAGCAATAGTGGCCATAAACCAAAAGATGGTTTATTAAGTAAGGATAAGACTACTGATCACAGTAGTGGATATTGTGGGTATTTCAGCCATGCCTAAAACCTATGGAGAGTAATCACTGCTAAGGCCAGAGAAATGTCCCAATTATTCTCTAGAAGTACAGATAGATTTCTCTTACAATGACTGTCTATGTGCGTGTGAATGCGCGCGCGCGCGCGCGCACACACACACACACACACACACACCTCTGTTACTCTGTGGCTTGGCCATCATGGGCCTCTAAGGTATTATGTGAGGTGGAAACCTCTTTTCATTCCATTCTTTCTTTCCATCTGTAGAGCTACTCTGTGTCCTTTCATGATTGGCTCCCATTTTTATTGATGATGGTGGGTCATCCATAGATCTCTGCCTTTACTGTCACATCTAATCCTCTTCACAGACCTCACTTCCTTTTGACCATGACCTTCTCTGACATTGCTTATCTGTGACGCTCAATTCTTTCTCCTTCTCTCCACTGTTTTTATTTCTTCATATATACCTTTACTTCTAACATGTTTTACTTTCAATGCAAACACTAACCTTTTGTAGACAACAACCAATAATATAGCAAATTCATAAATGCAGAAATACCTCACAGTTATCAGCCTATGGCAAGTAGTCATAGAAAAGACATGCATTTCCTGCTTTTCTTCATGATAAACAACCAATTAAAGTGCTCAGGCGGAAATCCTCAATCTTTGCACTATTAGCCATCAGTAATTCAGATATATGTTAACTGCAGTAAAGGTGCATCGTGAAGAAAAAAGCACCATAAAAATTCAAAGTCTTGCCTTCTTTTTTATGACATTCCAATGTTTTAAATTAGAATTTCCAATTTCTAAATCTCTATGGAAATATCATTTATTTCTGACTTCACATTTTGATAACTCATTAGACTATACGGCAAAGTTCTAATCAAATTTTGTCAAATTTTACTAAACACATAGGTCACGCTATATTTGATCAAGAAGTATGTCATGACAACTTAATTTTATACTAAATTCTTCCTAAAAAAAGAAATATCAATAAGAGTAAACGTAGCTTCCATTAACCACTGACGTTTTCAAATGTCAATTTTACTGAAATATTTTGTTTCTATTTTGGTAACATTCAATTTTCGTTGCCTTGTTTTATAACCCAAAATGGCTCAGTTTATTATTGTCCCACACTAAGATGAGGGGAGATGGATCGTTCTGTGTTATAAAGGTATCACACAGGGCACCTGGGTGGCTCAGTTGGTTAGGCAATTGTCTTCAGCTCAGGTCATGATCCCGGAGTCCCGGGACCGAGTCCCCCATCAGGATTCCCTGCTCATCAGGGAGGCTGCTTCTCCCTTTGACCCCTTCCCTCTCATGCTCTCTCTCTCTCGCTCGCTCACTCTCTCTCTCAAATATATAAAATCTTTAAAAAAAAAAAAAAGGCATCACACAGACCCCTGACCTCAATGTTCAGCAGAGCGGAAATGGCATTTAAAGACCTTTATGTGCTGACTACCTTTTTGTGTCTGTAGCCAACAGTACCCCAGTAGTCTTCCTTTTCCAGTTCACTATGTATTTGTGACCTTGGGTTCTCTCCGTGGTCCAGTGAAAAAACTAACTTTCAGGAAATTCTAGAACTACTTCCATCTGCAGTTTGATAAACTAACTTCATATTAACCATTTGAATTTTGGGTCTGTGAGACCTACTTCATCTGTCCACCACTCTTATAAGAGATTCCTATTGAAGACATCTAGGACTTAGACATCTCCTTTGATACTCTTTGATTGTCAGAGATGCAGGTAATACAGACGGTTTGAGCACTTGATAATTCTAGCCATCCTGTCTTCCTCTACTCTCATTATTGGAGAGCTTGCCGTCATGTAAGCCACATTATAACCCTTAAGAGGCTCCCCCTATCCTGTTTGCTTTGTTCCTTGAAATGCTAGAAATATTTTTGTGTATCTTAGTGATATGTGATCCCATGCCTGGCATCCTCTGCGGGGCCCAGTGTCTGCAGCTAGATCTAATCTAAAGCCAGATCCCAACTGCCCTCGTGGGCTGTGTCTGGTAGAGACAGCGCCACCACACCTCAGGTTATACCTGCGAAGTACAAAGTGGCTCGTGGAAGGAGTCGATGCTTTAAATTTCAGCACTTTTTAACTGACAAAATTTGTTTTCAATTTCACATGCCCATGAAAAGGACCCATCCCTTTGTTAAATCTTATTAAAATGATCATTCCCTGAGGTACATTTGAAGTACATACTATAGTAAAACTGCAACACTGTAACTTCAATATATTGAAAACTCAGAGGACAAAAAGTAAAGAGAGAGATATTATTAAAACACATATAAAAATAAAATTTTGAGAAATATAGATATATATGTATGTACATGCATGCATACAGACATACATACACATCATACCTTATGAACAGAATTCTAAGCATGGTTTTTCTCAAATAAGAACCTACTTTGAAATGAGCTAATTAGAAACAACCACCACCCCCCTCTAAGGAAGTTATATTAGAGTTTATGGTCTGATAGTTGTGACATCTCAGAATAGTATTCTATTTTTTTCTTTTATATGGTAGAGACATTTTCCTAGTCAACTTTACTGCTCTGTTAGGTCAAATTCTTGACCTATTTACTCCATGGCATTAAATGATAATTGAGCTCAAAGAGGAAAGAGAAGGAAAAAAAAGAAAAAGCCTTTGAACACTTAAAGCTTTTGTCTATACATTTCACTCTTATATCTTGCCCGGATGTGTTTTTATCCTGAATCATCCATGAAAATCCATGTGGTTTCACACAGAGAAAAACCGCTTCTTTAGTATATGTGGAATCACAAAGGTCCCATTTAACTCTACTGTGCTTTGGTGGGCAGGAATGTTAGAAGGTTTTAAACTTAGTTACAATATACTGCTTGTTGGAACAGAAGTGTGTCTTTGGTGTTCTGTGCTACAGGTTTCTCTCCACTTGAGAGTCTGTAGAATACTCTGACATGATGCAATCACGTGACTAGTCTTTAAAGTCTAAATGAACATCACACTTCATTCAATCCTTGCTTTTTATTCCTTTTGCATTATAACGATGGACATGCCTTTTAGCAGCTTTCAAACGGGAGAAACCTCCACTTATCAGAGGAGGGATCCTTCAAAAGTTTTTATAAATCAATGGAGCGCCAATCCATCTTCGAAGGAATGGAACCTAGATGTCAGCCATGTGACCTACATCTGGATAACCTGTGTACCTGAGTCACTAGCACGCGGACACTCATCACAGGAGCTTGAGTGACATTCATCAAAACAGAGCAGGAAGAGAACGAGGAAAGTTACTGAGTTCAACCCTGCTTTAAGGCAGCTAAACATGTCATTAATATGTACTGAGTGTAAACAAGAATCAAGGCTCGGGGGAGAAACAATGCAAATGGGAGTTATGAGAGGATGTTGCCTGCCTGATGTAGTAGACTTCATGTACTCCAGACGCATGTTTCAAGTCCTACAAAGATGAGAAAACTTGTATTGAAAATAGGAAAATTAATAGTTTATAAAACTATTAATTAAAGGGGTTTTTATAGTTTTTAAACATTAGTGTGACTTTTAGATGCAAACATAGTGAATTAACATTTAAATATTACTGGTACAAAGAAAGATGAAAGATATTTCTCCAGAAAATTCTTTTGTCCCATCTTTTGTAATGTCTTGAATTTCCTTGTCAATGTATGCAATTGAGAAGAGCTGATCACGAAACGTTAAAAGCTCTGGTGATGTGTCATTCTGTAACAAGTGTTTATGCTTGGTGTAATCTACAAGATACCCAAATACCCTTCTCTTTCTAGGTTTGATTCAGAAGACTAACCTATGACAAATTTGAGTTCAGGACACAAAAACAGTAATTTGATGTTTAGAATCAGTAGGGTATTTACTGTGTCTAAGGCAATGTGACATGATATAGGAAGAAAATCAGTGATCATTATGGGCTCAGCGAGCTAGTCAAATACCCTAACACCAGGGCATTAGGCTGTTCTAGGCAGGGTATTGTTCTCATCTTGTGTATTACAACTTCAAAGGACATGGGCTTAGAAAAAGAACCTAGAGTTCCCCCTGGGTAACCACATTTCGGTATTACTATATCATATAGTCATTTACAAAGAGAACACACATATAATGTTGACAGAAGTACTTGTGTGGTCTCCGATCAGTAGTTAGGTACCCTATAGCACTTAGAATATATGCTCAATTTACAATATCATTATACACTTGATTATAACTAAGAACTTAGTGTCAAGAGGGAACCAACATTACATATCTAAATATTTTACCAAGCTAGATTAAGATAGGCAAGTGAATTACTAAAGGCAGAGAAAACAGAAGGAAAAATTTTATTGAGTTTGGCCATCCGGTAGCAAAGTTAATTAAAATGAGAAATGAAGTGCACTTTTCGGAGAGACCAGGGAGTGATTCATTAGTTGTGAGAATATTATCTGTAGATGGAGAGCAGCTGCCTGCTCATGAAAATTATTAGAGAACCAAGTATGGTAAATAAAACAAAGTTAATTCTCACGGCCAAAATGAAAAGGATAACTCGGTCTTACATTATCCACACTGCAGCAGAAGCAGCGTATTACACAGGTTCCTGTAAAGATTCATGGTGTGTCTTAGTTACAAAAAAGAAGCAAAGAAGTAAGACAACTATCGAAGTAATTCAAACTAAGTAAAATGAAATCTTCCACACCAGTAGGAAGATGGAAAATGCTAAACAAATGTTAGTTGTCAATGTAATTTTATATATTACATATTTAATATCACCAGCAATAAACAAATACACTTCCACTCATTACCAAAAAAAACGATCTTTCAAATAATAGTTTTACTCAAAAAGAATTCAGGAATAAAATGAAAAATAAGTAAAGCACTGTATCAGTGTCAACATCATCTATGTCAAGGGTGCAGACATGGGATTTATAAAGACCAACTTCAGATATTTGGAAAAAAAATTATCACAAACAAAATACTGTTCTGATAATTTTGGTTATATCATTCAATATACTATACAGAAGTTCTTTACATGTACCATTTCCTAAAACAGCAATTTATGCAAAACCCTGCAGAAATACATTTTTTAAAAACCCAAAATAATCCTGTTTTGCATTTATAATTCCATTGTCTTTAAAATAAATCATTAAAAATATAACAATCTCTTTTTCTGAATGCGTCTGGAGTTCAAGAGAGAGCGAAAGCTATTCTAAACTATACAAGGTGACTGTGTCTCTTAACTTTTTCCTTCTGTGATGACTTAGACACAATCAGTTAATTTTTATTGAATTCTGTAGTTAAAAATAATTCACTAATAGAACTTTTGATAGTTTGAACTATCAAATAGACTAGATTCCTGACCTTTTTATTAGTTAAAATTTACATGATTTCTTCCAGATTTGTTAAGTGGAATTCTACTAGAAGAAAAAGTTTTTCCTTCTCCCTACTTATTTATTCATTTATTCAATCATTTATTTCTGTTAGTAAGAACTCATACGTATTTATTTTATTCTATGAGTTATAATGCCTTACTTTCATCATTATTTTGTTGCTCAAGTTTCTCTATAGTAGGTCATTGGGAGCTCCTTCAGGTGGGCACGCCCTATCATTTTCTGAGCACTTCTTTTCTTGAATCGGCCATTTCCTCCAAGAAGTTTCTGGTTCCTTCCATTGGAAAAGGGTATTTAGAAAAAATCTGGGCGACATATGCTCATCACTACTGAGGCATGATTGTTGCCAGACCCTCCCAGTGGACAGAGCTAGGAAACATATGTATGTACAGACACAACACGCATCCTATATACATTTCCCTTTTATGTATACATATATATATATTAAAAGCAATGAGTTTATACTGATGCTCTCATGGACATTTTTAATTCTTTGAGAGGTAAGTATATTTCCTTTTCTCCTTCTCCCACATAAAAAAGTGGGGAAACTTAGTAATATAATAATGAATAATATCATTGAGCATAGTGATTTCAAAAACATTGTTTCATTTTAGTCCTTACAACTACTCTGTGATATACATATTGTTAATTATTAGAGTTAATTATTATTAACCCAGACTGACCAAAAAGAAAACCAATTTGAGGTTCAGATCACCAGAATGCGGTAGAGCTGGGCAGTATATTCTGACTCTACATTTCATACTTCTTCCACTATACCAAACCAGAAAGATAACATTTTTATTTTTTGGCTTTTATATATAAATTTTCTGTGTTTAAGTATGACAGACATCATCTTGCCACCATTTCAAATTCACCATATATAAAGTAATGCAGTTTTATTTTCCTCCTGAGTTGCACTTGAACTTTTCCTGTTTCTGTCAATGACACCACCATCTTTTAAATATCATTGAAATGTGTAATCTTAAATTATGTTTATTTACCTCTTTTTTTTTTCACTATTCCCAGCTGAGTGCTAATATCCATCCTGTTTCCCTCCCCACTGATTTTCCTGTGCAACTCTTCTAATCCTGCCCTGTTCATCTCTCTTGGATTACTTTACAGGCTCCTGGGTGACCTCCACTTCCTCCTCATAATCTTACATTATTATATGACCTTCTATAGTTTCTTTCTTTTCTTTTTTTCTTCTTTTTTGCCTTGTTGAGTTCAATTACCTCTTCCTTCCTGTGCAGTCAGCATTATTTCCAACTATCTACCAACTCTTATCCAGTCCTGCCACTCTGGTCATGTCATGCCAGGCTGTTCATCAACTCCTGTGTGTGTACTCAGATGTTCCCTTCAGGTAAGCCAACCTTAACTATTTTCCCAAGGCCCGGCTTGAAGTCCCCAACCTCTATAAAAACAAAAAGCTATAACATCTGATCTAGCACTGTCCTCTATTTTGTCTCCATTGACATTAACGTTAAATACCTATTTAGAAGAGAAATTGCTTGAGAAAAAAAATACTCTTTAACTCAACTCTTAACCTAAAATTTAGCTCATACTAGTTATTTATTTAATAATTCTTTGATCCAAAGGACTGCAGTATCCTGCATTATATTACACATGTTGTATACGTCAAACTTGCATCGGAAATAGAGGAGATGAATGATGGAAAATGAAGCATGATAATTTTTTTATCCAACACAAAAAGGAAGAGGACCAAACAAGCATAATTTGAAAGAACTTCTGGTTGACTCTAAGTGGAAAATGTAATCAAAACCAGAAAGCGTAATTATCTGAGTTTCTTGACTAATCGAATTTTATAGAATTTTCAAGATCATTGGAGTCACTAAATTGTTTCATAAGCTCTTATACAACTCACTATGGAATACATAACCCAGAAGGATCATGTGAGAGGGCCAAGTGCAGTGACTAAAGTGCATCTCAGTTATCAAGCTTCCTTCCATGGCAAAATATTTCTCATATTAGAATTCTTCTTCTATCTCTCCAGTGCTGTTTTCTAGCAGAAAAGCCAGAAGTTCTGAAATACTGCTTTCTGTGTTAAATGACTGAGTATGAGTGTTTTATGTTATATAAAAGGCCCTTATACAATTTGATAAAATGTTTGTAGCCAGAGAGTCAGCATCTGCCACTTGGTCCTTTGTCATCTGCCTTCTCCCCAGTAAGGACAACTTGTGCTTACACAGATGTCTTTTTTTCTCCCCCCACCCACACCCAGTCTTGGATTCCTGTCCCTCAGAGCCTACACTGAAGCCCCGTGTTTTGTAGGTGACCACCCTGAACAAAAGTTTCTCATTTCCCAAGTGACCTCTACTCTCAAAGGAGTTACTGTTTCCAGGTAACCTGTTCCACTTACACTTTATTGGTTTCAGTTGTTTCAGAATGTGACATGGTTTAATTAAGCATTCTGGCCCAGTTTGAGGCAGAAACCATAAACAAGGAGGAAGTTTGTACTTCTACTCCTGGAAGAACTCAGGCAATGTCTTATTTTCACTGAGCTGTACAGCTGAATGGTGTGAGAACTGCTGAGGTTTAAGTGTTTACAATGGGCTCTGGTTCATCATAGCACCCTGCAGTTCAAATGCAGTGATCATGACTGCCATTATATCTTTGTCACATGATAATATTGCTCTGTGGATTTGGAAGTCATGGTATTATCAGTATACAGAGGATTCACAGAAAATAAAGGAACCACAATAAACTTTTTTCTGCAAAGTGACTTAAATCAGCAGCTGAAATACAAAAAAAAATGACCACACAGTTTCATAAGATTACTTCATTTCATATATATCCTGCCCTAACAACTTCCAGAAAATTTCAAGTACCACAACAGGAACTATTTCCTTCCATTATTTCTTCTGCCAGATAAGAACTTATAAACACAAGACCTATTAAAGAAAACATATATAAATATATATATATAATAGACAATCTCCAATCCAACTTAGTGGCACAAATAACATTTTATTCTTGTTATGTGTGAAGGCACCTATTACCCCAGGTGGTCTGAGAATCCCTTGGTTGAAGGCACTGTGTCTTGGACATAGTATGAGCTAAAAAAAAAAAAAATTCCTATTAAATAAAGAAAAACTTGGAGATTCCCCTGACTATCTCAATCATTTATAAAAATGAAAAGAGGTAAAGACACAATTAAAAATGGTGCAGTCATACAAGAACAGAAAGAATTCTAACACATCCCAGGTCCTCATCATTTTATAGCTGTGAAAACTAAGGTCAGGTCAATTGTTTACCTAACATCACAGTTAGTAGACAGAATTAAGCACAGGTCACCTAAACTTGCCTTTATGAGCTTTACAAGTATCTGGTAATTCTGCATAAATATCACTTATTAAGTTAGTAAACATCTTTCTGGTATGTTGCCTATTCTTTATAGATTTACATCCTACATCTACTTCTAATTGTGCTTAACGTCTTGAAAGTGTTGACAGCTACACTTGGTTTCAAACACAAAAGTAATATGTGATCTTTGTATTCATAATATAACTAATGCAGATTCTCAGAGTTCATGTTTGTAATGTTAATATAATTTTTAAAATTTACCCTAGAGCTTAAATAACTCCCTGGAAATATAGACATTTGGGAAAACCATCATTACTCCCATGCAGATACATAAAAAAAGAGGTCATTGTCAGTCCAGATCTCCGCCTTGTTTTTTTTTTTTCTTTTTTAGATTTATTTATTCGAGAGAAAGAGAAAGAGAGACAGAGAGAACACGTGTGCAGACACATGCACACAGGCAGGGGGAGGGGCAGAGGGAGAGGGCGGGGGAGAGAAGCGGACTTCCCGCTGAGCGCAGAAGCCTATGTGGGGCTCCATATCTCGACCCTGAGACCACGACCTGAGCCGGAACCGAGTTGGAAGCTTAACCAACTGGGCCATTCAGGCGCCCCAGATTTCCACCTTGTTTTTTTTTTTTTTTTAAAGATTTTATTTATTTATTTGAGACAGAGAGAATGAGAGAGACAGAGAGCACATGAGAGGGGGGAGGGTCAGAGGGAGAAGCAGGCTCCCTGCCGAGCAGGGAGCCCGATGCGGGACTCGATCCTGGGACTCCAGGATCATGACCTGAGCCGAGGGCAGTCGCTTAACCAACTGAGCCACCCAGGTGCGCCCACCTTGTTTTACAGACAGACTATAAACAAGTGAGTTAAAATGGGTAATTAACAGGTCTTTATGCAAAATATATAAAAGCTAAGAAATATATGTTAATGTAAAATTATTAATGTGAAATAACACTATTATTCCCAACTGAATAAAGACTAGGTTGATACATTTATAATAATTTTTATACCCTAATATTTCTCTTCTTTAATACTACTATTGAGGTGCTCCCCATGACATAAGCAGCATAGTAATGATATACAGTAAGGGAACTCCTCTAGAAAAAAGCTAGGTTGAATTACAGTGAAGCCCTAATGGGAAAGATAAAGGAGAAACGGAAGCGGTAACTCCAACTGTATATGCTAAAAAGTCCACTCCAGAATTCCGTACAAACTGGTGGGGAATTGCCCTGGCGGCAGCTTTGGTGAACCAGGAAGAGAGTGAGAAAGCAGTTGGTAAAATATTCATGGAAAAAACAAAAACGTAAGAAAGAAACAAACAAAAAACCTGGCACTGTAAGAAGTTGATGAATTAGAAATATTAATAGAAATATCTGAAGAATTAGGGGAGATAATTCCTCTATGAGTTGCTCATTCCTTTTTCCTCCCTTACATTCATGCCAACGTATATGACTTTTGAAAAGATAACAGGAAACCTATCAAAGTTAGTACAGCAAAGAAAAAGTAGCTGTTGACTCGCATGAGGAGTTCCAGAAGTGTTGACATCTCTAAAGGTTTGAGGATGCCAAGGCTGCTAAGTTACCAATTAAATCCCTAGGACATTTGCTTGAGTTTATTCAAAAGAGCAAAATCTGTTTAAGACATAACTTTTAAATCACATTTTAGTGGCCTTCCTTCAAAAACCTAGCTGATGTAACTGATTTCCTTTGAGCTTAGTTAACGAAGAACTCAGAAACACACAAGCCTCATTCCTGAAGATTACTCCATTTCAGGCAGAGATGGTCATACACATCATGAAGCTTTACAACGTAGCTCTTAAATGCTTGGTTCTTCCTCTCTACGCTCAGAATTAATTGGTTATTATATACACCAATTAGTCTCATTAGACTTTCAGAAGGTTGCCAGGGTGCCTCCTATTAACAAAGGGAAAATTTTTCTCAATGGCAATTTAGAGTTATACTGATGTTATACTGATTATTAAAAGTAAATTTGTTATTGTTCCAAATTCAAAGATGGGACAGAGTAAGAGTTGGGGCTGGGGAGTGGGGATAGAAATATTTTTCCAGTGGATTCCAATTCTGGGAGGAATCACCAGGGGAGCTTTAAAAATATATAGATTACGGCTTCCTTTCTCTCTTAGTCTACCCCAAGATTCTGATTTATTATAACTGGGATGAAGCTAGATCACTCTGATGAGATTTTCCACAATACTGTACACATTTAAAATTATGAGTCATTTCTGGAGAAAAAGGGTCACACTCAAATAGCTGATGATTCCACTGGCAATTTATGTAGAACTTCAAAATTTGGGAATTGCTTTCTTTGTACTATTCTTTATTTTAATGTATAGTGTTCCTGTCACGGAGAATAAAAGTATTTTTATGTGAGGAAGAAATTATTTTGAGAAATACAAATGAAAAAGGGTGACATAATGGAAAATGTAAACACAAAAAGATCATTAAATATGTGAGTAGAATTCTTAACTTGCCTGTATTTTCACTGACCCCTACAATACTTCTACAAAAGGTTGTCAGTAGTCTTTATGATGTCAAAATGTGCTGGAAATATCATTATTGATGAATGAGGTAACTTATAAAATTAAAAGTTAATAAAGATCACCAATGAATTAATTCTGATTTTTTTCAAGATAAAAACATTTATATGAACTCAGATTAATGTCAACAAGAAGGGAAAAATTACAGTGGGTTGTGTTTAAAGATTTTAGATCCCATAAATAAATTAAACTCACTCATACTAGCTTCTTTTCATTAAGATTGTGTCTTTTAACAGTCTTCTTAAACACTTATCTCAAGCCATATAATTGGGACTATTTTTGCCACAATCCCACAAAGTCACCCTAAGCTGTCACGCTAAGCTAGTTGTCACCCACTCAATGGTTGAAAGAGGTTCTTTATAATTAAAACTAATAAAAACTCAGACATACGGTGCTGGCAAAGAATATCGTTAAGAGTGCAAGTCATTTATATGAAGATAATTGTTCTAGCCAAGATAGGATTTGTGAATTCAACTAAGAATGGGAATAGGAGTGTTACAGAAGAAAAAAGTGTTTAAAAAATCATGATTCCATAGAAGCCTCCACATGTAAATAGATATACCTGAACATATTTATTTAGACTCAAATGGGAAATCAAATCAGCAAAAGTTTTTAAGTTTTTATTTGTGAGTAGACATTAGGACATAAGAATAGCAAATGTCTAGATAAAGCTTAAGACCTCACCAATCTACCTTATGTTAGTGTGGTTTCTGTTAGTAATGATATATTGATGAAGGGGTTATAAGAATTTATATAAAGACAATTTGATGTAAGTCCTAAAAAATGTTATTGGGGAGGCACATGGGTGGCTCAGTCAGTTAAGCGTCCGACTCTTGATTTCAGGTCAGGTCATGATCTCAGGGTTGTGAGATCAAGCCCTGCATTGGGTCCATGCTAGGTGTGGAGCCTGCTTAAGATTCTCTCTCTCCCTCTTCCTCTATCCTTGTCCCTTAAAAAATGTTACTGGGATTTGCCATCACTGAATAGTTCTAGCATGTAATACATTACACAGGACCACATTATTATGTTGTCATTGTATTTTTAATCACATTATATTTGGTTTGGTGCCCAGAAATCTTTGTGTACTTGGTTCTTGGCTAAGTATCATTGCTCTCAGAGTTGGCCTTCCATTTGGAATCAGGCTGCTGAGTGCCTAGCAGAAGACTCAAGGACAGAAAGGATGACTGGGCTAGTCACCTTCCTCCTACACAACAGAGTTCACCCACAAACCACCAGGGAAATGGCACAGTCACCCATTATCTTCAATGTTCATTTACAACTCATTCTTATAATACAATTAAAAAGTTATAGAATAGGGGCGCCTGGGTGGCTCAGTCGTTAAGCGTCTGCCTTCGGCTCAGGTCATGATCCCAGGGTCCTGGGATCGAGCCCCACATCGGGCTCCCTGCTCCGCGGGAAGCCTGCTTCTCCCTCTCCCACTCCCCCTGCTTGTGTTCCTGCTCTCGCTATGTCTCTCTCTGTCAAATAAATAAATAAAATCTTTAAAAAAAAAAAAAAGTTATAGAATACATTCCTCTCCACACTTGCAAATGACATTCTTCCATTTTAATAAAGTACACTAATTAGTAACTTTAAAAAGTATCCATCTCTCTATGTACCCTTACAACTTGGTGATAAGTGCATTGTATATACTGAACAAGTATTCTCATTGTCATCAACTTAATAACCATGTGGACAAGGAGAATATAGTGGTGGTTTGGGGGTGGGGGAGCGGGTTCCCAGAGGTTATCCTATAAGCAGTGAGTCTTGTTCCCTTCAAGATAAAAATTATCTACATAAAAAAATAAAAGCAAAGAACTGATCAGAACTTTCTCTATGAAATTCAATAAAAAGGACTTGGAAAAAGGTTTGCTTTCTACGTAATCCCCTACAAAAACACCTTTCTGTGTCAGTTAAATAAATGTGAATATGCAAATACATTTTGAAGTCCTGATAAAATTGTAACAAAGAATGATAATATACCTTAGTCTATCATTGACATCAATTGCTATATCTAAGGAGCAAATGTTGACTTTTAATAGTTGATTTTCCAAGAAATCTCATGAAATATCTTGACTCTAGATAGAATTCTAGCTATTCATGATAGAATCATAAACTTAAATTTATAGTTTCTTCTCAAACACGTCATTTAACTTATTCTCACAGTAATTAAATTCCTTTCAGTTGTAGGAAGGTATTTTGAAGATGAAGAAATTGAAGCATTGACAGATTAAATGATCTACTTATGCCCTACATTCAGTGTAGGTACAAGACCAAGAAATCATTACCTCTTTTCCCAATGTACTTTGGAGCCTTGGTTCAAATCCCAACTCTGCCACATAATAGTTGCATATGATTAAGCAAGTTCCGTAAGCCTGAATCTCAGTTTCCTTATTTGTAAAATGGCGAGAAATAATCCCTAATGTATAGACCTGTCTCAGGATTAAATAGTACAATGTGTGTAAAGTGCCAGATACAGGGCCACATTGGTACTCAATAAATATTATCTTACAATTTTTTTTAAATTTTATTTTTTTATTAAAGACTTTATTAATTTATTTTGACAGAGAGAGAGGGAAAGAGAGAGCGAGAGAGTGAACACAAGCAGGGGGAGTGGGAGAGGGAGAAGCAGGCTTCCCGCTGAGCAGGGAGCCCGATGCGGGACTCTATCCCAGGACCCTGGGATCATGACCTGAGCCAAAGGCAGACGCTTAACGACTGAGCCACCCAGGTGCCCTTATCTTACAATTTTTATGGGAAACATGAACTCTGGCTTTTTGAATAGTATAAATTAAAATATAAAGGAAGAACTTCTTAAGCATTACAATGCTGAGAACTAGTCATACAAATTGCCTCTTATGACATACGATTCCAGTGAGTGTTATAGACACTATGATGAATTGGAGAATGGTTTGTCCATGCTGAGACATGGAAAACATATCTATTGTTTGAAAATAGCTGGTTATCATAAGTTTAAATGAGAAAGATTATTTAAGTATATGCATTATTTCAAGGATGGAATTGTTTTGGGGTTTTTTTGCAGATTATCTGAAATTATGTTTTTCCAAATTAAAAAAAAATAGTATGTGATTGTAGAGAGAATATTATACTCAAAGTCACTTCCTACAACTAAGTCTTAGAAGTTTGTGAGAAATCATGCCTTTTGGCATCCTTCTCAAGTCTAAAATTCTCAGATTCTAGTGTAGAAATAAGACAGTGGACATACAAAGAAATGACTCAAGTTAATATAAGCTAATAATTAGAACAGGAATATCCTTATTCCTATAAAAACCTAGAATGTCAATGTATTCTTTTGAGCAAATAAATGTTAGTTTGCTTCAACTAATCTTAATCTTGGTCCCTTTGCTTAAAGGCAAGTTTTATTCTAGCTCTATCATAGTATGACACATAGACAAGATACATTTGGTACATATTATATTTAAATATTAGCTACCCAGGCTATATAGCTCAAAGCCTGAACATTTTTATTCTAAGATAAATTCTGCCAATAATGAAGTTGAAACTAGGTCTCCTACTATACAAATATAGCCATTTTACAAAACCAGACCAACTGACCACGTGGTAAAGGGCTTATAGCTAAGCATGCAATGTGTTTCAAGTTTACAGTAATTAAAATTTATTTAAAATGTTTTATGGAGGAGGGCGCCTGGGTGGCTCAGATGGTTAAGCGTCTGCCTTCGGCTCAGGTCATGATCTCAGGGTCCTGGGATCGAGTCCTGCATCGGGCTCCCTGCTCCTTGGGAGCCTGCTTCTCCCTCTGCCTCTCTCTCTCTCTCATGAATAAATAAATAAAAATAAATAAATAAATAAATAAAATAAAATGTTTTATGGAGTACAAAATAATAATGCAAAGATTCTTTTAATCAACAGCAAGGTTACAAAAGAATCTTAAAATGAGATCCAAATATGAGGCTGCCTAATTGATTTAACACTGAGTAATTTATACTTCAGTAAAAATCTTTTCAAAATCAGCTTATTTATTTTTTTCAAGCTCTATCGCTGGCTCTTGTCTGCATTGGAGCAGGTCTCATCTGAATTTTGCAAGTAAACAGGTTAATTAGCAAGATACTTTACAAATGGATATGTAAGTGATACTTTTAATCATCACTACAATTGATGTATTTCTTTATAGTTATAAAATGGCAATGGCAGGGGTGCCTGGGTGGCTCAGTCATTAAGCATCTGCTTTCAGCTCAGGTCATGATCCCGGGGTCCTGGGGTCGAGTCCCACATCGGGCTCCCTGCTCCACAGGAAGCCTGCTTCTCCCTCTCCCACTCCCCCCCCCCACTTGTGTTCCCTCTCTCGCTGTCTCTTTTTCCCTCTCTGTCAAAATAAATAAATAAAATCTTTAAAAAATAAAAAAATAAAAATAAATAAAATGGCAACAGCAAATAAAGTATAATTTTTAGGTTACTTTCTGGAGATGGCATTCCAGAGTGCCACCAATAGGTAACTATTCTTTTCTCATTTCTTTATGAACTACCATTCTCCATACCTTAAAGAATAATAATGAAGTAAATTTTTCTTCTCTCAGACCAAATTTTAGAACTGGCTCAAGTAGTTATGGAGTGGGGAGCTAAAAAACTAATCTGATACAGGTAAAAATCTCAGCCACTCTTTTAGCAAGCATTTGTTGTGCTGTGTAAATACTCATATAATACCACATGCATCTGCAGTAGAAAAGGGAAAAGGTTGGGTTGGTATGTTTAAAAAAAGAGAGAGAGAGGACAAGAACAAGAACAAATGATAGCTATGCCATTATTCCCCCAATTTTCTTTAGTTCTAGCTTGATGGTATTAGCTAGATGTGAAGATCAGACAATCCTGTCATATGACCACATTATTAACCAATGATCTTGCCCACCGTGTTGGATTCAAGCTAAAGCAATGCAGCAACCAAGCAACTGAGATTATAAACAACTCTTGGCACTTCTCCATTTTAATGATGTAGTCTTTCAATTTTAATAAAGTATAGAAAAGGGGAAAAATGAACCAGATACAGAAAGAAACCAGAGTGAGACTGAGAAATTTTCTAGGCGAATGCATGGTACTCTAGCTAC
The DNA here is from genome assembly GCF_054177405.1 of Leptonychotes weddellii. Lineage (NCBI taxonomy): Eukaryota > Metazoa > Chordata > Mammalia > Carnivora > Phocidae > Leptonychotes > Leptonychotes weddellii. Next base: position 93,845,063 of record NC_138370.1, read on the forward strand.
GCAAAGTTACTAGGTCACAACTGAAGGCTGAACAAACACTCCTGACCAGGAAGTAACATACTATGTTTGGGAGAACATAAGATAAAAAAAGATATAATCACAGGAAATTGCTTTATGTAGCAATGTTCCACTTACAGGATTAGAAACAGACTGTAGTAGTTGTCAAGAAGGAAGCCAACTCCCACAAAAAGGGTCAATAATACTTTTGATATTATAAAAAAGAATGACTGCATCCTTGAAATAAGGCCTTCTAAAGCTCAGACAAGCAACATTAAAGTTTTCCCCCAGAAGGGAAACTATACTATACTGCTAATTTTATTTAATTATGTTGCCTAATAATAGTCACTTAAGCTAACCAGTGGTGAAATAAGTAGTAAAACTGAAATGGGATGAATCCCTATGTAGTAAGATCTCAATTCAATGTGGGTCCTCAAGTGTCTTTCCAAAAATGAGGCAAAGATAACATCCCCAAAATGGAAAGGTAAACATACCTATTACTGAGGAAGGGAAAAAAAGGCATTGAGCATATGGTTTATTGAGCATCTGGATCCGCAGTGCACCCCCAACCCCGGAGTTATGTTTAACAACAGCTTGTGTACAAATCACTATTTTTATGCTTTGCTAATGTAATATGCCATTTATCACATTCTGAAATTATTCAGTGACCTACTTTGTTAATTAAGGCATTTCCAGAGATCTTCTTCCCCTATAGAACCGGACCACTGGCTAAAGAAATATTTCAGTTCCACCAGGTTGTAAGATTATTTCTATTTTAAAGAAAAGAATATTTTAAAAGACAGAAAGAGACAAGTCTATAGTTTAATGTAAGGGGAATCAACATTTCTTCCCATTATTTAACCTTGTCCTTTTCACCTAATTGCTACAGTCAGTAGAGAAAATCATAAGATTAATGATGGAAACCAGAAAATAAATGAATTAAAATTTTAAAGATGCAGGGACACAACTCACTGCACCAATATTCTTAGTGCAGTTTCACATAGAACAGTGTCAACCTTCAGACGGGGGGGGGGGGTGGGGGGGAGAGCAAATAAAACCTATGGTTTATTCTTAATCAGAGATCTGCATCGAATATACAGTCAGTGAGAAAGCGCAGTGCTAAAGATCTAGTAGCAGAGATGAGGAACAAGAAGGGGAAAATACTTTAACCTTCCAACTATAAATCAGCCCTTTCCTTCTACTATGACAAGTGTTCGGAGTTCTACTTGGAGGAATAAAGCACCTGGCTCTGAGATTGAGTAAGAAAAACGAAGTGAAGGCTTTGCATGCTTAAAGCAAAGAAAATTTGCCCTGCTCAGGCATCTCCTCCCAATGCAGCAAATTTGGACAGGAGCTATAGGCTGCCAACTGAGCTTGGAAATGGTGCAGCGGAATGATGGAGGGAAGGGAAGATGAAGTTGCCAGTTCCGAGGCTGGATGGTTCTACACAGAGCCTCAGAGGGAAGGGGTTAAAGGGATGCTCCTCATACCTTTCTTTTCCGTTCCATACGTTCCCTGGGGATTTTCCGTTGTTTTTTTCTCTCTCTCTCAAGGTTTTTTTCCTTTTCATCCAGGTCGGCCTCTCGAACTTTTTTAATAGAAGCAGCAGCGTGAGCCATTTTGCAGAGAAAATCAGCAGAAGCAGCTACCGCGGCTCAGTTTCCACTCCCCAGCAAGCCAGGTGATTTTAGAGCTAGATGGAGATGTGATTTTGCCCACCAGGGCAATGGCTGGCAGCCAGAGCACTCACGAAATAATCCACTCCGCCCCCGAGCTAGGTCATAATCTTGCTCCAGCCTCTGCAGCACCCATAATTCACCAGAACGTACCAAGGTCCCAGGCCAAGCCCCCAGCAGCGCACACCTGCACACAGGCAGGCATAGGTGTGCGCCCACACTCGGAAGTGGTCCCAGGGGAAGGCGGAGCACTAGACTCGGAGCTCTGGAGCAGTTGGGTGGCCGCAAGTGCAGGCAAGCATCCTACTAGTTGAAAAAGCCTTCCTTAGACACACATCACCAGTTGGAACAGTCTTTGGGGACTCCTCCAGACAGTCTGTGTCTTCCGACTGGAGCCAGGAAGAGGCCACGTCTGTGGAACTGCTAGGGGCGTGGGGAGCTTACGGCTGCTCCCAACCACACCTCTATGCAGGGTGAGAAGAAAATGGTGCAGTCTCACTAAATGACTCGCTGCAGCTGCTGCCGCTGGTGCTAGTGCTGCCGCCACGGCAGCCCTGCTGCAGCGCATGACAGGAATTCCTGCCTTTTAAATCTCAGCCCTTCCCTCCTCCGAGGTTCATCTCTCATCTCGAGAAAAGAAGCAACGCCGCCGCCGCCGCCGTTCGGGGAGCGCACGAGCACAGCTGGAGGGCCTCGCCACGGCGATAGCAGTACCCGGGTGAGCGGTCTGGGAAGGGCTGGCAGTCGCCGGGTCCTCGGCGCCTCATTTACGGAGGCTGCGTTAGGGAGCTGCATGAAGCTGGGCCTCGAAAGGAGCTGTCAGTGAGCGCACAGCGTAATCCGGGCTCAGCCAGGTTATCCTGGGAGAGAGAGGGGGCCCTCACAAGAGGCGGAGGGGGGCAGAGGTCGAGAAAAGGCAGAGAGGGAGGCGGGCGACACCCAACACCACTCTCCCTCGTTCTAAGAGGCACACGGGTACTCACTATTTCATTACCAAAGGCTTTTGTGAAATACCGAATTCACCTCAAGGAATGTGATGAAGTAAAGTGGGATTAATATTTCTAGATGCTCCTGTTGATATACCCAAAAGGGAGACACCGTGAAAGAAGAGGCTACAACTTGGTAACTCAGGATGAACCCAGCACTTGATCAGATCCAAAAGTCAGTCAAAGGAGAAAATAATTGCTAATAATAGTGCTGACTGGAAGTTAACTGCCCTGTGAACCATCACGGTGCCCACACAGGGCAGTTAACTTCCAGTCAGCACTATTATTAGTTTCTTATGTATGGGAAGCATAACCCTCTCTGACTTACACAGCTGAGGACTCATCTCCTTAAAAAAAAGAAAATCAGGGGTGCCTGACTGGCTCAGTGGGTTAAGCGTCTGCCTTCAGCTCAGGTCATGTGCTGGGGTCCTGGGATTGAGTCCCGCATCGGGCTCCCTGCTCAGTGGGCAGCCCGCTTCTCCCTCTCCTTCTCCCTCTGCCTGCCATTCCCCCTGCTTGTGCTCTCTCTCTCACTATCTCTCTCTGTGTGTCAAATAAATAAATAAAATCTTTTTAAAAAATCAGCTTCTATTAACTACCTGGTCTGGAAAATCTTGTACATTTTTGCAAGGAAACACACATAGACATTTAAGCTTCCTGGGAAGATAATATGTGGATTTGGGGAGGACTCCTATATGTTCTTAACCAGGTGAGTTATTGCCCTGCCACTTGATAGAACATAATTGAAACATTTTCTCCTTTTATGTACTTGAAGATAATCAGCAGTGATGGTGTCAAAGCAGTCATTAAGAATGAAGGTGGTTCAGGGAAAAAGCAGTGAGACTGGAGCTCAGGGTGTTCTTAACACCATCTGGCATTTTTTTCTCCTTCTAAACACTTTTAAAAAATGTTTACAACTAAATAGTCTTTTTTGATTCATGGATGTCCTTTTAACTTAAAAACACGTGTCCCAACAAAAAATGTGGCTGAGCCACAGACATACAGTGGTTTCCCTGTTAGTGAGGGTGACTCTTTTGAGACAATGCCCCCTTCCCCAGTCCCTTTAGAACCTGTTCATTCTATATCACAATATATTCTCCCCTTGTAGATTTCCCAAAAGGAAGGTGGAAAATCACAAGCACAGCTGGAGAAGAAAGTGGGGAGTACCTGTTGTAAAAACAAAACAAAACACAAAGAAACAAGAACAACAAAAAACACACAAAAACCACAAACAAACAAAAACCCACGTTTATTTCATTAGCCTTTAATGAGCTCTATAGACCTACTTATAAAATTGAACAGTATCAATTGAATTATGTTGTTTTTTAATGCCAGGGAAATTATAAATTTTTAAAACTTTAATCTGATAACAACAACAAATTTTTAGGCAGGGTTAATAGTCTTAGTCCCCAAGATTCACTCCTTTCTTTCTTTCTTTCTTTCTTTCTTTCTTTCTTTCTTGCTTGCTTGCTTTCTTTCTTTTTCTTTCTCTCTCTCTTTCTTTTAGTAAACTCTACACCCAACTTGGAGCTCAAGCTCATGACCCCGAGATCAAGAGTTGCATGCTCTATGGACTAAGCCAGCCAGGGGCCCTTCCTTCCCTTTTTCTACAACAGTGTTTGACAGCACCTTCTTTACTTTGTCTCTTGAAGAAAAGGTAATGAATCAGGTGTTACTTTGTCGGGTGTTAGTTTGGCTGACATAAATACCTCACACAGCACGTGACTGCCAAAACTTTAAAAGCAGTAATTACACTACTTCGTTGATATATTCTCATTATATCTTTAGATGCAATGCAGAGAAGGAAAGTCACTGTGTTTTTATAGTTAAGGACACTAGAAGGCAAATAACTCACTCCAGATAACTTTCTCAGGACAGTTTGCAATGGCAGGAGGGCCAAGTTTAAGTACTCTCAAATCAGCCCACCTCAGAGAAGGAACCTGCTCAAAAAGCCCCATCACGGGCTCTACTACTCAAATCACAAGACAGGAAATCTCAGACTGGTATGAATATTCTTAAATAAAATAAACCGACCAAAGTCCTTTCTTAGTGCGCAATGTTTCATTTATCTTTTCCCCCATTATAGAACACACTGCTTCCACATGAGATGGACAGCAGCACAGAATCCTCTTTGGAGTGCCAGGCACATTAGAAGTTCCTACCGAGTGGTAACGTTGTCTCTCTACGACTAACTTACTCAATAGTAAGCTGTTGAGAACATGAGTTTTTAAAACCATACCTCCTTGTAGATTTGTGTTGCTCAAATTTTCCTATGATTTCTATTTGGAAGGAAAAAAAAATCAGTGTCAGTCTATCTGAGCAAAGAGAGCAGGATGCACTCACCAGCTGACCTCTGCACAGACAGGGCACCAGGTTCCAGTCCCAGGAGCTCCCAGCCATGTAAAGGACGCATGCACCACATTAAAGGAGTCTTCCCATCAAGCTTCCCGCAGAGGTATAATACTGGCTGAATTTTAAACTTGTACCAAAATCTGCTTCCTTCCACAAAGCCTCTTGGCCATCAATGGAATAAGCTTGTGTCTGCCTTCAAAGTAAGGAACACAGTGTCGTTTACATTTAAACTTGAGAGCCAGCCTAGATAGATTGCCCTTCAGAGAGGACATACTTCATTTGAAAGACAGGAGAGAAAATGGCCATTTGCTGTCCTCAGTGTCCAGCACTCCACTGATCAGGATCCAAAGAAAATCCTCCGCAGACATCAGGCATCAGTCAGGGTATCGTTCAATAACAACTGAGCTAGCCATATGCAACTTAATCCCCCTTCTCTCTCCCAGCTTCACCCAGGAGAAGTAGCTATGCAATTAAACAGCATATATTGTCACTCCACCACAAATGGAGTGTGGGTGGTAAGTGGGAAAAGAAGCAGATGCACCCCAAAGACAGTTAAAGCATCACCTAATCAGGGGAAAAAAAAAAAAAAAAGGTCTGCTCACTTGAGCTATGAGCCAAGAGTTCATTCTACTCAAGTTCAATGGTGTTTATCTATATTTGAGGATGCATGTGTGTTCTGAGACTCTTGAATGGTCAGGGTAAAGTGAAGCAAACTGAACCAATGACAGCATTGAGATCTCACCCCCACTTTGTTTTACCTGAAGCCAAATACAAAGGCCAAATTGATGACACAAAATTAATAAAGCAGAGCTTGCTAATACTACTTTCTGTCCATAACAGTTTCTGTAAGGAGGGGATTTGATTAAAATTAGAATATCCAAATGGCATAGTTCTTCTACTTCTGCCTGAGGAATGGAAGCAAGGACACCCCAGTTCCAAGTCAAAATAAGTGGATTCTATAGTTTAAAATGAGGAAGCAGAAGCGGTCTCAAGATCCCTATCTTCCAGCCTCTGAAACAAGCTCTTAACACTTCTGAGGTTTCATAGAAACTTTCCAGCTAAGGGTGCCTGGGTGGCTCAGTTGGATAGGCGTATTCCTTCAGCTTGAGTCCTGGGATTGAGCCCCAAGGCAGGCTCCCTGCTCAGCCGGGAGTCTGCTTCTTCCTCTGCCCCTCACTCTGCTCGTGCTCTCTCTCTCTCACTCTTTCTCACTCTCAAATAGATAAAATCTTAAAAAGAAGAAAGAAAGAAGAAAGAAAGAAAGAAAGAAAGAGAGAGAGAGAGAGAGAAAGAAAGAAAGAAAGGAAAACCTTCCAGCTAATAACAAGGGTAAGTACACAAGAAGCTTCCCTCTGGAGATCCCTTTACATAAAGAAGAGAAAGCCACACGAAGTGTAGGTCATAAATAGCATTTTGTCACCATGGACTGCAGCCCTATAATGACTGTGAGGATGGTCAGGGGATTGCCAGCAGTAGCCACATCTGCAATGAGCAGAGGGAAGGAAAAACCACAGTTCACAAGGAAAAGAGAGACCCAGTCTATTTCTTCCTGCATCCCCCTAACCTCTATCCTCAGCTCCATTCATTCATCCCCAAAGTGCGAACCCAGGTGACCAAAAACGAATATGCACTAACCTAGCTTGTGTAAACTGGAGTCAGCCTGTGTAGACGGGCTTGGATTGACTCATTGTGAAAAACTCTTCTGACAGAAAATCCCTTCACTGAGGCTTCTTAATCAGATTTATTTTCTCTGTGCTTACTTTGACAGGAAATAAAGAAATAAACTCATTCAGAAATTGGAAAAGCTTCACAAGGCTAAAATCTGTCTTCCTTTTAATTTACTATATGTTATCTTAGACTGAAAGCCTGGGAATTAATATTTCCTTTCAAAGATACTTTGTTTAAATTAAACTTTTTCTCACTGTCACTCCTCACCGCATGGCATCTATCTCTGGTGCCACCTTTTTGTCAAACACAGCAATTGAGGGCCTAATGTGAGCCAGTCAAGAAGCACCAGGGATCCACTAGTGGAAATGATAAAGTCTTAAAAATCCAGCTGCTATACGTGAATTATTTTCAGACTTCCTACAACAGCTCAGTCACTATGTACAATCTACACTGACTATAACTACAGATGTTCAGATCTCAAATAGAAAGCTGCTTCACAATCTTCAAATGCTTGACCTCAAGTTTTAAACCATTTCTACATATCTTTAAATGTCTTCTCAGGGATGTTTTCTTCTCATAAATAAACTGTTATTCTGAAAAACATACTGATCTTGGATCAGACAGACATTGCAGTTAAGCTCTAACTTCTGTTGACAATTTATTGTTGTGGTTTAAAACACATATAACTTGCCTTTTAAGTTTGTACCAGCTTTTCATAAAAACTCGGGGCATATTTCTTAGCCCTTTTATTTTGGTCAAATAAAAAGCACAAAATTGTGGTTAAGATGTAAGCCTGTCAGTCCTGAAGATCCCTGAAGACAAGATTTGTGTGCCTTTTATCCATAAATAAATTTTTATTTTTATTTTTATTTTAGGAATTGTACTTTTACTCAGGAGTTATAGGTTAGTAGTTTTAGCGTCTCAAAAGAAACAACTTTATTGGTAATGGAGAGAGAAGTTGGATTGATACTTGAAACTTTTACATTTGCATAACGTGAATAAGAAGTGCTATTGGGATAATGTGATGGGCCATGTTTTAATTAGATTCTTTACAAAAGGCAAAGATGAATTTTTCTTGATGGAAACAAAACTGTTTTTTAATGGTTACCTGTTCATGTATTTATTTTATTTTATTTTATTTATTTATTTATTTATTTATTTATTTATTTATTTATTTATTTTTAAATTCAGGTTAGTTAACATCCAGTGCAGCACTGGCTTCAGGAGCAGAATCCAGTGATTCATCACCCACATACAACACCCCGTGCTCATCCCAGCAAGGGTCCTCCTTAATGCCCAGCACCCATATAGCTCATCCCCCCCAACTACCTCCCCTCCAGCAACCCTCAGATCGTTCCCTGTAGTTAAGAGTTACCCATGGTTTGCCTCCCTCTCTGTTTTTATATTTTATTTTCCCTTCCCTTCCCCTATGTTCATTTGTTTTGTTTCTTAAATTCCACATATGAGAGAAATCATATGGTATTGAGACAGAACTATTTTTAATTGTTATCCTTTATGTGACTCCAAATTTAAACCACGTGTCTCTTAAATTTTTGTGAAATAATTTATATTTGCATATAAAGCAGGAAGGCTTAAAAGCTAGTAAATGGGGACTTTAAATGACTGGGTTATTAATCCTATATTTTTATGGACCATGGATTTACAGCTTTCTTACTCAGCATTCCCGGCCAGTAAATTATTAGCAAAAACATCCCATTATTTTTTCAAAATTAACAATAGAAAGATGGCAAAATGTAATCTTAGAGTATATCCAAATCTGCTGAAAATCAAACCTTAAATCAGTGACAGATGTTTCAGATCTCCAGTTTTCCAACCCAGTGCCCTTATCACTAAAACATGGCCATAAACACTTTTGGCAATTCCTACAATCTATTCTATACCCAGTAGAGTTTTTATGCAATGGATACAGCAATAAATATAAAACACTTATAAAATATGTTGTTTCAGTAACACAACCATTCAAAAAACAATCCCCTTGTGGTTGGACTGTTGGTACCAGAAAACTGAAGTGCTACAAAGGGCTCTTGTTGCATCCACGGGGGGTTTGTAATTTTTATGAAGGTATAAACATCTGGATTATTACCGATTCCGGATGCCACCACATTTAGTTAACTATCTCCCCGCCCTCCCCATGTATACACTGATATAGAAAGAGTTTCCATGAACCATTTTCATTTCTTCACCAACAGATATAAACTATCCTTTTTATTGCAACCCTTGTTTAATCGACCTATAAATAAAATCTGTTGCTAGGCAGTCAATGTTTCTTGCTTTAGGCATGACCAGCACTTTTCATTTTATACCTACTCATGCAAAGTCATAGTCCATAAATATGGAAACCAAAGCATAAAATTCAATCAAACTTTCTCTGGAAATTTTCAAAGGTAAGGCAGAATCAAACCTTTTTGGCGACATGGTGTTTCTATCACTTATAAATCAAATCAATCACCGAAAGAGGAAGCACCTACCTATACAGTGGATGTTTCCAGCAAATAGAAGCCAGGTCATTCAGACCAACCCTCCCATTGAAACAAGCTAGGAATGCTGGATAAAATAGAAATAACTTCTTATAAGCAACAAATAGGTGACATGATAAGGAATTTCTGAAGGAAAATGGAACTACTGGGAGATAAACAAGCAGAGAAATTGTTTTTGTTTCCTGAGTATATTTCCCTAGAAAATGTGAACTTTCATTTTGAAAACATCCTAAGCAAGGGGCAGAAATCAAAGGTCAGTGTCTATACAAGGTGCATGGTCTAATAAGGGGGCCTCCCTACAATCATCTGAAACCTCAAAAATCTAAACTCTTAGGCTACGGATAGAATAATAAATAACCAGCACTCTAGCGTATTTACAACCTGGGTTTTATTGCCTGGAGTTTCAACAAAAACTCAAGCCTTGAACTTGGTTTAGGATGATCTCCAAATCATTTTTAACCACAGAGACTTCAGTAAATACACATCTTCTGTGAAGAAGTGACCTTCAGGGGCACTTGGGTGGCTCAGTCATTGGGCGTCTGCCTTTGGCTCAGGTCAGGGTCCCAGGGTCCTGGGATCGAGCCCCACATCGGGCTCCTGCTCAGCGGGAAGCCTGCTTCTCCCTCCCCCTCCCCTGCTTGCGTTCCTTCTCTCGCTGTGTCTCTCTCTGTCAAATAAATAAAATCTTAAAAAAAAAAAAAGTGACCTTCATCCTTGGCCTCAAATTATTTGCATAAATAATTTTCCAAGTACAGTGACAAGCAAAAAATCAAAGACAACCTAGCACACAGCAGAAACAACAAAACAGAGAAACAGACCCATAAAGACTTCAAATAACAGAACTATGTATGGACAAGCCACTGGACACAAAAGAGATGAGTTATAAAAGTAAACAAATGAACAGTCTGGTTTCCCCAATGTAGTATCACTTAGTTGGGAAGTTAAGTAATCTAAATTCATTGAGTTCAAGGTTATTTCACTTTTTTTCCTCTAACTCTCCACCAAGCTATACTAATTTGCATAAGAACAGATAATAATAAATGTTAGGTAAATGAGCATATTAAGCATCAAATAAATTATAGAAATAATATGTACTGTAGGACTGTATGTGTTATAGGACCTTGGAAGCTATTTTTAATAGAAAGTTTTGAAAATGAATAAATCTTAACAGAAAATTGCATCCTTAAACATTTGAGAATACAAAAAAATCACCAAAATCTGATGAGGCGTAACTGAAAAAATACAATAGATATATTTCACATGTTGAAAATTTTATACGAAAACAAACTTGATGGTTTAGGTAGACACTTGAGCCAGTATTCAACCTAGTTAACTTAGTAAAATAAAAACATCTTTAGGGCGCCTGGGTGGCTCCGTTGGTTAGGCGACTGCCTTCGGCTCAGGTCATGATCCTGGAGTCCCGGGATCGAGTGCCGCATCGGGCTCCCTGCTCGGCAGGGAGCCTGCTTCTCCCTCTGACCCTCCCCCGTCTCATGTGCTCTCTCATTCTCTCTCTCTCAAATAAATAAATAAAATCTTTAAAAAAAAAAAACATCTTTAGAGTTTTTACTGTTTTAAGTCCTGTGATACACTTAGCTCTCAATGTCTTCACAGAAAGAAAATTAACCTTTTCTTTCCTCATTTCTGGAAAGACATAGAAGTTTTAACCTTTATTTAACAATGTCTCCATTCCCTCTATAAACATTGAGTGAGGTCCACTGCATATTAAAAGCTTATAACTTACAGCATTATCCACAATAGCCAAATTATGGAAAGAGCTCAAATGTCCATCGACTGACGAAGGGATAAGGAAGATGTGGTACACATACACGCGTGCACGTGCGTGCACACGGTGGAATATTACTCAGCCATTAAAAAAGAACGAAATCTTGCCATTTGCAATAATGTGGGTGGAGCTAGAGTGTATTATGCTAAGCAAAATGAGTCAGTCAGAGAAAGACAAATATGCCATATGGGTTCACTCATATGTGGAATTTAAGAAACAGATGAACATAGGGGAAGGGAAAGAAATATAAAATAAGATAAAAACAGAGGGGGAGGCAAATCATAAGAGATTCTATAGTTAAGAGAACAAACAGCGTTGCTGAAGGTGAGGTGGGTAAAAGAATGGGCTAGATGGGTGATGGGTATTGAGGGCACTTGTGATGAGCACTGGGCGTTTATATGTAAGTAATGAATCACTAAATTCTACTCCTGAAACCAAATTACACTATATGTTAACTAACTAGAATTTAAATAAAAACTTGAAACAAAAAAAAGAGAAAGAAGTTTTCTTAAAAAAAAAAAGCTTGTAGCGTACTAGCTATTCTATACTATGTGTGCATTCTCTTCCCACAAGTAAATTTATATGTTTGCCAAGAGCCAGGTATGTTTACTACCAACATTTTTATCCCTGTTGTATTTGTTATTACAATAACATAATTTAAATAGGTCTTCTATTACGTAATGAAATATGGGTGCAACAAAGCTCTTGTTTTATGAAAATTAATGTGAATGCTTTGCAAGGACTTGATAAAGATGAATCCCTGACAAATACCACTGTTGAATTAGGGGAGAGGGAACACGAGCAGGGGGAGTGGGAGAGGGAGAAGCAGGCTTCCTGCTGAGTGGGGAGCCCAGTGAGGGGCTCGAACCCAGGACCCTGGGATCATGACCCGAGTGGAAGGCAGATGCTTAATGACTGAGCCACCCAGGTGCCCCATAAAAAATAAATCTTATATAAAAAAAACAACAACATGTGCCTGAGAAAGTATTTATTAACCCCACAATAACACAGCTCTTTATGCTCATTTTACTTAAATGAATTCAGAACCAATTCAGTACCAGGCCTCAATACAAATAAAGGGACACGATGCAAAAGTATTGTTTTGAATGGAAAAACAAAAAACAATTACCAGTCGACCACCAAGTAGGCATAGTTCCAAATGGAAGGCTCTGTAATAAGTTCTTCTGCTGATGGATTTATTGCTAAGGCAAAGTAATAAATAGTTAAGAGATGGGATGCTTTTTCACTCTCATAATTAACCCCTAAAATTCAGTTTCAGTAGAAGGCAAAACTGGCCCCATTACCACAATAAATAAAGAAGTATACAGTTAACCAGTCCATTAATTTGATACACCTATGAAATACTGTGAAGAAATCTGTTAAAATAAATGCTTTCTTCATTCATAAGATTGGAGATAAAATACCATCTTTCCTGAAACAAAATAAAAGCAAGCAAGACATACAACCACACAGTGGGAATTACAATTACAACTGAAGACAATCCCAGTAGGAGGAACTTCTGTAACTTGGACATCATTCTGCTATGTATTTTCCCTGCAGTGTCAGCATTTGGATTTTTACAGAGGGAAAAATATTTACAACTCTACCCAAGAAGAGCTGACTTTGAATTTGGAAGAGTATTTTTTGGATAGATCAGAGCGGAGAGTTTCTATTATCCTCCACACCTCGCTGGGGTTTTTGCAGAGACAGCTCCAGCCCCTTATGCAATTAGAGCAGCTCCAGGTATATCTCCTTTACATATTGATAATCTCCATTTTTTTTTTAAAGATTTATTTGTCTATTTGAGAGAGAGTGTGGGGGGTGGGAGGGAGCGGGGAGAGGGAGAGAGAGAATCCTAAGCAGACTCTGCACTGAGCATGAAGCCCTACACGGACTCCACTTCACGAGAATGTTCTCATGACCCTGAGATCATGACCTGAGCCAAAACCAAGAGTCCGATGCTTAACTGACTGAGGCACCCAGGTGCCCCAATAATTACCATTTTGAGAAAATAATTTACTGCTTAAAAAAAAAGAAAACAAAACAGAAGAGTGAAATAAACTATACGTTGTGCGTGTAAATAGAAATTACTGGAATTTGATAGCCCTCTGCTGGGTGAGAGAGATTAAATCTCATACAGGAAAGTACTATTTGAGTAACTCAACGCTTCATTTAGAGGACTACTCTAATGCTTGCTATGTATTTTTTTGTTGTTGTTTAACGGATATTTTTGTTTTACAGAAAAGACAGGAAATATCCTTTTTGCCAATGTAACATTAAACTAGAAGAATCTAACACAGATTATAAATTCAAATATTGTGCAGGGTTTTTGCTTTTGTTTTTGCTTTTAATAAAAATAGAAATTGAAACAAAGCAAGTAAAATTTGAGCACAAGCAAGATATTTGTGAGTTCTCGGTTGCCAAATCCCTAACTGGTGTTTCTCTTAACCTCATTCTAGGTTAGATTACTATATTTATAATTAAAAAAATTATTTGTTGATGTAGTCTCAAACTGTACACTAACACGCATTAAGTCAGTTCTAGTCTTAGAGGCATTTGAATAATACATTATGATCAGGCTTTTTGTTTAGAGTAAGAAAATTTCTCAACACAATGGCAGAATCACTCTAGAATATTCAACTCTTAATTTGGATATAAAATTTCTGAAGCATGTCAGGTCCTAGAATACTACTCTCTTTACAAAAATTGTTTTACAAACAAACCTTGATGCTTATATCAAACCCAACTGGAAAATTACTTGATATGGGTTTGAAAACCTCAATAGTAATTTCTAAAAAGAATTTGAGTCTTGAAATAGTCTCAAGATCTTGGATCAATTTCTGATTAATTTTACTTCACATATCTAATCTTTTTAAAATCCCATCTTCCTGTGTATCACTTAAAACTGTTTCTTATTTTCAACCCTCTCTTCATATGCCTAGCCTCTCTCCCAGCTGCTTCCTAAACCATTGATAAAGTTTTGCCTGGTCCACAGTCTCTTCAACCTCCCCACACTCACCATGGAGACCATTTGATACACACTTCCAAATTCTGCTAATCCTATCTTGAGGCAAAAAGGGATTAAGGAATTCCTTTCCAATTCGCCAAAATGTAGGATCAATTCACTTTTGCATCTCCTTCTAGATAACTGTGTTGATGCTTTGGTGTCAAAATATAATCCCAAACTAGGTTGGTAAAATGCGTAGGACTTCAGAAGTGCTACCTACTGACAAGATTTGCCTGTTACCAACTGCCCATCATTCTACTGAACCTCCAAACCTCCTCTCCTGAATTTCTGTTTCCACTCTTTACCTGGCTGCTAGCACACTGCTGTCATATCCATTAGACCTTCTCAGTCTGTTTGGATTATCACCTATTTCCTGGGGCCAATTTCGACAAATACCCCAACCATTGAGTATTCAGGGTCTAGCTACTTCCTCTGTCTGCTCGTTCACTGTCCTTAATTAGACACTGCCCGGAGGGGTCCCGAGATCCTGTAACAGCACTCCAACTACTGGTCCTAAGGGTTAACTTGCTTCAAGCTTATGTACTCCTTGCTTGCTGACCTAAGTGCCTTACAGACCCAAGTCTGCAGCAGAACTAACCTACTTTCCTTGAGATTTGTGGACCACGGGCCTTGAAGAGTGAAGGACCAGACTTCCCAGCAGATAAGGCCTGACTACATTTGAAAACAGCTGCCCCGGATGCCAGCAAGTCTGTTCAGGGTCATGTCAACAAATGACTAGCCTAGGTACCTGCTTCTCCTCAACACAGGCCCCCCTCCCTTTTTCGGCACCTTCCCCTTTAAGACCCTCCAGGCTCATCCGGGTGGGGAAGATGGTCTTCCAGACGTTAGTCTAACATCTCCCCAGGCTGCTGGCTTCCTGAATAAAGCAACCTTTTCCTTTCCCACCATAGCTTGTCTCTTGAGTATTGATTTTCACGTGGCGACTAGCCCAACTTGAGTTCAGAACTGTCCAGTAACAATACTACACTTTTACCAAAATTAGGTTCTTCACCCTCACCCATTATATTTTATTTTACTAATTTTAAGTCACAGACTTAACTTCACTTGCCTTTTTTTAAAATGATCCTACCTTCTCTTTCAGTTTTTTTCTTAATTACACGTTTTTCACAATTCTTTTCTTCAACACAGCTGTCTAGATTTGTAAAGTTCTTTGTGATAATAAAGTTTTCCAATTTTTTTAAAAGGGCAAAAACCTGCTTTTCTTTTCCTTCCCCTTTTCCCAACCCAGAATTCCCACCACATCTCCATCAAAATCACACACACACACACAGCATCTAACTTTTGAAAAAAAGGATTGTGGCATTTCACTCAGGGAACAGGAACATTAGGTAGAGGTTATACTCCTAGCCTACTGTTGAAAAGAGAAACAGGCTAGAGAATGATAATGCGGGGACAAAGGAGATTTACCCTTCAGCCTGTTCTAACTCTATCAAATATTATAGAACCCCAGGTTTCTAAGACTGTTGATATTTTAAAAATTATTGCCTGGGTCAGCAGTTTGTGTGTCTTCTGAGGGAAAGAATGAGATGTGTGAAGGAGGAAGGGGACAAAAATAACAACTAATATTTTTTTAACTTGCTAAAATTCAAATATTAGTATTTTATTACAAAACTAGGCTTATCTTCCTCCTGTTTTATATTTAAATAAACACTGATATTTGCATACACATTCCATTTCCTGAAAAATGACTAATGGATATATTTAATGTACATACTCTATCAACTTCATATAGCTGACTTTTAAAACACTGACGATAAAAGCTTATCCTCCTAAATGTTGATGAATCATTAAAGGCACAAATAATATTCACTAATGCATTCCCAGAGATCCCATGTGCTTCAAAAGTACTAAGCACCTATTTTAACTGGATTTTGCTTAGTGCTAAGCAGGAGTCTAAATTATTTTAGTCACTTACAATAAATTCATGACGATGTATACTAGAGCAACTTTTGACTACTTTCAAAAATTGCTGTTAAAACATCACTAATATTTTCCTTTATTTAAAAAAAATTTTCCATTCAAAGAACACTTTAGTCTTAGATAACACTATTTTTTAAAACAGTTGATGTTTTTGGACCATGAAGGCTATCAAACTCAGTCAGTTCCTTACCACTTAAGCCTTTATTTCTTAGCATTTAATGCCAAAGTCTTTTCTGATATGAATAAAAATGGCTTTTCTTCTAAGTTATAAAGAAATGAAAGAAGAGGAAAAGTTTCAAGTCTTCTTGGTATAAATGCTATCGTAGTATCTGTGTTCCACACTAAGATCAATTGCATTTTATGTCGGCAATACAAAAAAAGCTCTATTTGTGATTTAATCACACCAGGAGTAGACAAAACAAGGATGTATTTACATGGCCTTGATGAAAAGTTTCCCTGGGGTCCCTATTGAATTTCAGACATTTCAGATATTAAACAGATATTTTACAGTTGAATTTTCTAAGTAGATGAAAACAAGTAACTAGGTAAATGTAACAGGGAGGAAAAGTAATTCTGTGAAGAACAGAAAGTAATTATATGTTGCACGTATGTTGTATTAACTTTTTCTTTTGTCCTGTTTCATTCTTCCTGCCTTCCCTCTCTCTCTGTGACATCCTCTTCTTTTGGTCCAAAGAGGAGAAAACTTAGAAGTATAGGGGGAAATAACTTGGGATGTCAGGCATGTATCCAACATTAAAGGATGGTACAAAATAGTTTCACCACCTTAAAAATCCCCATGCTTCATTTATTCATTACTCCTCCATCTCAGCACAGAAACCCCAACAAACACTGATCTTTCTATTATCTCTATAGTGTTGCCTTTTCCAGAATGTCATATAGTTGGAATCAAATAATATGGAGCCATTTCAGACTTAGTCCTTTCACTTAGCAATATGCATCTAAGATCCCTTCATGTCTTTTTGTGACTTGATAGTTCATTTCCTTTGATCACTGAAGTATTCCATTGTATAGATGCAACACAGTTTATTTATCCATTTACATATTAAGGGACATCTTGATTGTTTCAGGTTTTGCATAATTATGACTAAAGCTGCTATAAACATCCAAGTGCAGTTTCTTGTGTGGACAGAAGTTTTCATCTCATTTGGGTAAATACCTAGGAGCGTGACTGCTGGATTGTATGGTAAAATGAAGTTTAGCTTTCCTAAGAAACTGTCAGACTGACTTCCCAAGTAACAGTTATTTGCATTCCCACAGCAATAATGAAGGTCCCTATTATTCCACATCTTTACCAGCATTTGATATTATCAGGTTTTTGGAATTTAAAAATTCTAATAGGTGTACAGTGGTGTCTCCTTGTTTTAATTTGCAATTCCCTAAACATATAATAATGTCCAACATATTTTAATATGCTTATTTGCCATCTGTATTGTCTTTTTAAAAATACTTTTTTCTGGGTGCCTGGGTGGCTCAGTTGGTTAAGCGACTGCCTTCAGCTCAGGTCATGATCCCAGGGTCCTGGGATCGAGTTCCGCATCGGGCTCCCTGCTCTGCGGGGAGCCTGCTTCTCCCTCTCCCACTCCCCCTGCTTGTGTTCCCTCTCTCGCTGTGTCTCTCTCTGTCAAATAAATAAATAAAATCTTTAAAAAAAATACTTTTTCTTTTCAAGATTTTATTTATTTGTCAGAGAGAGAGCACAAGCAGGGGGAAGCGCAGGCAGAGAGGGAAAAGCAGGCTCCCTGCTGAGCAAGGAGCCTGATGTAGGACTTGATCCCAGGACCCTGGGACTATGACCTGAGCCAAAAGCAGGCGCTTAACTGACTGAGCCACCCAGACGTCCCTGTATTGTCTTTTTTAGTGAAGTGTTTCTTCCAATCCTTTGTCCATTTTTCAACTGAGTTGTTTGTTTTCTTATGGTTGAATTACTTTGAAGAGTTCTTTATATATTTTTAATACAAGTCCTTTTTACCAGGTATGTGTTCTGCAAAGATTTTTCTCCCAGTCTTCAGCTTGTCTTTTCGTTCTTGTAATAGTGTCTCTTGCAGAAGATTTAAATTTTAATGAAACGTAACTTATTAGCTTTTGCTTTTATAGATCATACTTTTGGTTTCATATCTAAAAGCCCAAGGTAACCTAGATTTTTTTCCTATGTTATCTTATAGAAGGTTTATGGTTTGGAGTTTTACAATTAAGTCTTGATCCATTTTGAGTTAAATTTTTGTGAAAAGTGTAACATCTGCATCTAGATTCATTTTTTGAATGCAGATATCCAATTATTCCAGCACGATTAGTTAAAGACTACTTTTCTCCATTGAATTACTTTTGCTCCTTTGTCAAAGATCAATTGACTATATTTGAATCAGTCTATTTCTGAGCTCTGTATTCTGTTCCACTCATCTATGTGTCTATTTGTTCACTAATACCATATTGTCTTCATTTCTGTAGTTTTTTAATAAGTCTTTAGGTTGGGTAGTCTCAGTCCTCTGACTCTTATTCTTCTTCAGTATTGTGTTGGTTATTATGGATCTTCTGCCTTTCCATGTAAACTTTAAAATCACTCTGTCAATATGCACAAAATAACCTTGCTGGGATTTTAATCAGTGTTAAACCTATAGTTCAAGTGCAAAGAAGTGACATGTTAACAATATTGAGTCTTCTGAACCATGAACATAGGATATTTCTCAATTTATTTAGCTGTTCTTTGATTTCTATCATTAGAATTTTGTAGTTCTTATATATTTATACCTTGTTAGATTTATACCTAAGTTTGTGATTTTTAACTTCAAATTGCAATTGTTCATTGATGACATATAGTAAAGCAATTGAGTTTTGTATGTTAACTTTGTATTCTGCAAACTTACTATCATCTTTTATTAGTTCCACAGGTTTGTTTGCAGATTATTTGGGGTTTTCTACATAGAAAATCATGTCATCTGTGAACAAAGACAGTTTTATTTCTTTCTCTCAATATTTTTATACATTCCTTTTCTTGTCTTGTTGCATTAACTAAGCTTCCCATATGATGTAGAATAGGAGTATTCTATATGAGAGGGAACATTCTTGTCTCGTTCTCAGTCTTGGGGGAAAGCATTTAATTTCTGACCATTTATGATGATGCTGGTTGTAGGTTTTTTGTATATGTTCTTTATCAATTTGAGTAAGTTTCCTCTATTCTTAGTTTGCTGAGGGTTTTTTGGGGTTTTTTGTTTGTTTGTTTTTGTTTTTTAAATCAAAACTTGATATTGGGAATGCCTGGCTGGCTTAGTCAGTGGAGCATGTGACTCTTGATCTCGGGGCCGTGAGTTTGAGCCCAACGTTGGAAGTAGAATTTACTTTAAAAAATCAAAATAAAACAAAAACAAAACAAAACAAAAAAACTTGATATTGGATTTTGTCAAATGTTTTTCTACATGTGTTGATATGATCATGTGATTTTTCTTCTTTAGCCTGTTGGTATAACTGATTTTTTAATGTTGAACCTTGCATGTCTATCTAGAATAAATGCCACTTAGTCATGATGTACAAATCTTTCTTACACATTGCTGCATTCTCTTTGCCAGTATTTTATTGAGAAATTTTACATCTATTTTCATGACAGATATTGGTCTATAGTTTCCCGTTCTTGTCATGTCTTTATTCGGTTTTGTTATCAAGGGAATGAATACTTGTCATCAAAGCATGCCGTCTGACACAATTTGGTACAAAGATCACAGTCAGGAAATCAATCACATCATGTAGATAATTCTAGCACAGCACAGAGAGAATGAGTGTCTCACTTTAAGCTAATACAATGAGATAAAAAGAAAAAGGAAAAGTGCACTGGACAATTTTGTAAATAACAGACAATCTTAGCCAGAAAAGAAATTAAAGGAGTGGTAACATTTTGCCCATACAGAGGGCCAAATAAAATAGCCCTTGTTGGCCTTAGAGGCATTAATACTGGTTTGGCCCAAGGTTGACTGGTAGGCTGGGTGTTCCAGAAGCCTATTTACATGGTACTGTGGCTAAGTCCACTTGTTTTTCCTTAATAGCTGTTCTCCCTTCTTGCTTTGATAAATCATCATAATAATAGTTGGGCACATGGTTGCCGTAGTAGAGGCTACATTTTCCAGCCTCATCAGAAGCCAAGCATGGTCATGTAACTATGTGGTGACCAGCAGGATTTTTTAAAAAAGGCTTGCTTGCAACTTTTAGAAGTGTCCTTAAAGACAAAGCATGACTACCCCTCTCTACCTTTCTCCACTCTGCTGGACATAATGGTTAGATCTTGAACCATCAGTTCAGGCTATGAGATAGAAGCCTCATGGTGAGGATGGCAGAACAGAAGATAGGAGGACTGTGGATTCCTGACCCAGCAGAGTGCGTACCTTACCAGCCCTGGATTATTCATGTCTCGATTTATTTTATGAGAGAGAAATGAACTTCTAAGTCATTTAAGCCTCTGTTACTGTGGATCCGCACTGGTTCTAATGGCAAATCAATTGTTTAATCAGTTAATCCTAATTGATGAAGAGACCAGGGAGCTTTTGGTAAAGAACTCATCCAAATGGAAGAAGGAGCAAATCACGGGAGATTCGTGCAGTAACAAGGTCTTCTTCATAAAACAGCAAGAGTTGGCTGCTGTCACAGACATTTAACTCCCTGTCAGCTCCTAAATCTTCCATATATTTGAACTTTATACAAAGAATTGGGATGGATTTTGTAAGGCACTGAGACAGGCAACATTACTTCAATCACCCTTCAGCATAACACAATGGGGGATAAATTCCAATCAGCTAACACGTGTCTTTGGCACCTGAGGTGTACTGGAGACTCAGTGGAGCCTGGTGACAGAGCAGTGGGCAATGAAAGAAAAGGGACCATGTGTTCAGACACTCAGTGGCCCCTGATAAGATGGTTCACACGACTCATTCATGAGCACATGTTAGATCCCACCTGGAGATGCTCCCACCCCACCCCCACCCCCAAAATAAGAAATACAAGAGTGATGAATGGGGCAAGAAGAGCAGGCTTTTCAGGAGACTGTGATGCTGACATGGGTCATCAAAGAAGACAGGTGACTATTAAACTGACTCCATTTGTATCCATGGCTGACGAGACCTAAGAAAATTTGGACATCTGGATATGGTCTCCATCTGCCACTGCCTGAATTACTGTTAACTAATACAAACTATAGAAGAACATAAATGCGAGCATACACAGACAGTGAGATGTACAGTAGAAATGTATTTAGATGAGACACTAGGCAAAAATAAAGATTCCAGAGTTCCTGTCCTTGGCTAGAAATCAGAAGGAAGAGAGGTATTGATGGTGGCCTGGAGGAGGTGAGCAGAAAAGTCTGAGAAAAAAATTTAGTAGTGGTGCAGATATTCATGCCTAACTCATAACTGGCCCTGACCAATCCAACTATTGGAAGTTCTCTTTTTCCCATGCTGAAGGATTTGATTTGCTATAGAAGAATTATTATTACACTTATAGCCAGCAAAACACAGTATCTGCTTCACTTATTCTAACCTAGACTCTTTCCCTGGTCTCCCCTCATTTTATTTATGATTCCTCTTTTCTACTGCTGTGGACAATAGAATAATAGAGAGAAATATCAGCAAGAAAGGACATGCCAAAACATAGTATTTTAAGATCTGAATACTTCTTGTCTTCATTCCTCAGACTAATCACAGGGAAACCTCCTAGTTACCTATATTCATCATTAAAATCACTTCAAATTAACAATGCCATTCTTACGTGGCTCCTTAATTTTTACTTATATAGGTGCAATTTCAGAGTTCTTGGAGTATTTAACCAAAATTAAAAGCTGTAAGAAAAAAAAACATACAAAAGAAAAAACAGGTAATATAATAAAGATATATTTTAAGGAAGTATCAGCAGAGCAGAGAGAAGTAAGTTTCTTCTCTCAGAAAATGAAAATCAGTGTAAATCTTTCTCTATGAAAAAGTTCTGAACAACAATTGCATGAAAGCTTCAGCTAGCATCAGAACACTTTTTCCATCCCAAGATTAGAGGAAGACAGTTCCCACCTCCCATGCTGGATGTTCCATTTCACCAGCCCTGCCACTTAATGCATGTGTATGATCTTAGCTAACATGGAATGGCTCTTCTCTAAATCTCACCTGTTGCTTTGAATCTAGCAGCGATGCTATTCTTCAAAGACACCACTGGAGGCCAGTCATGCTACAGTTTGTACTCCAGCCACACCCTAAATTTAAAAATGAATAGATCTAAACTACAGTTAGAAAACAATGCTTTGTGACTGCACACATAAATTTTGTGTGTACACAAATCTTATTTTAATGTTAGAATTCAACCCAGTAGTAAAATTATTCCTGGAGAAAAAATGGAATCTGGTTCTGATTTCAATGAAATACCTCCATCAATCCAAAGATCAGTAAATATGTTGATTATCTCAATTGTGGTGATGGTTGTCAAAACATCCAGTTGTGCACTACACTAAATATGCACACTAAATATCGAGGTTAATTATATCTTTAAAAGCTGCTAAAAAAAAAAAAAAGAAGATAACTGAGAACCATTGCAGCTTTAACTTTAATACACTGCTCTCCATGACAGTAAATTCTTTCTGGCCCTCTTGGTGCTGAGGTAATTGTTCAGAATACATAATCAAAGGTTTTCAGTTAAATGTCCAAATTTTTAAACTTTATATAAATGGGATTCCCTCAAGACCGTCTCTTTTCTAATGACTTAAAGTCTTTGCCTCAGAAATATGTTGATAAGAGTCTCTACTTATGAATCTAATGATTAAGCAAAATAGCATTCCCCTACTTTTTAAGAAAGTACTCTTTTCTTTTTAAATCATAGAGCACTTCAATAGGATATGACTTGCAGATATATTCGAATAAGCAGGAAAAAATGACTTCATTTAATTTGCAATCACTTCAACATCCAATTCAATTTAAATATTTATTTACTGTGGGGCACCTGGGTGGCTCAGTCAGTTGGGCATCTGCCTTCAGCTCAGGTCATGATCTCTGGGTCATGGGCCGCTTCTCCCTCTCCCTCTGCCCCTCCCCACCCCCTGCTCAGGCTCTCTCTCTCAAATAAATAAATAAAATCTTAAAAAAAAAAAAACCCACAAAATTTATTTAGTGTGTTGGCCACATGTTCACCAGGAAAACTTATCGTTACTAATTGAGAAAGAGAAACAAAAGCAACCAACTAAGGAAGGTTCAAGAAGTTCTATTCATTTATGAAAGTTTCATTTTACACTCAGGTCCAACATAAACACTGGCTGAATTAATTATGAATTTGAGACAGATTTTCACCAAAGAAGAATCACAGTGAATTCCAAACGCTTAAGTTCTTGGTTATCATAGAGTTGATATTTTGCTACAAACTCTATTACTAAAAAACGGAAGCAACAAATTTCAATGAATTTTCAAATAGAGAACAATTAGGGTGAAGTCACTGCCTTTCATTCAGTGAAGATTTGTAGCATGCTTGCAATGATTCAGCCAGTGTGCTCACATAGTGCCTGGACAATAAGGTGATAGAAGAGAGGACAGAAGACTTTTATCTGAAGCTTTTTTAAAAAAAAAATATTTTATTTATTTATTTGACAGAGAGAGACACAGCGAGAGAGGGAACATAAGCAGGGGGAGTGGGAGAGGGAGAAGCAGGCTTCCCGCTGAGCAGGGAGCCCGATGCGGGGCTTGATCCCAGGACCCTGGGATCATGATCTGAGCCGAAGGCAGATGCCTAACAACTGAGCCACCCAGGCGCCCCTTATCTGAAGTTTTAATACATGTGTCGATACTACTACATAATGAGCAGAGTTTCAAAGAGCAAAGTATTTCTTTTGAAATAATGAATTTGGGATTAAATATAGAGATTTAGAGCATATATTTGTGGCTGAAACAGTAATTTAATAATCTGGAAGATTTTCTGAAGCTTCTAAAAATACCCAACATAGTGCCACAAAACAGCAGTGATCTTAACACCTTATCACAAATTCTTATAGATTAAGATAACATATCGATAGGGGCGCTTGCCTGGCTCAGTCAGTTAAGCATCTGCCTTCAGCTCAGATCATGATCCCAGGGTCCTGGGATCGAGCCCTGCATCGGGCTCCCTGCTCAGCGGGGAGTCTGCTTCTCCCTCCACCCTCCCCCTGCTCATACTCTTTCTCTCTCTCTCTCTCAAATAAATAAATAAAATCTTTTTTTTAAATAACATAGGCATAATTATTGTGTTTTGCCAGTTCTACAAAATCCATAAAGTAGTACTATAAGCATTTTAAAGCACTTAATATTCTAATATCCATAAAAGCCAAGAAGGTTAAATGACAGGTTCAAGGTCAAAAGAATTGCGACTAGATTATAGCCTGTCTAGTCCCCATGCCAGTGTTTTTTCCACTGGGCACTTGAACTCTTGGAAAATTTTGCTGCTTTTAATTTTTCAATTTTTTTTTTAAGTTGGCTCCATGCCCAGCATGGAGCCCAATGTGGAGCTTGAATTCATGACCCTGAGATCAAGACCTGAGCCAAGATCAAGAGTCAGACGCTTAACCAACTGAGCCACCCAGATGGCCCAATTTTTCAGTTTTTAAAAGCATATCTATATTGGTACAACCACTTCGGAAAACAGTTTCACAGCACGTCATAAAGTAGAGAATGTGGAAAAAAGCACATTTATATATCTGTATAGGAAATTTAGGGAGAAATTTATTATTCCACATGCCACATAATCAATAATATAGTATAGTAGGGAAACAATAACTAAAATAACAATTGCAAGCACTTATTAACCACATAGTACATGCAGACAGTATTCTACAAACCTTACAATCATTACCTCATTTAATCCTTACAATAGTATAGGGTAGGTAATATGAGTACTTCTATTTTACAGGCAACGAAATAAAGATTACAGAATTAACTTGTCCAAAATCAATTTATATTAAGTGGCAAGGAATGGAGGATATTAAAATACAGAGCATAGTAAGTGACTTATTCATATTTACACAACTAATTACTAACAGAATACAAATGCTTTAGCCCAGAGCTGCTCAAATTTTAGTGATCATCTGAATCTCTTGTTGATGTAAACATAGATTCTGATTCCCTGGGTCTGGGCTGGCACCTGAGATTCTGCATTTCTCACAAGCTCTCAGGTGATGTCCATGCTCCTGGTCTATGGCAAATTACAAAGAGCAAGGATTTGTACCATCGTTTTTGCCTGTATATTAAGTTGCTTCTATTTCTTCCTTGTATTTATTAAGTTTAATATTTATTAAACTGCAGTCCTCACAGTCAGGAGGGAGGGCAGTTCTGCCCTATCACAGGTGCTGTATAAAACTTTGCTATTTATATAGTGTATACTTTGATGACATGGATGGTAATCCTGTGGCCAGATACCATTCTAAAGAAATAAGTCGCTTAACCAACTGAGCCACCCAGGCGCCCGAAAATCAATGTTTAGAGTGGAAACAAATGATTTTATTTGATAAGGAAAATCCACAGTTTCCACCAATCTTTGTATTGATGGATTTTGTTTTTATATCTGTCATTACAGTAACTATGACTCTAAGTACTTACATTTCATACAAAATATTCCAAAAGCCCAGTAAAGTTTAGACTCTTGCACATTGTAACAATGTCTAAAAACTCAGGCCTTTGGGAAATTCACTGGAGACTGGATGTATGTCTAAGAAAGACAAGCCAAGAGGTGGTCGAAGAAAGTGACTAAGACCAGACATGGAAATAAAACTGCCAGAAACAAATCCCTCTACTCTGTGAATCTGGACAAATTTTATTTCCTCTCAATATTCTCATCTATGAAGGGGAGCTATCTCACAGGGATAAGTGAGTTAATTAATGTGGAATTCTTAAAATATTGGCACATAATAAGCACTCAATAATGTTAGCTACTATTATTTTTTTTAAAAGATTTTGTTTATTTGTCAGAGAGAGAGAGAAAGCAAGCACAACCAGGGGGAGCGGCAGGCAGAGGGAGAGGAGAAGCAAACTCCCTGCTGAGCAAGGAGCCCAATGTGGGACTCAATCCCAGGACCCTGGGATCATGATCTGAGCCGAAGGAAGACGCCCAACCAACTGAGCCACCCAGGCATCCCTAGCTGCTATTATTTAAAACAAATCTGGAAAATTTTCAAAATTATCCATGTTGATCTATTTCATTTCTTTGTTTCAGAAAGTTGGACTACCATCATTTGGTAATTTTTCTTTCTAATCAATCTTAAAGTTGCCAGTTGGTGTGAAAATCATAATTGTACTCTGACA
This sequence comes from Leptonychotes weddellii, assembly GCF_054177405.1. NCBI lineage: Eukaryota > Metazoa > Chordata > Mammalia > Carnivora > Phocidae > Leptonychotes > Leptonychotes weddellii. The sequence goes on from NC_138370.1 coordinate 93,871,266, forward strand.
AAAATTTCATCATGACAACATAACAAAACTCACAACCTTTAAAATATATATATATACATCAAGTGTCACCTCTTATCAAGACTCTGCCAATCCGTGGGTGCCTGGGTGGCTCAGTCAGTTAAACGTCTGCCTTCGGCTCAAGTCATGATCTCAGGGTCCTGGGTTCGAGTCCCACACCAGGCTCCCTGCTCAGCAGGGAGTCTGCTTCTCCCTCTCCTGCTCCCACTGCTTGTGCTTTCCCTCTCTCAAATAAATAAATAAAAATCTTAAAAAAAAAAAAGACTGTGCCAATCCAAAATTCGATCAAAGAATTTGACTACTATCCAGTTTGCCTAAATTTCTGAATTCAGAATTCCAGGCAATTTGGAGTTATAATTCTTTTTCTCCATTCTTTGAAGTAGTTTTAGAGGGATATTGAGAGAACTCAAAATTTCAGGCTGTGTTGGATTGGACATCAATATGATGCTAAGGATGACGGATAAGCAGCATTTTAAAAGCAGCAGGTGCAATCTGTGCTGAAGTATTACTGCCAAACCCGGGTTTTATGGTATGGTTTCATAGACAGGCAGAATCTGTACCACTGTTATTCAGATCTTGATCGGGAGGCAGATAAACGGAACTCTTGTGTTCATCTTTTCACTTTGCACCCCTACACCTGAGAGTCTCCACTCGTTGTCACTGATGTACCATCGATATGCCCAGTAGCAGCCCCCAAATTCTTTAGTTATCAAACATCAGGGTGTTTGGCTCTTTTCAGCCATAATTCTGTCACCGTTTCAAACTCACATGCCTCACAGAGGCAAGCAGGTTATGCAAGTATGGGAAGTGCGGTCAAGGTGACCAGGTTGTTAATATTTTTTTTTTAAGATTTTATTTATTTATTTGAGAGAGAGAGAATGAGAGACAGAGAGCACGAGAGGGAAGAGGGCAGAGGGAGAAGCAGACCCCTTGCTGAGCAGGGAGCCCGATGCGGGACTCGATCCTGGGACTCCAGGATCATGACCTGAGCCGAAGGCAGTCGCTTCACCAACTGAGCCACCCAGGCACCCTGTTAATATTTTTTGACTCATCGATACATTTTTTTAAATTTGACTATAGTTGAAACACGATTTTACATTAGTTCCAGGTATACAGCATAGTGAGTCAACAACTGTATACATCATGCTATGCTCACAAGTGTGCTGCGCTCACCACCATCTGTCACCATGCAATGCTATTGCGGTTCCATTGACTATACCCCCTAAGCTGTACCTTTTATTCTCGTGACTTCTTCATTCCATAACTGGAAACCTGCATCTCCCAAGGTTGTTAATTTTTAAGAACTTCTTCCCAAATAAAGTCCCAGAATCTCACCCAGCCCTCCCTTAGAGAAGATATCCCTGGAGGATATCTTTTTTGTAGCGCCATTTAGGTTTCCCATTTTAGAACTCATTTTAGCACACTGCAACAATATTTTGAGATGCCAAAAGGAATTAGATTTTAGAAGGCAGAATTAGGCTGGAGTTATCTGGCATTTCTGCATTAGTCAGGATGATTCCATGTCCATAATACGATTCCACAGACTTCTTGGTGTGAGAGTATCTGGGTCTAATATTATTAACTACACAAAGGATGGCAAGACTTTGACTTCACACAATTTTTACTCATTGCTTGATTCTATACACGCAAGCAACAAAACATTTAATTTTTAAAAATCACATCTTATTACATTTCAGAAAACCAACAATGCTTCTGAAGCTTGAGGAAAATTTCTATGCCCTGTGAACTACAGATTATCTTTCAAATCTCTTTTTCATTTCTTTTTAATCTATTAAAAACTCCTTTCAACTGTAAGTCCTAGCATCGTCTATAAATCTTAATAACACCTTAGCTTACAGAGGGCTCTATTTACAGGCTTTCAAGGTACCTTCACACTCATTTTCTTCTCTCAAATATCTCCTTCACAATGGTAAAGTAGGACAAAATTAGAAGACACATTTAAGAATCTAAAACTTGACTTTTTTTCTAACATTTTTAAGTGCTTTGGTAATAGTGCAACATAATACATCTTAAAAATTTAAAAACAGAAAAGAATAGTGGCCGATTAAACATGGTCATAGAATATTTGCAGCTCCTCCCATCAAGAGATAAAATCTATTTTCCACCTGTTGAACCTGGGCTGGCCTTATGACTTGCTTTGACTAACAGAACGTTGTGAAGTGGCACCATGGGAGTTCTAGAGCCTAGTTTTTAAGACATCTTGCAACTTCCATTTTCACCTTCTTGGAATGCTGCCCTGAGACTACCCTATAAGAAAGCCAGTGGAGCTTAGTGGAGTATAAGAGAACTTAAATTGTTGTTGTTTTAAACCATTAAGTGTTGGGGTGGTTAATTATGCTGTGAAAATTAACTAGAGCAGAACTAAGGATCAGAAAGATCAAATGATGCATTTAAGCAGAACTGATCGGTGACACCATGCACATTAGAGCCAGAAAGGCCTGGATTCCAATTCGTGACACAGTCATCCAACTTCTCTGAGCCTCAGTTTACACATTGGTGTAATACGGTGCTAATTATGTCTTTGTAACAACTGTGGCAGGTCAATGAACTAGTCTGTTCTACTAGCAGAAGTAAAGGCCCATATGCAGATAAATGTTAGTTTCCATCCCAGCTCAGGTCATTTGACTTCTGTTTCAATGTCTTTTGGAGACATCAAATGTTCTTCTTTTCTAAATACCATTTTGTAAAAGATTAATATTCCAAGGTTTTTGAGTTTTGTTACGTGAAGTCCATTCAGATAAGACTACGATCATGCTTTTAGACATGTGAGGCCAATTGTTGATGATGGTGTGCTCTAAAAATCTTCCCCTTATATAGGTAAACGCCTCCACTTTAGAATTATGTTTGAAAATGAAGGATGATGCTAATACTAATGAAGGCCCTCTCACCTAGCCAGAAAGGCGCCTGTGAAAACTCCCAGTGACCCAGTTGTGCCTCTCGGGGAGCTGCCTGCTCCTCTAGAGAACCCCAGAGTCCCTGAGCTTGAGTTCTATATAGCCTGCAGTTCCCAAAACATTACTAGTTCACCATAGTACTTATTATAATGAAGAGCATCAAGGGATAGCTGACACAGCAATTTAAACATATCCAGTAAAAAACATTCATGGTTTCTGATTTCTTACAGACAGCATGCAATGCTATTCTGGGAATTCTAGAAGCACTTCAGTCTTCAAATAGAGTACCAATGAGGTTTTGCAGATGCCACCAACACTGCTGCCGCCCAGCCAAGGTCAACCCACCCTGTTTTTGGACATGGCAGTCAAGGACGAGCCCTTAGGCTACATTGCCTTCAAGCTATTTGCAAAAAAAGTTCCAAAGACACAGAAACTTTTTGCATTCTGAGCACTGGGATTTGGTTAAAAGGATTCCATATTTCATAGAATTATTTGGGAGTTTATGTGTCAAGGTGGTGATTTCACACACTATCACAGCACTGGTGGCAAGTCCATCTATGGGGAGAAATTTGATGTGAGAACTTCATCCCCAAGCATACAGGTCCTGGCATCTTGCCCATAGCAAATATTAAACCCAATACAAATGATTCCCAGTTTTTCACCTGCACTGCCAAGACTGTGTAGTTGATGGCAAGCATGTGGTCTTTGGCAAGGTGAAAGAGGATATGAATATCGTAGAAGCCATGGAGTGCTTTAGGTCCAAGAATGTCAAGAGCAGCAAGAAGTTCGTCATTGCTCACCGTGGACAACTCAAATAAATTTGACTTGTGTTTTTTCTTAACTACCAGACCATTCCATTCCTTCTGTAGCTCAAGAGAACAACACTCCACTCCCATTAATAGGCAACATCCTATAATCTTTGGGTTCTCACTGCCATTCTTTGGGGTCCACCATTTCCTACCTCCCTCCAAGTCTAGCAGGATTGCAGAGTTAAGTCTATGATTATGAAATAAAAACTAAACCAAACAGAGTACCAATGAAACCAGTTTGAAATGAAATCTGTTGAGGTTCAGAGGATAAAACAGTACATTGGGAAAATTTATGTTCAGAATCTAGGATGGAGATAGATATATATGAAATATATATAGATTTCATTTCTAAAGGTTTCCAGCCAGGGTGGAAGACAATAAAGTAAATAAATTTTAAACAATAATAACGGTCACTCAAAATATGTGAAATCTCCTGAAAAGTAGTATTACTTGAGCAAGGAATTGCAGTTAAAGATATATCACTACATGTATCTCTAGAACTTATGGAAAGTCCATGTTTTTGAGGAAACTAGGAAACCCATTATTTTTTTTAAATAGTTATTAAATAACATACATATAACTTTGGGATTTTGATTTTTTTCCCAAACACTGAAAATTAAAGTAGCCTGGGAAGTGCTCTTTATTTGCTTCAACTGAGGAAATGGATAACTCATCTCCCTTTGATGTTATTAATTGATTGTTAACAATTTCCCCTGCTTTTAAAGAGTGGCAAAAAATCATAGAGAAAAAACAATGAACTTAATGCAATGAATAAAATGTTAAACTTCTATAGAATAAAATAACTCAAATTAAAAAGGAAAAGTAGTCTGAAATACTTTATTGTAATGTTTGAAATTTTTTTTTTTTAACTTGGGACCTTCATAACTTTGTTCTGTTTTCCAGCCTCATCTCCCATGACTCTCCAACATACATTTTTTAAAAATCTCATTAAACATTTTTTTAACAGATTTTACTTATTTATCTATTTGTCAGAGAGGGAGAGAGCACAAGCAGGGGGGAGGGGCAGAGGGAGAAGTCCCGATGCAGGACTCGATCCTAGGACCCTGGGATCATGACCTGAGCCGAAGGCAGACGCTTAACCGACTGAGCCACCCAGGCATCCCTCATTAAACATTTTTTACATTAATTTATTTTTAAGTAATCTCTACACCCTCTACATCTAGAATGCCCTTTCTTCCCTTCTTTTCCTATAAAACTCCTATTCATCCTCCAAATCCATTTCAACATCTTTGCCTCCCTGGCGCAGTTACGCTACTCACTACGCTTTGTTCTTTTACAATGGCACCTAATACATTTTATTGCAACTTACTGCTTATACATATACGTGCTGTTTGAAAATAAGCTTCCGGAAGTGAAAGGCTGTCTTAGTCACTTCCATATTCCTCTCACCCAACATACACCTGCCACACACAGTGGCACTTATACTGTGACCCCTGGTGACCTCTGACCATTCTCCTTCTTGCTCCCTACATTTCAGACTTATTGGCCCTTCTCCTCCCCATCGAGCAGGCCAAGCAAGTCCCCTTCTCAAGCACATATACTTGCTATTTCCTCTGCCAGGAATGGACTTACCCTGATAGTCACAGAGGTGACCCCCTCACTTTACTCAGGTCTCTGACCAAATAACACCCCCTCAGAGGAGTCTTCCTTTCTTTAACCACCCTAGTTTATATAGCCACCTATCACTTTCTGTTCTCTTCCCAGGCTTTAGTTTTCTTCATAGCATTTATTGCCATCTGACATTACTGTTCTGTTGGTTTATGTGCTAAATGTCTAGCCTCCCCCACCCTGCCTCCACTGGACTATAATCACCGTAAGGGCAGAGACTTTATCTTATTCACAGTAGTGTCCCTGCACCTAGAACAGGGCCTATAACACGGTAGGTAATTAACATTTGCTGAATACATAAATGATAAATGTTTGACTTACATTGAATTGCAACTACAGGGAAAATATCTATGAATATAAACAAAGACTGGAACATAAAGTAATTTTGTTAAGGTAATACAGCAATGAAACCTCTTTTCAAATTCCCCTTAATTTTATCGTGTTGATTTTTTCAGTAAAAACAGAATAGTTTTTAAAAGCAAAAAAGGGGAGTCTTGCAGACTTGGCTGTCTTTTATCAACTTCTGAGATACATTTCAAAAGCAGGCAAAATGTGTTCAGGGTCTATATTAATAAAGTATAGTGGTTCTTCACGTATTCTGAGGCAGTTTTTATGTTAATATTAAATGTAACATATTACATTAGTCTATTATAACCTTCTGATTAATGATTAATAAATATGACACTGGATCAGCTTTATGTCATATTAAAAAACCTAACTAAATTGACTTAGAATATACAGAGGCTCAAAGATAATATGCTCTTGCTAGGTCTTTCCCTGTCTCTTCTACAGTCATGCAGAACTTCTCATAAGCTGTTCCAGAAGATGAGAGCCTATCTCTCTTAAAAGAAAGTTAGATAAAGGTTTTCATTTTCATATGCAAAGTCAAAATTTGCAAACATAGATGACTTATAGGTAGGCAATGCATACTGCCACCGGGAATAATGGGGAAAAAAAATAACCTATAGAAATGTAAGTGCTACAGAAATCTATAAAAGATGAGGGCTGATACAATGAGACTGGGCATAAATAACCTATCTATCATCTATCTATCTATCTATCTATCTATCTATCTATATATATACACACATTATATATATACTTATGGAAAAAGTACATATAATAAGTGCATGATAGGTGCAGGGACATATTTCATATAGGATAGCCAGAGTCAGAACAGGGACAGAGTTAAAGAAAAGGATAAATTTTACAAATCAAGAAATATACATAGGTCACAATAAGTGAGGAAGTACAGAATAAGTTCAAGTTCATTATGAATCTAACCATATTTATTGCATGCTGACTTTAGCACCCAGTATTTTTTATTGGTATTATTTCCCAGTGTTTATGACTTTCTACTGAGCTGTCCTTTAAATAGTTTTTCTGAAGCCCAGATGTGGATATAATATTTTAGATTTATTTCTGAATTTAAGTCAAATATTTAAAATGAAACTGAACTTTGTATTTTACATTTTAAAAAGCAATACATGTCCAGTTGAACTCTTACTCATCCTTCCAGAATCAGTTCAAATATCACCTCCTCCGAAACACCTTCTGTAGCACCCATTCCATCCCCTCCAAGGCTGTTGGCCTCTATTCCTAGGGCTTATAAGGCTCCCTTCTTTCATCACCTTTATGAGAGTATGAGAAATCTCAGCTTCATCTCTGTCTATCCCTCATGAGACTGTGATCTGGGGAAAAGGGACCTTAACTTTTATCTCTGTACTGAACAATTCTAGGCAATAAAAACTCAATAAAGAGGCAATGAATAAAAGGTGAAAAGTCAACTGTACTAAATAAAAGCATTTCTTGAAAATAGTAGAAATAACTCTGGGTTCATTTAGAAATACATACATTGGAGCTATAATTTGATGGCTTTTGTGGATGATGGCTTTTGTGGATTAAAAGAAAAAGGCATAATATCTGTCCACTCTTGGAATTCTACCCTATGAATATTTAAAAGCCAACACACAAAATATGCCTGCACCAGCAAAATGAAAAAACCAACAATGCTTATCTGTCATTACAGTCACCTTGGCAATTCTCACATTATTTGCATCTGTGGTCATGTGTATAGATTGTACAAACTGAAAAATCTACAATAATGGTCCTTTCCAGTGTCCAGATAGATACTACTATGGGTCATGAAAACAGCATCATAGGGTTATAGTTCCCACTCATCTAACTTTTACAATCCAAAGGCTTTTGAGATAATCATTTAAACTCTATGAGTATCTAAAAAAAAAAAAACAACAAAGAAAAAACCCAACTCTGTGAGTATTACATTCCTTGTCTAAAAGGAGAGCTAAAAACACCTACGCTAACTTTCTCAAAGGGTCATTAAGGGGCTCAAGTGGCATAAAGACCTAGAAATACTTTGTAAAGTATATGAGGACATAGTTATTCTTAATCACAGAAATTTATTTTAGCATCATAGAATATTTATATAATCATTATAACACAAAAGGATGTGTTGTATATATCTTCTAAATAAAACTATCATTCTGCTTGGCAATTTTATTTAAGCAACTGCAGAAAGAGGGATTTTTATCCCTTCACTTAAAAATAATCACCAGAAGAAAAAAAAAGGGGAACAACTGTTCTGAATTTCTGAAATCTAAGAATATCTCCTTAATCATCTAAATAGGATTCTATTTGATGACATAGCAACCCCTCTAGTTCTAAAACCCCTCAAGTCCTAAACTTACTCAATTACTAATTAATAGTATTTAGTTTCCAGTTTTTGTTTTTTAGGTTTATTTATTTATTTTAGAGAAAGAGAGAGTGCGGGGGAAGGAGCAGAGGGAGAGGGAGAGAGAATCCTCAAGCAGACTCCCCGCTGAGCACAAAGCCCAACTCGGGGCTTGATCTCACTGCTCTGAAATCATGACCTGAGCCAAAATCAAGAGTCGGAGGCTTAACTGACTGAGCCACCCAGGTGCCCCCTAGTTTCCATTTTTAAAAATAGCCTTATCTTTAATACCATTACTCTAAGGACAATTTTCAGTTGTTGCTTGAACATAGCAATTACCATCACTCTCTCACCTTAGTAGAGAAAGCTGGCTATTCACCAAAAACTCACGCCACCTTTTCATGAAGAAGTGTTGTTTTTGGAAAATAGCCACCCCACTGAAGACCTCATTTTCTCACTCCTTTTGCATTTGGTTAGACCATAAGACAGATTATGGAACCTAAGCAGAAGAGATACGTACCCCTTTCAGGGCTGCAAAATCCTCCTTCAGGCCTATAAAACCCCCTGCACAATCCTCCACATTCTCACTTCCCCAGGTGGCAGGGGGTCAACCCCGAGGAAGATCTCAGAAGCCCAATGCTATCAACCTGAGTTTCTAAGCAAACCTACACAAGCCCAAATCCCCAACAACGGCATGTAAAAGATACAAAGCTCATCCCCCACTAGACTCCATGTGAAGCAAAAATATGCTTCTTTTGTGCTAAGTCATGAAATTGCAGGCTTATATGTTATAGCAACTATCAGCCATAACTCTTGTATCAGCTAAATTTAGCATAAAATTTTAATATCCACTGGAGATATAGTCTTAGGGAAAAAAAACTCAAATGAACTGACTCAAAATACCAGATATACAAAATCAAATATTTTAAATTTCCTATTGGCTAGTTTCTTTAATGACATTAAGATTTCTTGCTGCCTATTGGCTAGATTTCTTGTTGCCTAAGCAACACTACCACTATAAATCAACATATCTATGTTGTGGTTTTGACCTTCAATGTCTACATGATTTTGCTTGGCCCAGAGAGTTTTATAGATTACACAGGGGGAAGAATAAATAGTAATCCTGCTTTTCCATTCCTTACAGCCATGGACTTTGAGAATGGAGCTGAAACCAGATGCAAGTCACTTGTGCTTATGTAACTGCAAGAGGAATTGAGAAATTATAGAGACATGCACTGTGCTCTCAAGATGGGGCTGAGGGCATGTATCTGAGAGTAACTCAGATTCCTGTGCCCAAGGCCGCCCGGACATATTCCCACCTTCCTAGGTGACTCCCACACAGATTTTGTAGTTTTAGGCAAGACCACTTTATAAAGCTGGCTCAACATTTATAGCAGAATTTACATGATATTTTATTTCAAGAAACATAACAATGAGCACTAAATGTATAAAATTTAAAGAGAGAACTGGGAATAAACTACTAAGGCATTCTGCACATAATATTCATAAGATGCAAAGTATCTTAAGTCAGAATATCTCAACCATATTTTCTCTCCTTGCTTGTATAATACTCACAATTGAAACAATTACCCACAATAGAGGAATACTCTCATGTATGTTTCAAATATTGATGGTGAATTGGTTTTATAAATAGTCCAATGGATAAAATGGAAGAGGAAATTGTGCATTAAAACTAAATATCTTTCATTAAGTTTTTTTTAATAGATTTTAGTTATTTATTTGACAGAGAGAAAGAGAGCACAAGCAGGGGAAGTGGCAGAGGGAGAGAGAGAAGCAGACTCCCCGATGAGCAGGGAGCCCGATGTGGGGCTCAATCCCAGGGCCCTGAGATCATGAACTAAACCGAAGACAGACGCCTAACCAACTAAGCCACCCATACACTCTTTTCATTAAGTTTTAATAACGATGGGCATTTCATCATTAATAGTGATATAAAATTAATTATTAAATAAATTAATAAAATGTGTAACTTTTACAAAATCTAAAAGTAAATGTAATCCTAAAGAAATAAGAAGTAATGCATTCTGGCAGCAAATAAAGCTGAATTATTGTAGACGTTTGCTGCACATTTAGATGCAAAATATAAATCATACAAATTGAAATCCAAGTTAGTACAAAACTTTTGTACATTACATACAGGTTTTCATGTATTATTTTTTTAGCAAATATTTATTGAACACTTAGAATATACAACCACTGTACTAATTGCTGGGAATATAAGTAGGATCAAGTTATTTTAAGAGAAATAAGATGAAAAAGTATAGAATGTAATGATTGAGTTCACTTAATTATAGGTAAAAAAGATTTCCTTAAAGAAAAAACATCTAAGTGGAGACTTGACAGATGAGTGGCCAGTTTTGCTTCCATCATCATTAAAAGCACTTTATCACTTACCATGCAAAATTGAGGTCTAAACCAAAAACTATTATGTATTCTCCACAAGTGATTTAAATAATTTCTTCAAGGGAAATTATTTCCCAAGGTGATTCCTACCTAGAGTCATATCATCAAAACACCTTGATTCTAGAGCAGAAAAGCAAGGCAAGGCAAGATTCTGCTAAGAATAATTGCCATGATAGCAAAATTTTCCCCAAGAATTGTCAGTGACAATGAATTTTTCACATTAAAAAATAGATCTTTCTATTAAATATTCAGCTTCTTATTACTTTATTGCTAAATGGTCCTACATGTCATGCTGCTAGGATCAAGATAGTTGAATTAGTGATTAAGTTAAATGCAATCCAGCTTTATTAACTGGAAGAAATGCCCCATCATTCTAGCTGGGCATCAAGGAATGTTACCCTGGAATGGAATCATGTTCTTTGAAGGGACTAATGACTATTTAGAAGTATACTCCTTTCAAACTTGAAAGCAATCAATGTCCAGAGGAACTTCCTACTGATGTCAGTTAATGCTGAGTTTTTAAATGTAAAGTGCTAAGTGGTACTAGATACATGCAGTAAAATCTTATTAATGGGACTAATTAAAAGAAAAGACATTCTGGGGCACCTCTATGGCTCAGTCGGTTAAGTGTCTGCCTTCAGCTCAGGTCATGATCTCAGGGTCCTGGAATGGAGCCCCACATTGGGCTCCCTGCTCAGCTGGGGGTCTGCTTCTCCCTCTCTCTGCCTCTCCACCCCACCTCCTGCTTCTGTGTGCACGCACACTCTGTCTCAAATAAATAAATAAAATCTTAAAAAAAAAAAAGACATTCTGAGTTAGTGAAAACTCTATTCTGAGTTTTTTCAAAAAGAAATTCAACTTATTTAAAATATACAAAATAAATTTCTGAAGTCTGATAAGAATAATATATATTTTATAAGTAATGCCTTTGAAGGGCTTGAAAACAGTTTGCTCATGTGTTTTATAGATTAAAGTGTTTCCATACAATTTTTTTTTAATTTTATTTTTTTGACATAGAGACAGAGAGAGAGGGAACACGGCAGGGGGAGTAGGAGAGGGAGAAGCAGGCTTCCAGCTGAGCAGGGAGCCCGATTCGGGGCTCCATCCCAGGACGGTGGGATCATGACCTGAGCTGAAGGGAGACGCTTAACTGTCTGAGCCACCCAGGCGCCCCTACAATTTTTTTCATATGGTCAATGCGTTGATAATAGATCAATGTGAAGGTTACCACACTGTACTCAACGGACTTTCCTGTGTCTTTTGCCTCCGCCCAACCTCTCCCTTCCCATCTCTGCTATTTGCTCTCCAAAGCATCCCTGGTTTCATCTCCTTTCCCATCTCCCTTTGCCCTTCTGTCCTAGGGAGACTGATTCCAAATACAGTCCTGCAGAGACAGAGGTGTGAAAAAAGAAAACAAAATCACCGGGTCACTCTCTCACTAACCAACAGGTGACAGGGCACAGATTTAAGAAATCTAGTGAAGCAGACCAAGCCAGTTACAGGTGTGACAGATTTTTTTTTCCAAGTAGGAGAATGTCTTGCTTTCCCTTTGAAGGGATTCTAAAGGCCTTGCCTATACTCGGTAATTCCAGGCTTGAACATTATAACACGTAAGAGTATAAAGTCATGAGATTGGTTTTCCTGTGTAGCCTAGTCATAATTCATAATCATATAAAAATCATATAAAAATTTTTATAATCATATTAAAAATCATATAAAAATTGGTCCTGGCTCAATTTAGACCATGACCTTTAACTTTGATTAGAATCTAAGTCTTATAGATAGAGTTTATATTAATTACATTAAGCATATATTCTCAAAACTATATGAAAAGGAGGCCTACCAAATTGTGCACTTGATAAACAAAACCGCTTTCCCAACAGTTTAAAAAGGTTCCCCGGAGCTTTTGCACTTGATTTTATTATTCCTGATTTTCAAAGTCTTCTAGTGATAAAGAACAACAATGGAAAATACCACCATTCTAGGTTGACCGTGAAATGACAGATTGCTTTAAGAAATGAAACTGATTCCACTGTGATAAACCACACATGAATCTCTTCCTTAAGAGAGTGATATCAACAGTTGTGTTCTAGAGATCATCTTAAAGTCCAGCTAACCCATGTGGAATGTTCATCATTTTCCAAAGTCACGAAGGACCACACCCAGGTTAGTTAGAACTATACCCTCCAGAAGCAAGATATTAAGAAGGTTGGGCTTGCAACTGGCTCTCCTCTCTTAAATTAATAGTTAAAATGGCTTTGGGTTTTCAGCTTTGGTTATGTTTGAATATTTTTATTTTAGTGAATTTGGGTATTTGTGGTATACTGAGGGAAAGTCAATCAAGACAAGGACCCGCGTGCAATTGAAATATTTATTTCCTCTGATCGGGTGATTTTCGATAATGACACAGTGATTCAGATTAATGAGAAAGAAAGTCAACATAAATTAAAGATGTTTTCAAAAGAAATAGTTATAATTATATTCAAGGTCACTCCTTTAAAAAACATTTTTTAAAATGTGCCGAGCAGTATGCTGAGCAGTAAGAAACCTAAGGTGAATAAAGCATGATCCCTGTCCTCAAGTATCCAACACTCTAGAAGAGAAAAACAAACATAAAACACAAGTAAATGCAATTTAAAGATGTGGAAGTTAAAAGTTTAAGAAACAGTGTAAGTAAACAAAAAGCACTGGTAGCTACTTCTTGATGTATCACGTTAGGGACCCAATCTAGAAACCTAGAGTCATCTTTATACCCGATCTATACCTGTTGATTTTACCTCCTAAATATTTCTTGAATCTTTCCAATCCCTGACTACTAATGCCCTCATTGAAGAAATCCCCAGCTGTCATCTGGATTATAATAGCTTCCTTACATGTTTCCCTGCCTGCGGTCCCCATAGCTGTCACCGTGACCTTTCCATAATATAAGTATTATCATTATTCCCTGTCTTCACCAAAATTCCACTACCTACAGGACAGTGTAGTTTGGCTTTTAAGGCTTTCAAAATATGTGGTGCCTACTCACCTTTCTTTGCTTACCAGGCTCCAGAAAAAAAAAAAAAATCATAGAATGACCTCAGGTAGGGTGTCAGGGAAGGTGTAATCAGTAAGGCAGAAAGAGAATCAGAACAGTGTACTGCCCATTGTAAAATACATCAATAATATTTCTCCTTTCTCAAAAAGGAGCCTATACTGCTCTATAAATTCAGGAATAAAACATCTAAAGAAAACATAACAGGATGGGCTCACACCTGGGTCTTTTTCAATGTTGACAAAGAAAAGGAAAATGTCCATCTACCACAAAATTAATAAACTTTTTGAAGGTAAAAAAAAAAAATAAGTGTTGACAACTCTGTGGGAATTCAGCTTAACTTTAGAAAAAAAAAAAACCCACAATCCATCTGTGTCCAGCCAATGCCTCCAAAAGTCTGTCACCCCTAAATCATTAGGAACTCAGTGCTTCAGTTCACTTGACCTTATTTCCCCAGACACCACCGCTGCTCTTGACCAGCAGCATTCAATATGTTCATATGATAATGTCATAAACAATCCTCAGCAACTCTGCCTTCTGGAGGTGCTGCTCCTGCCAATGACATCACAGCTTGTCAGCTCAATATGCCACCGACATATGGGTTCACTTTAAGTGGTGATAATAAATAGCATCAGGCCATCCAGTTACACTCCATTTTGAGATCACATTATGAAGCGGCGTGAGTCCTGTGCAAGGCAGGAGGACTGTTGCTATTTTACTGTCTCTTTACCATCACTATGTACAAAGGAAAAGAAGAAGTGTGAAAAAGGTGAGCATGACCATGTAACGACTAATATTCTAAAACTGCAGGTTAGAAGCCTCTTTCTTACAATATTTTAGAGGAGATAATCAGAGAAAGCCAGTATGATTCCTATTTTAAAGATGAATAAACTGAAGTGCAACGGAGTTTCCCAAGATCACCCAGGAAGCCGTGGCCCTTGTTTTGTCTGCGCATTTTACGTATTCATCCCATGAGCAGAAGCAGATAGAACCATCCTCAGTGGTGTCTGCTTTTTATGCAGGCGTATTCCAGACACCCGAGCAGCCTCACTCCTGAGAATCTCGGACTCAGACTGTGGCTCTGTGCAACGACTCAGTGGGCCAGCTGCCGGCTTGGATTCAGTAGCTAGTTGGGGAAAGTGGACAACACTTGCATGGAAGCAAAGTAGAAGCAGTCTTCCTTGGGGACAGCTTGAACTCACTAAATAGTCCATTAGTTTAAGGCAGCAGATATGCACAGAGATACAGATCGAACTCAAAACGGCATGCTTTCTTTCTGCCTTTACTAATTGGATAGAACTCCTTTCAGTGGCTACTGGTTAACAGAACTGGGCAGATGGCCCATAGAACCGAAGGGACACTAAAGGCTCACTTAGCCCATACACCTGGGGGCTTTTTTGTTTGTTTTGTTTTGTTTAGTAAGTAAGCTCTATGCCCAACGTGGGGTGTGAACTCATCACCCCAAGATCAAGAATCGCATGATCTATGGACTGAACCAGCCAGGTGGCCCCCCACCGACCTGTTCTTAAGTAGAACTACCCTTAAAACAACCCAGATTTTTAAAGTTATATTCCTTTAAATTTTTTTCCTAATTGTAAAAGTAACATAAACTCATTGAAAATATTTTGAACTATGCAGAAAGTTATCAAGAAAAAATGTTTAGGGATGCCTGGGTGGCTCAGTCCATTAAGCATCTGCCTTTGGCTCAGGTCATGATCCCGGGGTCCTGGGACCGAGCCCCGCATCGGGCTCCTTGCTCAGCAAGGAGCCTGCTTCTCCCTCTGCCTCTGCCGCTCCCCATGCTTGTGTGCTTGCTCTCTCTCTCTCTCTCTCTGACAAATGAATAAATAAAACTTTAAAAAAAAAAGAAAAAAAGTTTAAATGACCTGCAATTCAATACTTCAGATAGGACCATTGTTGCACTTTGAGAAGTTTTCATCCAAATTTTTGATGTGTATATTTTTTATTTTCAAAATTAACTTTCTTATATCCTGCTCTTTTTCTCTTAACATTGCATGATGGGAATCTTCATATGTTAAATATTTTTGGAAAATACTAATTTAAAGGGCTGTCTTTTCCTCTCATATGGATATGCCATGATATGTTTACCCATGTTTCTACAGGTCAACAGTCAGGTCTATTATGCTTTGATAAATGATGCTACAATATTTACTTATACAAAGCATTCAAATTTCTAATTATTTCCTTAGACAAATTCCTAGTGAAGGAATTATTAGGATCCCTGATACTTCAGATTTTATTATTTTTATTACGACACTGACAAGGTGTTTTCAAGAAAGCACCAGTAAATATGTAAAAGGGACCTTCTATGCTCATCAGCTTTGAATATTATATTTTATATTTCTGTTTTAATTTGGTAATCCAAAAGTATGTAAATATTTCTGAAATATATTTTATTTTTAAAGACATATAGAGAATGAGATTCAACAACCCCCCATGACAAAACTGATTGGCTGCATGGCTGATTGGAGATAAACTGCCTTGGAATATAACAAAGTCTAAAATGCTACAAACACTTACCATTGTTGTCTGATGCAATATAAAGTTAGAAACAAGAGATAAAGTGATAATGAGACATAAAGGTAGTTTAATCACCTTTTGGTCATACCACAAATCCTCAAATAGAAGATTTCATGGTGTCTTAAGTAAAATAAATCAACGGTATTTTTCTCCCTTATTTGTCAAAAAGATACTTCAAATTTGTCAACCTCAATATTTAAACTTCTGTATCTCCATATATATTACAAATTCTCTTAGCTCCATTTTACGTGGGAATGCAATGAAGTCATTGGCTAGTCATAATTTCAAATACTCACTGATAAACTAAGCATGAGAAATGATATAAATTCCCCACTCTTCCAATATTAAAAGTTCCTGACATCAGTCCATGTAGCAGATTTACAACAGGACAACTGTTCTCTAATATTTCTCAGTCCACTGAAGCACCTCATAATAAACATCATTTACTTCCTTTTTCTCCTTCCCTTCCACTTCCCTCCCTCCCTCCATCCTTTCCTTCTATAATGGTAAGTAGCTAAGAAAAAAAACAAAAAAACAACCTCCCAGCATCAGTAAAGTCAGATACTAATTTATAGGTTTCTTGTAAAAAAAAAGAAAAAGTACTGAATTATTCCCTACAAAAATGCAACATGATCAATAATTAAATATAATGCACTGTATATTTCAATGCTTAGAATATGAAATCCTGCAGTGAATACAAAATCATTTTCTAATATCATCTCCTTCAGAAAGCTTGCCTGATTAAGTGGATCAATCTACAGTTTACTAAGCTTCATAACAGACCAGCAATTGGGATTTAAATATTACTGATATTGGAAGAAAGTTAGCAATTCCTAAGAATATAATGTTTTAGAGCAATGTTTTTTCAAAATGTAATATTTTTAGCACCAACAACAGAATTTCCTGGGATGCTTGTTTCAATGCAGATTCTTGAGCCTTTCTCCAAGTTACTGAACCAGAATCTCAGTAGGGTTTGGAATATCTTTACTGATCATTCTCAGAGATTCTTTTGCATACCTTCAAGAAAGGCAGATGATTTCTGTTAACTAAAGCATATTATAGATCTTGTTGCTAAGTATCAACCTAAGGGTATTTAACCAGATCACTAAAATAATACTATTTGGGAAAAGGAATGTTTTAATAATTACTTGTAAATACACTGCCTTTTCTTGGATCAGAGGCACCGTTGGAAAATAACCATCCATAAAATATTCTGCTATTTAGCAAAACTTCTCTGAATCATTATTTACAGTTGTTTAATTCAGATTAAGAGGTAAATAATGCTTAGGCACCCAAGCTAGACCCTCTTCCTGTGGGCTGTAGGTTTACTCTGGCATCCATGTTTCCGTGGATGGAGTTTTCCAGCCTCTTGCCTTTCTTTCCCATCTGCCATATGCCACCCAAACCCATGTGCAGTGGGATGGCAGGGAAACAGCATCTGAGATTATAATTGGTTTTCAGAGGTGATTTTGAGGACATCCATTAGAAAAGCACAGGAAATATTACCAAAGTCTAAAGTGAAAAGATCCTTATTCAAGACAAGGGGATTGGAACTGGAGAGGAATTCCAAGACAAAGTCATAGGAATTTAAATGCAGTCATCACACTTAAGTAAATTATTACATGGGGATATACTGTGTGATAAATATAAAAAGCTATCTGATTAAATGAGAGTATTGCCTGTCAATACTATTCATTGTTCACATAGTCAAACAGAAATTTAATTTATTAAAACATATGTCTATTTCTCTACCTCCCTCAATTGATTATAGCTAATTATATAATAGTAATTTAGATACTAAAGTAGTGTTTCTCAGACTTTAGTGTCCATACAAAAATCTTTTTTAAAACACAGATTTTCATTCATTAGGTCTGGAGTAGGGCCCAAGATTCTACAACCCTAACAAATTAAAGATGATGCTAACGCTACTGATCTGCAGACCACATACTTTCAATAGAAAGGTACTAAAGTGCATTTTTATTTTTATTTATTTTTTTAAAGATTTTTATTTATTTATTTGACAGAGAGAGACACAGCGAGAGAGGGAACACAGCACAGGGGGTGGGAGAAGGAGAAGCAGGGCCCCCCCCCAACCCCCGCCGCTGAGCAGCGAGTCCGAGCCCCATGTGGGGCTTGATCCCAGGGTCCCGGGATCATGACCTGAGCCGAAGGCAGACACTTAGTGACTGAGCCACCCAGGCGTCCCAAGTGCATTTTTAAATCTACGCCTGCTCCACCATATATTAGGCGCTTTCAACATTGTTGTTTTAGGAGTAACGTTTAGAGTGTGAAGGAAAAAAAAAAAAACCACTAAAATATCCCACCATTTCATAAATGTATTTGAGTTCTAGCTAGCTAGCTAAAATGACAAATCCACTGTAACTTCCATAATAGCAATCATGCATTAGTTACGCAATGTTCACAGAACTGGTTCAAGTTTAGCCTTGCCTTTGACCCTCATCCTGGATGGTCATCTCTGCCAATCAAAATTTTACAGACTTAAAGTCCATTGAAACTTCCTTCGTGAAGTTTTTCCTGATAGCCTCAATGAAATATAATTTCCCCTCCTTTTAAATTTTTATACTTTTCAAAGAGACAAATGATTAAAAACAATGTCCTTTGTACATAGACTGGGACTTGGCCATGTATCACCTTTTTGCTTCCCTTTAGATCAGTTGTTCATTCTCAAATCTGGTTGCACATTATGGACATGAAGACACACAGAAAAAAATACTGAGGCCACAAGCCTCACCCTAGATGAATTAAATCGAAGTCTCTGGGGAGTGAGACCCAGGCATCAGAATTTTTTTAAAGTCCTTCATGGGGATTCTAATGTGTAGCCACCGTTGAGAATTGCTGTCTTAGATGGGAGGCTCTCCAAGGGTTTGCCCTAAGTCTCATTCATAAACATTTATAATAGTACACTCAATTCAACTCAATAAATTTTACTGAGGACCTTGAATATTGTGGTACTTAGCTAATACATACAAATTGCATATTAGAATTTGTCAAATTTGAATACTGGAAAGAAAAGGAAAGCACATCAATCAAAATTTTTTATGTTTCCACAACACAGTCTTTAATGATACATTATCAATAACAGACCAAATCCCTCATGCAAAAAAAAATTTTTTGAAGTTGTTGATATATTCCCCAATTCCTCTGCCATCAAATGCTTAATCTGTAGATTAGGATTTTCCTTAAGATTGGGTCCAATTTACTTTTCTTCTTTCAGGAAAGCACTTTTCTCCTCTCCTCAAGTTGAATAGATATTGCAAATCATTAATGAAATTTTCAGCAGCAACCATACTGGAAATAATCAGCTGGCATCCAAGGTGGGACATACTTTTTTGTGCTGTCAAACAAAATTAATCACAAGCTTCCAGCATGCTGAGTAGAGGCAGCCTGGGCACCATTGGCTGAGGTGTTTCCATGGCGTGGAAGCAGTCGATGATCAGCAGGAGAACGAGGCTGTTTTCAGAAAACACAGCAATGGGTCGCTTCTCTCCCTTCATTTCTTTCTTCTTTTCAATTTCTAAGGGAGAACCTCCTGGCAAAGCACCCAGGAGATTTTCTTGCCATGGAAACAAGAGAGAGGGGTGTTTTAAAAGCTGACTGTAGGGAAGAATGCCATTCTCCTTGCTTTGTTCTACCCCAGCCTGTAGTCTCCTGCAGAGGACTGGGGGTTGAGACCTAGTTTCAACTGAATTACATAGATGACCCAGGTATACTGGCTTGCTTTGGATGTATTTATCTATTCTGGCATTCTTCAAGTCTCATTTAGTCGAGATCTAAATTGTATATATTCAACCAATAATAAGTTTATTGACTCATTATTTAAAAAATAAATTGAGTCACGCCTATGTGCCACGTATTGTACAAAACTCCAGGAATTAAAACTCCAGGAATTAAAAGGCACAATCTCTGTGACAGTGTTGAGAAGATAGACAGGCCTACTAACAGCAAGACATAATTGTCATAAATCCTATCACAGAAACAGTTTGAGGGGGCGCCTGGGTGGCTCAGTTGGTTAAGCATCTGCCTTCAGCTCAGGTCTCAGGGTCCTGTGATTGAGCCCCATATCAGGCTCCCTTGCTCAGCAGGGAGCCTGCTTCTCCCTCTCCCTCTGGCCCTCTCCTGCTCCTGCACATGCTCTCTCTCTCAAATAAATAAATAAAATCTTAAAAAAAAAAAACCAGTTTGAGTAAAGACACTATGATATCTACAGTTACAGCACCCAATAAAAACACATGTTTCAGAAGCTGGAAGGGCAGGACAGGAAAAAAAAAAAAACACCTTTTTTTTGAAGTAACTGTTTATTTTAGGGGAACAAAAAGAACAGCAAAGAAGTCATCATGGTAATATCTTGCATTTATATTTTGGTTGAGTATCACATAGGCATTGTTACTGCCTAAACAGCTCCCACAACTTCCCTACACAACTCAGCTGAGGTTTCCCACACCCCACTCCCCAGCCATACCTCTAAGAAAATAGTCACAGGTGTCTTCTAATCCTGAGGATATCTCATGCGTGTTTTATTTGGATATCAAAAAGACCACCAGTCTGGTAGGATGATTGACATTTGAACACCTGAACGGATTGGCACCAGAACCCTGTAGCACTGGAAACAGTTTCCCCCCAGAAATCCAATTGTATATGTTGCTTGAGTTTGCTGATTTTATGACTCCACAGGACTGAGTCTCTGAATCCTTCCCTCCATGCTGAAGGTGCCCGGGGAAATGCAGCAGTTTTGAGCATGTAAAAATTATTATAAAAGCTGTTGTTTTATTGGCTTTCTTTTCATACCAAGTAACCCTTAGATTATCATGAAGCCAGAATCCTTTTCTACTTATATTATTAGGGCAATGGTAAAAGTGCTGGTGAAAGTGGATGGTTTAGTTTGTAAATGCCTGCTCAAGGTACTTGTCCCTCTGTCTGATCTCTCTGGCTGTACAATGTTGATTTTATTCAAAATGGGGGAAGGACTGGGTATACTGCTATAGAAGCCTAGACCAAAATATAAAGCTATTTTGACAACTAAAAGGAAGTAATGAATCCTACCAGGATTAAGAAAAGGCAGAGTAAGAAAGAGTGAACATATTAGTTGATCAAGCAAAGAGGAAGTCTGATTTAAGAAGAAGGTGGTTTTGGGCGCCTGGGTGGCTCAGTTGGTTAAGCGACTGCCTTCGGCTCAGGTCATGATCCCAGGGTCCTGGGATCAAGTCCAAAATCAGGCTCCCCCTGCTCTGCGGGGAGCCTGCTTCTCCCTCTGCCTCTGCCTGCCACTCCCCCTGCTTGTGCTCTCTCTCTCTCTGTCAAATAAATAAATAAAATCTTTAAAAAAAAAAAAAAAAGAAGAAGGTGGTTTTGAATTAAGTCTGGGAAGAGTCATCTTGGCAGCCAAGGTAGGCTATAGTCCAGGTTAAGACAAAGGTGTGAAATACATGGAGATTATTACGAAGCCCTGCCTGAGTCCTTTGTCTGAGTAGGGAGCCATACTGTGAATCTCTGTACCACTCCTTTTTTTTTTTTTTTAAGTAAACTCTATCTCCAACATGAGTTTACTTACTATAATCCCCCAAGATTAAGAGTCACATGCTCTACTGACTATGAGGGCCAGGTGCCCCTCTCTGTATCATTCTTGAAAAATATGTATCATGGCCTTTACCACAGTGAACTGTAATTGCGATTTATTATCTAGCTTACTATTCTGTCAGCTGACTGACTGAAACCATGCTATCTGCCAGTCCTTGTCCCTAAACTGACTGAAAAGACATAAGGCCTAAGCTTCTGTCAGCTGCTATTTCATTTAAGGCTTTGTTTTTAAATAAATGTGAGGCAATTTAGACATGTACAGTATACGAGAGAAGCAGTCATTATTTTAGAACTACGGAATGGTTGTCATCTCAATTTAAAATGAACCCAATCTTATTCTTAGTGCTTTATACTGTCCATTACTTCTTTCTAAATAAATCTAACTAGACATTCTTGGCTCATAACTTCTCTGGGGTATGATAGCCTCCTTTATCCATCACCATTACTGTCATCAAAATCTGATGTTATGATGGGTACTAAGGATTTACTAAGCAACTACACATAAGCATTTCAAACGTCCCAAGGGCTTATTGTCTTAGACAGAAAAGATCAAGGCAGAATGGGATGTTAATGACATACTCCATAAATTAATTTAATTAGTGCTTAAGGGCTTTTACAAGACTCAATGCATTCAATGGCAGCAGTGAATAAAATCAGGAAAGTTACACAAGGGAATGGGGCTACAGGATCTCTATGGAAAGAAATGTAGTATAGTCTGACTAAGCAGGAATGATTACTTCCTGAGGACAAAAAAGTGTTTGAGGGGCACCCAGCTGGCTTAGTTTGTGGAGCGTGCAACTCTTGATCTCAGGGGTTGTGAGTTCGAGCCTCACTTTGGGTAGAGGGATTACTTAAAAATAAAATCTCTTAAAAAAAAAAAAAGAGTGTTTGATTGGTTGGTTCCTAAATTGTACTGATAGACTCATAGGGTAAATGGATACTCTGTCTTCCAGTGAATTTACTGATTATTGATGTGCCAAAACAGGGAAATTAAAGTAAGTACATTTTTGTTGGGATTCAAACTCAGAGTCACTAAGTTCAGTCAGAATTAGAAGAAAAAATTTAAACATGGGACAATGCCATTTATACTGACTAATCTCAGAGTAAAAGATACCACGTAATCATGTGCTTACAGGATCACCACTACCCTTCTACTTAGGACTCACAGTTTCATGACTTTCGTGATGCCAAGAGTTTTTAAATGATAAAGTGACAATGTTGGCATTCTAGGAATAGAGCTGATCAACTTTGTCAAGAAGAAGAAAAAGCATACCAAGAGAAGGGAAATGAACAAAGGAAGCTACATTTTAATTTGGAGAATAAAGATGTCGTCTCTCTGAGCAGAAAGGCATGGGGAGAATTTGTGAGCCACTTCTCTGCAGTGTCCAGCCAGGGTCAGGGACAAAAGAGACAAGTGGTATAAAGCCTGAAATGTGGATTGACTCTCAGCACATGAGTGAAGTGACAGTGTTGACTGCGGCATCCAGCTGGGCTCAGGATGAGACGGGTTAGATCGTTTTGGTCAAGTGTCAACACAGAGGGAGATAGATCAGTTCACGGCATGACATAAGGCAGAGAAGCCCCCATGCCTAGAAAACAAGATGAAAGGGAGGAGAGAACTCTGGCAGGAGCATGACAGGTAGTAGAAGAACCTCATGCAGTCCTTGTGGGGGGCTCGAGAAGGAGGAGTGAGTAGGCACTGTGGTGAAGGTAAAAGTGATGAGTTAGAAAAATGCACTGGAGGGCGCCTGGGTGGCTCAGATGGTTAAGCGTCTGCCTTCGGCTCAGGTCATGATCCCAGGGTCCTGGGATCGAGTCCCACATCGGGCTCCCGGCTCAGCGGGGAGCCTGCTTCTCCCTCTGACCCTCTCCCCTCTCATGCTGTTTCTCTCTCGCTCTCTAAAAAATAAATAAAATCTTTAAAAAAGAAAAATGCACTGGATATTCAGCATAAGAAAGAACAATGAGTCACATGTGGCCCCAAGGTTAAAGGGAAACATTATCCTTCAATGGAAAAGTTTAGCATAAATGATGATGCAATAAAGAGATGAGCAGGGGCGCCTGGGTGGCTCAGTCAGTTAAGCATCTGCCTTCTGCTCAGGTCATGATCCCAGGGTCCTGGGATCGAGCCCAGCATCGGGCTCCCTGCTCAGTGGGGAGTCTGTTTCTCCCTCTCACTCTCCCTCTGTGCTCTCTCTCTCTAACAAATAAAATCTTAAGAAAAGAAAAGAGATGAGCAGCTCTTTCCTTGTCATATACAGTTTCGTATGGCAGCAAAACACCCAGTTTAGGGTATCATGTACTGGTGCCAAAGGCCAAATTCGTTATATAACTTTTAAAGGACTAACTGCGATACGCAAGTCTCATGAACTTATGCTGATCTTTGCATTATCTCTTACTTGACTACGGCACGCTTTCTTCTCCCTCAGACTTGGCGAGCTATGCGGCCGTAGCCTGTGTCTTGGACCTGGAAGACGGCCTGCTCTCATTTGGCTCACTTGATGGTTTGTGCCAATACATTTTTTAATTCTGCTCTCCAGGTGGCAAGGCTGTTTTATAACAAATTGCTGGCTAATTAGGGCATAAATGTTCTTTTCTTTGTTTCTCCCTGACCTTGCTCATTCTCTGCCTGCAGATGACATGCCCCGGCCACCGGTTCTCGCTCCTGCTCTTACCTTTCTGCGATCTGCTTACATCACTCGTTACTTTCAGGACTCCAATCTTCATTTCCAATTTTCTTAATCTGTGAGTCTGAAATCCCTCACTTGACTTTAAACCTTTTTAGTGTTCACTTAAACCTAAAGTGGTAGTTTATTGTTTGTGTGTTGTCAAGTTGTCTGCAATTTTTTTTTACTCTTAGCCATGTCATTGTTCTCACTGTAATACAAATATCCAGATACACAATCATATGATTCATTTCTGATCATTCTCCTTATCCTCATGTGATAGCAAATTCTCTATCTGAAATGTGGGAAATACCTTTAGGAATTTCACAGGCACTTTTTAAATCCATTACTAAAATAATGTTATATATTTTTATATGTATGTAATAATATAATGTTATTTATAAATGTTATTTTTTTTCATCTTAGGTTGTAAGCTGAAATTTTCCAGTTTTTTTTTTTTTTAATAGTAGGCTCTATGCCCAGTGTGGAGCCCAACATGGGGCTTGAACTCACGACCCTGAGATCAAGACCTAAGCTGAAATCAAGAGGCAGAAACTTAACCAACTGAGCTACCCAGATGCCCCAAAATTTTCCAAAGCTTTTATGAGAAACCTATTTATGTGACATTCCGAATGTATCAAGTGGTAGAAGCAAAAAGGGTAAAATAAATTTAAAGGACTGCCAGGGACCTCCAGTATGCAAACTGTTTTTAAAAAGTAAATATTCTCAGGGCAGCTGGGTGGCTCAGTCGGCTAAGCATCTGCCTTTGGCTCAGATCATGATCCCAGGGTCCTGGGATCATGCCCTCCATCAGGCTCCGTGCTCAGCGGGGAGCCTGCTTCTCCCTCTCCCTCTGCCTGCCACTCCCCCTGCTTGTGCTCTCTCTGTGAGAAAGAAAGAAAAGAAGAAAGAAAGAAAGAAAGAAAGAAAGAAAGAAAGAAAGAAAGAAAGAAAGAAAGAAAGAAAGAAAGAAAAGAAAGAAAGAAAGAAATCTTTTTAAAAAATTAAATATTCTCATAATAATTTCCAGCATCACTTATATGCAACCATCCAGTACAGACATAACTAATTGCCTTGATTTTTTTGTATCTTTACAATTCTTTCATGGTGTGGGTGAAATTCACATATAAGAGCAGAAAAAAACTTAAAGACCTTTATTTGCTACTCACAGGCAATTATTGGCAGATTTGTTTTGTTGCAAAGATGTGGCTATAAAGTTTACATCTTTCCAACACTCAGGAGAAAACAGAGGAAAAAGAAGTAAGAATGCAATGGGAGATAATTTGTTCTGATTTTCTTTGGGAATATTTGCCCAAATGATGTCTTTATTTTATATTTGCCCAGGAACTAGATAGACTCAAAACATCATGCTTAGAAAAGCAACTGGCATCACTGAGAGGCCCCAGAGATATGGTGATCATGTGACCAGTATAGAAGGAGAGCAAGAGTGGTCCACCTAACTAGAGGGAAAGATGTGACCAGTTAACTTATTTTCACTGTGGCCATGCACCTTGGTGTTGGCAAACCAGGCGGCCTTAGACATGCTTGGGCTTTGATTTGTAAAGTGCAGCCTCAAAGGAACAGCTGTTAGAAACTAAGCCAGGCATTCATATGTGGGGAAATAATACCTAGAGGCAAAAAACGCATACATTCTATTTCCCAGTTTTCCTGGGACCTCTTCTATCTCCTTTTATTGTGTCTCTCCTGAAAACCTCTTTCTTAGCCTTCCCTGTAACTACAGATGTCACGACTCCATCCTCCACTGATGAGTGATTTCGTTACGTCTTATGATTTCCACCTCACGTTGCTGATGGTTCCTAAAATTATATATACCTGACCTTTCCTCCAAGTGTCACACTTCAAATGCTTGCTAGACTTTTCCATCTGCATCTCCTACAGGAACCTCAGACCCTATATGTGAAAATCAGAACCCAGTTCCTTTCTCTCTGAACTTGTTCCTTTTTTACTATTAGCCATGTCAGTTCTACTACCACCAGCTGCCAGACCACCAGAGGTGGACATCTAGGAGTCATTTTTTACTGGCTTTTCTCCAACTCCACCTCCTAACCCCCCCGTCTATTCAAAGGCCTATTGAGACTAATTTGCCTTTATTCATCTCTTCCTTGCCACACCTATTATACTAAATTCCAGTTCATTCCCATATCATATCTCCCCCGCATTATAGCTCCCTAAATAAAATCTGCCTCCAGACTTTCCCATTCTCTGCAGTCTCCACAGTAATGGAAAAAAAAATCTGGCCATGGCACCCTACTGCTTAAAGCCTTTCAAAGTCCCCTCTTTAGCTATCCAGCATATAGCCCAAGCTCATGAACATGAGGTACAACATTCTTACTCCTGCTTACATCTTCAGCCTCATTCATCACAAGTCCTACCTACTTTTCACTTTATAATCTAATGACAAGTTACATGGTGTTCACTCTCACCACATCCTATTCTAAGCACTTTGAGACATGAACTCACATAATTTTTACAGAAACCCTGTTAGGCAGGTCCTCAGTTTTTATAGATGAAGAAAGAGGCACAGAGAAGTGAGTTACTTACACACTCTGAACATGTCAGAACACGTGGTCCGGGCTCAGAGTCTGTGCTGTACCCCATTAGGCCCTTCCTCCCTGGGCATGCAGCCCTGTTCTCACTTCACCATGACATGTCGTACCTTTGGTCAGAAATGCTTCTGACACCCCTGTGCCCGGTTCACTCCTACTTATCCTTTAAAGCTCAGCTCAGTCATCATAGGCTAGAGGGGCTCAGTCACTACAATTTGCAGGAGTTCCAGCCTGACCTCTTCCCCTTCCTCACAGGGACCACTTCTGCACTTCTATGGTAGGCTCTGTATATTCCCATCACTGCAGGTAGCATTTAATATAATAACTATCCACTTAGGGGCACCTGGCTGACTCAGTTGGAAGAGTGTGCGACTCTTGAACTCAGGGTTGTGAGCTCGAGCCCCATGTTGGGTGTAGAGATGACTTAAATAAATAAACTTTTTTAAAAATTATCTATTTAATAAAGGGGACATATTCCTTGAGGAATTCTCTTTCATTGAGGCCAAGAAATATGTCTCCCTCATTTTTGTATTTTGCATTTTGCACAGCAGTGTCCAGCCATTAAGAGGCATTCAATAAATATGTGCTGAGTGAAGAATTAGTAAGTACATGGATGAAGAAAGGGCACCCCCACCAGTAACCAGGAACCCTTCCTAATAAGAGTACCACCGTAACTGAATTCACAGTGCTTACAGAAGGAGTCCAGGAGCCCCTGCAGTCAGTTTACAAAAACTGTAAGAAGCCTCTGTGTGTGTGTGTGTGTGTGTGTGTGTGTGTGTGTGTTGGAGCAAGGGGGACAACATGAACCGAGGGAGGGAGGGACTAAAAATAGAAGGTATACACAGACTAAGTAAAACCAAGCACCTTTATAAGACTAATGTGTGTTAATGGGTCAATAAATCCATATATATTTTCCTCATAATGTTTTGATTTCAACTACCCTTTTAGTTTCCTTTAAAGTTCTAACTTAAAAAGGCCATAAAGTATCATAAAATATATACCTGGACCCAGGGAGACACCAGAGGAATGACCACAGCAAAGCACTTCTTTCCCAATCACAGCTGAAAGATAGCTCTAGTTTGTAGCACTAATATAAACGTTCTCATGAAGCATTTGATTAGTAAATATGAGGAAGTTAGATTTTGCATAATGACCTTGCAAATAAAAACTTGGCACATCACTTGGTGTCAGAAATATAGCTTGTGCTAATTGTCAAGCTGGCCCAAGTCTCCTTCACACAGCAGATGAGGGGACTTTCTAAAGCTGTACCTCTCCAACTCAACATTTAAATTCCTATTCTCACTGCTAGGTTTTTGTTTTTTTTTTTAAGATTTTATTTATTTATCCAAGAGAGAAAGAATGAGAGAGAGAGAGTAGGAGAGAGGCAGAGGGAGAGGGAGAAGTAGACTCCCTGCTCAGCAGAGAGCCCCATGCAGGACTCGATCCCAGGACTCCAGGATCATGACCTGAGCCGAAGGCAGTCGCCCAACAGACTGAGCCACCCAGGCGCCCCTCACTGCTAGGCTTTGATTGCTCTTGAAAATGACCTCTAACCAACAGAAAGATCACTAGGAGTCAGGATATGGGAAGCCTAGCCCATGTAACTACTTACATGATTTTGGCCAATGTGCTTGGCTTCCCTGGGTCTCAGTTTCCTCATATAAAATAAGACATTTGAATTTGGAAATTTTAAGCTTATTTCAGCTCTATTTTAAGCTACTTGCAGCTCTTAAAAGTTTATGTTCTTGAGGTAGGGAAGCTGAAGGGACTCCATGTTAGAAAGGCTCTACCTCTGCTGTTTTCCTGTTAGGGTCCATTGACTCATGTTCTGTATTTTGCCACTGAATAAGCCAAAGAAGCTGTTCCCACTTCAAGTTAATCATTCTCTGAGTTTTGTCCTAGGCCCCAAACACCTAATAACATCAAAGAAGAGCCAGATCCCAAACATGTTCCAGGACATTGGCCTCAGACACATCTCTGTGGACGCTGGCATCAATACCCCCACCTTCAATAATTTCCAGAATAGGGGAGCCTGGGTGTCTCAGTTGGTTAAGCATCCGACTCCAGATTTCAGCTCAGGTCATGATCTCAGGGTTGTGAGATCCAGCCCTGGGCTATCTCCTTCTGCACCTCCCCCCCCACACACTCTCCCTCTCTTTCTTAAAAGAAAAGAAAAGAAAGAAACAGAACAGAGCACCTGAGTGGCTCAATCGACTAAGCATCTGCCTTCGGCTCAGGTCATGATCCCGGGGTCCTGGGATTGAGCCCCGCATCAGGCTCTTTGCTTGGGGGGGGCGCAGCCTGCTTCTCCCTCTGCCTGCCACTCCCCCTGCTTATGCTCTCTCTCTCTGACAAATAAATAAATAAAATCTTTTAAAAAAATAATAATTTCCAGAATAATACCTATTGTTCACATGACACTCATCTTTGGCCCTACCCTGGGTTCCCAAAGGAACGTATACTCTAGATCCCTTTTCATAAATCCCTAATCCCAAACAACCACAGGACTGATTTTCCTTTCCTTTCCAAGTCTCCTAGACACTCTGCCTGCTATTCTCTGTCACTCACACTACTCAGTAAACTCTGTTTTTACTTTCTCCACCTTGCGTTTGATTTCTATCCTGCACCAAGCCAAGGACCCTTTCGGCTGGCCCTGTGGGAACCCCCCCACCTCCGCCCAGGTCCTCGGACCCAGATTGCCTGTATTGCTTTCAAAGAAAACTAGTATTAATCAAACATTAAAGTCAGCTGCATGCATACACACTCTCTTACACACACAAGAGAGAGCACATTCATATATTTATATTGACTGCAATAGCAAAATAATCATTATCTGTATGACACACACAGGATAAGTGATATGTTTCTGTAGAATTTGAGAGGTACCGCGCTTGTTTAAATTTCAATTCTAACGTTTTTTATTTGTTAGACGTTCTACGGATACACAAGGAAATTAATTGTCATTTCATGGCTTAGATCACAAAAGTTAACATTTCTAAGAACCATACAAGGCTACAATTTTCACAATAGCTTGGATTTTCTCAAAATGGGGCAGCAGGAACTAGTACCCTGTGGCAAGGCACACCACCACAGATTAAGCTCCTAGGGGGAGGTGGGTAAACTGGGCTGGCAGGTAGGGAGATGGGGGGTTTCAGTCACGGAAACAAAAAGTGGCTGATGTAACACTGTGGAATGTAGAGCGCCTCCTCCTTAATCCTAGATGAATCCTGACCTGGTACCACCTGCTGTTATGTATATGCTCACACAGCAATTGTCACCTGCATATGCGGAACGTTACTGAATCAGGCACAAAATCCCATCATCAGGATAAGCCACACAGAGTATTCTTGAGGGAGCTTAATCTGTACAGAGAGATGATGAGGTAGGTAGAAGGGACCTTTTTCTCCTGTAAGACTCACAGAAAAATGCAGCTATGTCTTAACCAAATTCTAAAGTGCCTCATGTTCCTAAAGAATTAACAAGACCCAGAGTTTCCTTAAAATAAATAATACAGATCTTTAACACCTAAAAGCAATACAGTTTCAATTGGACAGTATTACTATAAATTCCAAAAATAATTTTCCATGGGAAGAAAGGCATTTGTATATATCTACTGAAAAAAAGAGTGTGTGTGTGTGTGTGTTTATGAAAAACTCAAGTTTCAGTTTAATATTTTAGGACAACTCAAAAATAAAACATTACATTAAAATCATTTGAGGGGTGAGCTTCCCGTAAGTAAATTGCCATTTGAGCCATCAAATGAAATAAATAAATGGGAGGGTATTTTCCCTTTGCAATCTAAAACCTTCAATGTATTTAGTTGAAAGTTAGCAAGAATTAACAGAACTTAATTTTATATTTATTTTTCAGCCTTACTTCAGCTCTTTGACTTCCACATATGCTGTTAATTTTCAAAAATTTTAAAAAATTATGGTCGCCTGGGTGGCTCAGTTGGTTAAGTGACTGCCTTCAGCTCAGGTCATGATCCTGGAGTCCCGGGATCGAGTCCCGCATCGGGCTCCCTACTCGGCAGGGAGTCTGCTTCTCCCTCTGACCCTCCTCCCTCTCATGCTCTCTGTCTTTCATTCTGTCTCAAATAAATAAATAAAAAAAATCTTTAAAAAAATTTTTTTTTAATTATAATGTAAAAAATACCTACCTATGACTGCCAGCCAACAAAAATAATCTGCAATTAATATCATAGATTTAGATTCTATTTATCAGTCTTTTTGGTCTTTTTCATCCTCTCCCAAGTGAGAAAGTAGCCACACAAAAACAATGTTTTTTTATTATAACAGTAGCAATTCATTTTACAGTGAGAAAAGATACATCTGCAACATTAAAGAAATACAAACTTTCACGAGACACATGGAAGAAAGTGAATTCAAGAACTACAATATATCTTTTGAGAAAGCAATACCGAAATCTACCTTTCCCAGAATTTATTTTAATAATGACTATTATCAAATGTTATCTGCAATATTGGCTGCAGGTATAATTTGAAAACTTTTACTAAATGACAACCCAATACAATTCATTTAGGAAACATGGCAAATTTTGTGGCATTTTTGCTATTATTTGGCAATATCCAAAGATAACATTTGTTATTCACACACACACATATATACGAATAATCATATATATTCCACTGGACATATTCATATTCACTTTCAGAATTTCCAATTCCAAGTAGATATTACACTATAGAACTTGAATCTCGGTCAGCTATAACACAGACACTTGTCATCTGTTACCTAAATTGGTATAAGCACCTCATTTCCTTGAGGTCAGTTTAGGGGCAACAGACATAATTACTTGTCATCAATGTAGGCCCAGGGAAAATAATCAAATTAGTATTGTAGAAAGAAAAGGCAAGGGGCGCCTGGGTGGCTCAGTTAGTTATGCGTCTGCCTTCGGCTCAGGTCATGATCTCAGGGTCCTGGGATCCAATCCCATGTCAGGTTCCTCCCTCAACAGGGAGTCTGCTTGTCCCTCTCCCTCTCCTTCTGCCCCTCCCCCGACTTATGCACATGCACGCACTCTCTCAAATAAATAAAAATCTTTTAAAAAGACAAAATATTAATCCCATTATTAAATATCTGAGCTATACAGCCTTGAAATCACTGGACAAATAATAAATAAATAGGTACTAGACGGTTGTCATGAAACAGACACCAAGGATCCAAGGATACCAAATCCATACAAGGGGGAGGGAAGTCTGTTTGAATATTTGGAAATTCAACTTATGACTTCCAAATTAATAATCCAACTTTAGACAAGAATCTAAAATCTGTACATGACATGGCATTAGGCTTTTAAAAGGATAGTTATCATTACAAAAATTTTCTATGATGACAGCAATAATGAAAACACTTCAAACACCAGGCAACTATGAATTAGAGTACAGTTATAACTATTGTTTTAAAAAATCCACAGTTTCTAAGCCATTTCCAATAGTATCATATCTGAAACCTAGAATAATCCAAATGTATATTTATGTGTGTATATCATTTTTCCCAAACTCTTGACTTTGTTATATAGGCAACCCTCAAAAAACATCTCCCAATTCCCTTTTTGAAAAAAGAAAATTTTTCATTGCTCTGCAAAGGATAAATTACTTCCATTCAGCTAATTTTCTTCATATGTGATAAATTATAAATTAAGATTTTTAAAAATAATCATCCCTTAATATTATTATCAGAAAGAAGCAATAAGGAGCCAGACTTCACTCTTCCATTGGACTCTGGCCAGTGGGTGATTCAGAAAATTGTTGCAACAATGGTTTTTTTATCTAATCAAGCCATTTTGTCAAAATAAGAGTAAGTTCCCAAACCACATACAACTTGTTGCTGTTGTCTAAGAACTACCTTCACAAATCAAGCATGGAAGGCACTTGGGGTCCGGTCATCTGGAAGAGTTTCCTGATGGAAGAGATTTCCTACCCACTCAAAAAATAGTGTAAGTGCACGTTCCTACATGAGCCACTATACAAATGCCTGATTGCCCCATGTAATAGCCCAATCACTCCTACTGATTCTTTAACAACTGGAAAGAAGTCCCTGCTGTGTAGATTATGAAGCACATCACATATTAGTGACCTTTTGAATTAGGACAAACAACATGAACTCACTAACAAATTCCCCCTTATACTGAAGAGGCTAGTTAAGGGTGTCAGCCATCTGACAAAAATAGTTGAAGTGCAGATGGAAATATCAACATAGAAAGCTTCATTCTTCAGTGTTCCAGGGCAAAGACCAGGAATTCGCATCTGGCTTGAATATTATGAGTGCATCTGATCATTTTATTCTATGACTACACATAAAAAACATTTTCCTACTTGGATTTATACTTCTGTTTTGAACTATATTTGAAAAAAAAAAAAATCAACCAAAATAGCATTTTGGATTCATTGACTACTCAGTGAAGGCATATTGGGTCACTGGGTTTTGAACAGAAAGAAACCTCTATTTTTTTGCATTCTTGATCCTATCTTAATTGTTTAACATGTTGGTCTATCAGCATAGCACAGGGGTTTGGAGACAGGCAGGAAGGTCATTTTGACTTGGGGTAACATCTTGGGCCCATCACTTAGTAGCTATATGGATTTAATCAGGAAGTTCTCTAATCCCTCTAGACATCAGTCTCCTCCTCTTTAATATGGGATAGTGCCAACTCATTGAATTATTGTGCAGATAAAATGAGATAATCTAGGGGCGCCTGGGTGGCTCAGTCGTTAAGCGTCTGCCTTCGGCTCAGGTCATGATCCCAGGGTCCTGGGATCGAGCCCCACATCGGGCTCCCTGCTCGGCGGGAAGCCTGCTTCTCCCTCTCCCACTCCCCCTGCTTGTGTTCCCTCTCTCGCTGTGTCTCTCTGTCAAATAAATAAATAAAATCTTTAAAAATAAAAAAATTTTTAAAAAATGAGATAATCTATGTAGAACTCTTAGCACAATGGGTAGTATATAATACCGTGATAAGCTCTCAATATATATTAATTGTTGCTTCTTATTATTGAAAAAATGTTCCTATTATTATTATTATTATAAAATGTTTCAGTGAGTTAAACTATTTTTCCCAATGAATTTTTCTGTAGTTAAACTGTTCAGCTTATTGGAAAAAACATAATTTATTCAAACAAGTTTGAATTAGGTTAACTTCATCATAAAGCCATAGAGGACCTCCATTTTACTTTTATTATATTACTATTGTTACTCCTCATATGGACCTTCTAGAAAAGGACTAGAATTCTTTTTCATATTGAGGAGATAAGTAATTAGGGGGTAATCTTGACACTTAAATATGTGTCAATAGACTGTCTATTTTTTAAGTGTGTTTTTTGGGGATAGTAGATTTAGGTTTGTACACATCTGGCAGTATTCTCCTGTACTGTATCCCTTCAATCAGTTACTCTCTGAGGTTAAGAATGAAGTCTATGCTTTTGAGACTAAATGAAGTAATTGGCTTGTGTGGAATAGCAGTGGCTAGATTAGCCCTATGTCCTAACTAGCTGAGCAATTCAAACCAAAACCTAGTCACCACTCATCCTAAAACCTCAGTACATGAAGTGACTCTGAGTCTCAGAGTAAGAGTTACTTACTTAATGTGTTACTTACCAACATTTTATTAATGCTACTCAAATGTGGTTTTCAAAAGAGTCTAAAATCAGGAAAACAAATGGGTAATTCATAGTAAGGCTTTTCCACAGTCACTACTATAAATCATAAACAACAAGGAAAGTGTTGCCAATTTCTGAATCCTCAAAGTACAAATACAAATTTCTCAAAAAAGAATTTTACACATATACTTTATTTTGCTCCTGTCACTTGTTTTATTTTATTCTGTACATTGTACTGGGAGAACCAAATCCCTTTGGTAAAACCAGGAGGTAAACTCTATAATGTAAACTCTATTCTAATATCAGATGTATGTTCTCAAAATCATCAAACAACTATAGTACCTTGAAACACATACCAAAAACAAAACACAAAAACAAAACTGATCTGCAGATAAACCTTAGGTGTGAATGTATTTTATCCTACCAAATCCACAGGTTTCTACGCATGGCTTCTGAAATGGGTAGAAGAGGAGCTACCTACATGACATTTCCTTAATCTTTCTCATCTTGTACCACACAGGATAAAACAGTATCGTTAGGATAGAACACTAATCTTGGGGCGCCTGGGTGGCTCAGTCATTAAGCGTCTGCCTTCGGCTCAGGTCATGATCCCAAGGTCCTGGGATCGAGCCCTGCATCGGGCTCCCTGCTCAGAGGAGAGCCTGCTTCTCCCTCTCCCACTCCCCCTGCTTGTGTCCCCCCTCTCGCTGTGTCCCTCTCTGTCAAAAAAATAAATAAAATCTTAAAAAAAAAAAAAAGAATAGTAAGGAGGTGGGAAGCTAACAACCATATTGAAAGGCATACCAGCTTTTCGTCACGAGATTTAGAAGAATTATCACAACCCTGAGTGTAACAAATTTGCCTTAACGCTGTCACAGATACACATCCTCATTACATGCTGTGTGACCCAGCAATGCACAGATGTGTGGCATACAGCTGCATCAAAGTACCAGGACAAAAGAATGATCTATAAGAATGCGCCATTGTAATAATCTTCTCCATGTTCAGGCAGAACAGAACTGATTCCTATAGGCTACTTATAAAGTATATTCATTGGCCATTTAAAGATGAGCTTTTGAACAACTTTTCTACATAAACGATAATATGTGGTAGATCATACTAAGTTACATAGGCAATTACTAAATATATTTACTACAGTTCATACCAACAATATACACATATCAAATTCTTAGGTAGACCTAGTCTTTTGAATTTGACTGATTCAAGAGGATACTGAAATTATTTACTGTGACAACTATATGGAAAATACTAAACAATTATGTCAGTTTGATCTGATACAGGTCGGATTGGATGTGAATAAATTAAAGCAGATATTCATACTAATTTTAATAAGCCAATAGGATGGATAGATCTACTAGTTCTGATGGCATCTCCAAACTACTGAATGCAAAATGTCTGTACTTGTTCTAGTTTCTTTCCGATTTTCACTTTAAAGTAGTGGGCTTTACCTCTAATGCCACTCCCCTGCTCCCACTCCTCACCCCGATGCAATGATTATGAGACAATACTATAAAATAAGGGAGGCATCCTGCCATCACACCCTCTGAATTCAGGGCAAACATGTAGAACATCTGAGACAAGGAATCTTCAGGGATAAGTATTAGATGAAAAGAGAATTGAAATCATCACACAGAAAATACTAAATTTCTCATACAAAATTTACATAATGTTTCAATTCTTTAAAAAGTTTTTAGTATTTTTTTCCAGTTAGAACACCCTCACGTACACTGGCTCAACTTTCACAGGGATATATTTATTCTTAAAATGTTGTTAAAGATCAGCAGTATAATAAATTACTACATTATTACATTAAATTACGTATAAAAAAGTATCACTTACTAGTACTTGGTAAAACATTCTAGAATGGTCCACCTTTCATTTTTAAATTCTTCAAACTTCCAAAATCAACACAGATCCTAACACTTATTTCTATTTCCATAGTTGTATTTCTAATGTGCCCCCTTACTTTTTTCTCTTTAACCTAGAGTGTTCTCTGAAATGGCAGTGGCTAGAATTGTTCTTATCTTACGGATAGAAAGTCCAAGGCAGCCAGAGGTAAAATAATCGACCATAAGTCACTCTACCTGCCAGTGCAGATGAACAAAGACCAAGCGCAGAAACCTGTGGATGGACCAGCAAGTGGAAAGGAGGGAAAAGTCATGAATTTCATGTTCAAGGATCTGAAAATCCAACAGGACCTAGTCACTCAGAACAAATTCAACAGTATGCCAATACACAAAGTAGGCTAACATAGAGCAGGTGTAATAATAACTCAATGAGAAAAGCCATTTTCAGCTACCATGTAAATGTAAAGTCTTAGGAGTTCCTATATAAGTATTCTAGACCATTACAGTCCAAGGGTAACCATAGCAGTTTCTCTAAAGATAAAGGCAGAGGTTGATTATCTGGATAATTACAAAAAGAGTCCCTACTAGATTGAGATGCCTTATTAATTTGGAGGCTTATTTACTGGAATTTATAATTGACTAAAGAAATAATTTATAAACACAAATATATACATGGGGCAAGGCTTCACAGATAAGTGATTAAAGAAATATGTGCTATAAGAGAAGGACACAGAGGGGCGCCTGGGTGGCTCAGTTGTTAGGCGTCTGCCTTCGGCTCAGGTCATGATCCTGTGGTCCTGGGATCAAGCCCTGCATCGGGCTCCTTGCTCCGCAGGAAGCCTGCTTCTCCCTCCCCCACTCCCCCTGCTTGTGTTCCTGCTCTCACTATCTCTCTCTCTGTCAAATAAATAAATAAAATCTTAAAAAAAAAAAAAGAGAAGGACATAGAATAAGCCCCCCAAACAAGATGGATTCTAAAATGTGAACCTAGAATGGAACAAGGTGCAGACCATAAGGACATGTCAGGGA
Source organism: Leptonychotes weddellii (assembly GCF_054177405.1). NCBI lineage: Eukaryota > Metazoa > Chordata > Mammalia > Carnivora > Phocidae > Leptonychotes > Leptonychotes weddellii. The sequence goes on from NC_138370.1 coordinate 93,908,665, forward strand.
GAGTTCACCCACAAAATCTATGGCGATAAACTTTAGCAAGTCTCTCAACAGTTTCCTAATCTTTAGTGTGACTTGTAATTATATGGCTGAGGTTGCCCCATCTGGGTTGCCTATCTATCCCCCCATTCATACTTAAGCATTATCCATAATTCAAGGCTCAAGGCTATTGCTCACCCACTTGTGGAGCTTAATATTTTAATAAAATCACACTGATCTCTTAGCCTTCTGCAGGCTCCTACAGAATTTATATTTGGCATTGCACAACACTATATTTATAATACTTGCTAAGTATTACATAATATTTATAATATTTCTGAATTGCTTGTTACTTTTTTTTTTTATAGAAATGTCTCCTCAATCAGAATATAAACTCCATGAAGGTATCAATCTTTGACTTTCAGCCCTGAAATGCCATGACAGCGAATTCAGTGCTCTACACCGAGCAAACCAATACAAAATTGTTGAATTAAGGGAGTTTTCCTATGGGTTAGGAGGAAACACCTAAATTAAACTGAGTTAAACAAGCTGATTCTTAGAAATTGAAGCTCATTAAGCAAATGTTAAAAATCAGGTCTTTGTCTTAATGAGTACAAACACAAATTAGTGGGTAGAAGGTGATAGTTGTTTGTGAGTTAACAGAAAACCATGAATAAAAACCAGGTCTGATAACTAAGTAGAAGCTCACCCTCTAGATTTAGGTGTATCATTAATTAGAACATATTTTACTGTCTCCCTCTGGCTTTTAAAAATTGACGCTCTGTAAAGGGTTGGCAGGTATTAATGGATTTCAAAGAAAAAGAATATTCTATCATATTTACTTGGTCTCAAGTGTATAAAAGTTAATTTTTTTCTATCAAAAGATGGTCTCAGAGCGCCTGGGTGGCTCAGTCGGTTAAGCACTGACTTGATTTCCACTCAGGTCATGATCCTAAGGTCATGAAACGGAGCCCTGTGTCCAGCTCCACGCTCACTGGGGAGTCTGCTTGAGATTGTCTCCCTCCGCCTTCCCCCATCCTCTCTCTTTTTCTCATTCTCAAATAAATACATAAATCTTAAAAAAAAAAAAAAAAGATGGTCTTATTTGGTAACAATCCCAACTCTAACCTTTCAAGTAAAAGGAAATTGAGATGGTAAGTTTATTTGTTGTGATTAATCCTGCCACTGAGATAAAAATAGACAGTGGTTTTGTTTCTGCTACCAACAGGAATTAGAACACAATACAAGCAGGAAAGAAACAAAGCTGTAGGCATATTTATAATTTAGTATGCTCTAAATTGGGACAAGATAGTAACAAATACAGATTTAAAAATCTTAATGCTGGGGCGCCTGGGTGGCTCAGTTGTTAAGCGTCTGCCTTTGGCTCAGGTCATGATCCCAGGGTCCTGGGATGGAGCCCCGCATCAGGCTTCCTGCTCGGCAGGAAGCCTGCTTCTCCCTCTCCCACTCCCCCTGCTTGTGTTCCTGCTCTCGCTGTCTCTCTCTCTCTCTGTCAAATAAATAAATAAATAATCTTCAAAAAAAAGTAAAAATAAAAAATAAAAATCTTAATCCTATTTCAATATGCATTCACTGGTCTCTTTAGAAACTTTACTGAGAAGAAAAAAGAAACCAGAAACACTTCAGGAACGAGTATATGAGAAAATATGTTTTCATATTTTCTTTAAATTTCTTTAAATGTTCTTTCATAGAACAATTACTGAAAATATACTAACAAAGTTTTTCAAGAATTAGAATAAAGTTGTGAAAGTAAGATCTTTTTATGCTAGCTTAATTTAATACACCTAAACCACATAAAGATACCTGTTTACTTATATTATCCCATTCATTTTTGTGGATTTTCCAAGTCTAGTACGTGTCTGTATAGCCTGAAAGGAACATCCACACCCACATATCATAAAATGTAATGGGAGCAAAAGGAGGGGAAAGAGGAGTCCTGACTGGAAGAATATTACAAACAGCCAGGAAAGAAATCACCTTTACGTATTATTCCCAGATTAGAGTCAGCATTATGGAGAATGTTATCAACTGGTAAAAGACAGGAAGTAACACTGGGGGAGAATCTGGAGGATATCTTAGCAGAAGATGAAACTGTAGATACCTTAGAAGCTTTGCAGGAGATACAGAAGTATATCTTAGCACCTCGTTTCCATGGGAGAATGGTTCAAAATATGTCATTTGCGGAATAGTAGGAAAAATGTCTATCATTTCTCCAGCACCATCCCCACATAGATAGAGTCTGAATCTCCAGTTCCAAATCTACAAAACTAGGGTAATAATGCTCACTGAGAATTATTTTGAAGATCAAATGAGATGGTGGGTGTGAAATAATTCTAGGTCCTAGATGTAGAATAAGAGTAAAATAGGGAGAAAAATGCTTTCTATTCTCTTGTGTCCATGTCATCACCATCTACACTTAAAAGAAATAAATGCAACTACAAGAGCCAAGTAATATCTAACACATCTCACTGAAATTAGAGATTCTTCTTTCTAAAATAACTCTACTTCATGCCTGCTGACCACATTCTAAGGCAATGGTTCTAATGGTCCTAAACTCTAGTGTACATAAAAACAAAGGAATTGGAAGCCTGTTAAAAAATCACCAAAAGTGATTAAGCCAGTCTGACGTGGGTCCTAAGACTTCTCTTCTTTTAGAAGGCAACCCAGGTAATTCTGGTAGTTATGGGCAGCAGACAACACTTCACTCTAAAAAAGGTACTTTGGGATTAATATCTTAGCTATTACTTGCTTATGAAATTATCAGTGAAAAATCAGTATCATAAAGGTAGGTAGAAAGAGCTAGAAACAGAGACATAGAAAGAAAACCACAGAATACCAGGTTGTAAGGGATTTCTCTTTCCAATAAAAAAATCTCCATCATCTCTGACAGATGGTCATCCTAAATACCTTCAGTGATGGGGAATTGCTGTCTTCAGGCAACACGTGCTATTCTGGGTTATAAATTCATGTTTTTAAAAAAAGGTAATTCGTAAGTTATTTGGAAAATTGAAGAAATGGGGATATTACTCAGGATAAATTATACACGAAAACCTTTCTAGACTTGATTGAACAAGATAAGGCACCAGCTAAATTCAAAACTAATTTGACTACAAGAAGATTTGAACACCCAAATGCTGGATCTGCTACCTGATTCCACTAAAAAAGCCATGCATTCTGTGTCTACTATAAAAATAAACTTTTTTTCTTTGTCTCTCATTCACATTTCAATTGTGCAACATTTCAATCATGCATCTGGTACCACTTTCATCTCCCTATTTAGGTAGTAGCAAGTAAGCAGCAATAAAAATATATATAATCCAAAAATTTTGCAATGCTCGTGAATATTTTAAAATAACGGCCCAGAACAAAACATTTTAAATGAATATAAAATATGCAAAAAGGCCATTTTACCTTACTACTCTATTGAAAACAATAGTATTTATATTTGAATCTTTATATAGGTGTTCCACCAAATGAGTGAATTGTTATTAAGCCATTTAGTTGTTTACTTGTTTAGAAGAACTCACCAGGCCTAGTGGTTTCAGTTGGCTCTGTCATGAGTGATTGATGCTTGGGCATTTCCACTTTCATTTATGTAAATTATCAAAGGCTCCTATAGCTTCTTCTAGTACAAATCCATTGCCTTGTCAATGATGCAAAATTGGAAAGTGTGGGGTACTGCACTCTAATATGGTGTTGAATTATTTTAACCTAATCTGCCAAAATATTGTCTGGAATAAGAAATTTTTATCCAGTTGTCCAGGGCTTAGAATAGGCTAAAAACTCTCTGACAGTGACACATTTCATACAGGTCTCAGTGCTTCCTTTTAGTCCAGGATTCCAGCTGAGAATTAGAGTAGTTTCCATTTCCTCTTTTCCACTGAACAACCACTAGAACATCCACCCCAAATCTGTACGTTGGGCAATATTCATTTGTGTGAAATCACTGGGCCTGAAGTATACTATTTGCTGAAGTATCAGATGAAAAAGATTTCTCTGAATACTTTAGCAACAATATCTGGTTTATTTTCCTTGAACACTAAAGAGCATCCAATAATAAATCTCTCTCTCTCTCTCCAAAAGTATCTTTGTGTTCAAGCTTGAGAAAGAGAAAAGCAGCCACCAGCATCTAGGAGCTAACCTGGTACTATCCAATTAGCCTTTGTGTTCTTCTACTGAACATAAACAATTTCACAAAGCATCATCGTCAGGCCAGGCCACCCTGTGACTGGGATGGAGCAGGTCAGAAATGGCACAACTCCCTTATCATGCCTGAACACAGACAAAACACGAACGTTGTCCAAGCCACAAAATACCACACATGCCCCTCTCTTGATAAATGAGAGATTACTGGGTGTTTTTTCTTTTTCTTTTGTTTTTAACCAACAATAGCCAAAACCCAAATCCTATGAGTGCTTTCTAACTTGGTTCCTCAAGATGTGCATCCTCCCTTACCAACACATTCAACCACTGGTGTGTTCCTGGTGGTCTCTGGGTGGCGGGCATTGACAAACCCAATTATTGAAACCAGAATAGAAATTTTTAAGAAAATTCAGAATAATTTCTATCTTCAAGGTACTCACTAAAATTCTAATAGAAAATAAATTCCTTGAGCTTATTTTCTCACATCGTGGGTTTCGTGGCAAAAGACCCTTTAGTTCTCTCCCTCAGAATTACTTTTGTGAGATGTAGAATAAACAAGTGGATTATGGCTCATCTGTTAAATATTTACTAGAGGAAGAGGCATGTTTTCAAGGAGTATGATCCATCATGTTAGATCAACACCCAGGCCACAGTGAGCCTGGTGGTCCACGGTCCTGGGTGCTTATACAGAATCCTACGATGGATTCAATGTGAACCACTAGTAGAAAAACACAATTAAAGTGATATGGCACTGACTTTGCTCAAATTCTTGCTTTTCTCAGATTTTATCCTTATTGGGGATGCTTATCTCGTGACTATTATTTCCTCATCAAAGCACATTTAATGGTCTAGTTTATAAATACATAAATTTAAGTTGCCTGCTGTGAAAAAAAGATGTGAAGAAGTAATCTAAAGACCTGAGGTATGTTTATGCAAATCTCAATAATTTGTATGAGATAAAAAGTTTCCAATTATAGTATATAACTTCTGACCTTTTGAAAAATGACTACTAGCCTTTGCAAAGGACCAATATTATATTCTGCCTCTCTTAAAAATATAAACAGACTTCCCTTCTATAGGGCTTATTCCAATAAATAATTTCCATTCAAGGGAACAGTAACAACACCTTAAAAGTCATTGCCATGAACTGTATATTAAATACTGTTCAAGGAATTTGATGTACATTATTTCTAATCCTCACAAAACACCAAAAGATATATAGAATTATTCACATTTTATAGATGAGGACCTACATCAGAGAAATTAAATGATATGCTCCAAACACACTATATTAAAGGATAGAGCTAAGATTCAAACCCACTTATGTCTGACTTGATGAACTGAAGGATCTTTACTTGTGTGTGCATATGTGTGTGTATGCCTTCCTATTAGGTGAAATTACTTTTAACCCTCAATATTCTGTGTGGGTTTTTTTTTAGATTTTATTTATTTATTTGACAGAGAGAGAGACAGCGAGAGCAAGAACACAAGCAGGGGGAGAGGGAGAGGGAGAAGCAGGCTTCCTGCCGAGCTGGGAGCCCAATGTGGGACTCGATCCCAGGACCCTGGGATCGTGACCTGAGCTGAAGGCAGACGCTTAATGGCTGAGCCACCCAGGCACCCAATATTCTCTGTGTTTTAATAGCTCATTTAATGTATGCCTCTGAGCGTGCATAAAAATACATACACATATTCAAAACTTGCTATTAATTGCTATCATTTCAACTGCAAGTTTTAAAAGAATTTATCCCTAAATAAATATATTTGAGAAAATATACTGAATAAATATTATAGTTATCACCTATGATGATTTCTTCTGCTCTACCCCCTCAAATACTTTAAGATGGCTTTGGCCATGTGAATTTAGTATCAACACTCAGAGCCTAATCTCCATGATATAGATTCGTCACCCCTTTAGTAGTTCTGAGTATAATGTTTCTAATGCAGCACAGGGACTTCATAGAGAAATTGAAGAGGAATGTGAAATGACATTGTGAATTCAAGCAAAAACTCCTTCTTTCTTTTTCCCTATCTCTTGCTCTCTTTTTCTTTTGTATTTGTTTTTTCCCTTTTTAAAATGTTGATAAATTAGCTAACGTTCTACAAAAATGTCATCGAGGGCTGGAAGATCTGGAATCATCAGGTACAAAAGGACATTCTACCAATGCTCCTGCCTGCCCCGAATTATCCTTTGCCTTTATCAGACTGCATCACTATCTTTATGCTATTATTTTTAAAAATTTCATATGGGGCATGCTCATTTTTATCAAATTACAAGGCACCATAGAAATATACTAATCCCTTGTTGGCTAATACAATGATCTTTTAAATATCAGAGGGGTCAAATTATTTCCAGTTTTTTAGATCATGAGACATGTAGTACCAGAGATCTTTAATTTCAAAGTGCAATGCAATTTCAAAATTGTCAAAATGAAAAATATTCATTTGCCCGTGATAATTTTTTTAACTGGCTCATTCAAGACGCAAACCCTCTAACATTGGAATGCATTTACATGAGAATCATCTTCTATTCCGCCCATCTTATTGCCTCAAGAAATAAATGGATTTTAGGGGAATTTATTTAAAAGACATCTCTGTCCGAGGTGGGGCTCACATTGCTCGGTGAGGCTGCAACAGTTTACCAGAAGGAGTCAGGCCATAAAGAAAGAAGTGCTGGTGTAGGGTGGGGCTGAATAGTTTGCATCTTTTCCCACTGTTTCTCACTGGTATCGTTTCCATGAAAATCAAGGGTGTGGGAATGTGTGCCAGGCTAAGAAATCCTACGGACTGCTTTGTGTGCCCAACAGCCCCAGCCCATAATATCTTTATCTTAGCCGTTTATTTTAATCAATGAAAGAGCTATCACACTATCATGTCTGGGAAAACTGTGGAGGAGCTAAGCAAACCAAAGAAATATCATGCTGAGGATCATATTTCCCCTGTCACAACAGTCTTTTCTCCTTAGGAAGAATACACTTAGCACGGAACCAAAAGGCGTTTGCTGTCTGGCCATCTCAAGATCATCCCCGAGCAAACATCTGGCCAAAAATCTTCCTTTTGCTTCACAATCCACCTTGCTTAACATTTCCTTTTAAACTCACTCATTCTAAAAATAAAATGACTCTCTCTATATATATACCCAGTTAACAGCAGAAGCATCCATCAGTGGCCACAATCCTCAATAATACACATGCAGAGCACACCTTATCTCTGTTCACTTCACCATGCTCCAGTCAACGTATCCATTAGGAACCCTGGTTCCTTTCCTATTCTCAGAAAGCAGCAGTCTGCACCTGCCTCTTTAAAAAGCAATGTTTGGCACTGCCATAGTCTATAGTTACTCATAATGCTCCACGGTTTCTGTAATCTCATTGATATTACACACTAACACATACACACACATATCTCTATACAGACATTCCTAATTCCGGCAATTTACCTTTTTGGGTTTTTTCCTTCTCTGACTACTGCCGTTGAACTTCTCTCCACTGTCGCTTTTCTGAGCTGCATCTTCGTTCATCATTTTGAACAGTTTGGAGAGAAAATAGCTCTGCCATTAAACCCTGCTGCTTGCACAGACCACTAGCGAGTATGCACTTACTGGAGGAAAGCAGGAGCAGGAGGAGGGGTGGGGAAGGGGCGCGCGCTGGGAGGGTAAGGACGGTGACGTTGCCATGGCAGCAGCTGCCACAACTGTTTATCTGACTGCATTGTTAAATCTGATTCAACCAATTACCATCAGGGACCGGTTACAATGAAGAAAGCCTTGAAAAAAGAATGCCAGGGACTCGAATGATTTGGGGACTCTGCTGGTTGGTTCTTGACACACCTTCGATTCGATCAGCTCTCAACCCACACACAAAACCTGCACTTAATTTTCTTCCTACAGGTACTTCAACACGGAACAGACCCAATGCATGATGAGAAAACTATAACAATCTTGAATGTGTCTCTGAACCTGAAGAGATATATTTCAGCCAGTGAAGAGGCTACTCAAGGAAAAGGATTAGCTGTTAATATCCTAAAGTGCATGTAAGAAAGTTACAGTTTTATGTTATTCACTTGATTCCAAATGATAATCTTTCAAAACTCGGCTCAAGGATGACTTTTGTCATGAAGCTTTGAGAACACGTTCCCCATCAACCAGGTAACACAGATCACTCCCTCCTCTGGGCCTCCTCCTTCCACTGCACACTTCTGACAGAGCACCTGCCAATACATCTCACAACTGTATGTTCCCATCAGGAGCTACTTAAGGCCTGGGATAGTAAGTGTGTATGAGTGTGTGTGTGTGGGTGTGGGTGTGTGTGTGTGTGTGCGCGTGCGTGCATGCGTGCGCGTTTTGGTTGGAAAGAGATCATTAAATTTCCCAGAACCAAGCATGATGCATTATATATTAAAGGCAGTTAATCAAGGTTTGTCAAATATATATGTAATATGCAGGGTAACACAAATACAAGAAATTCATGCAGTTAAAACATTTTATAATTAATCTTAACCTAATTCTTCTTATTGACTGATAAATAAAACTCAATCCCTGCTTTCAAGGAGCTTATGTATAAAGTTCCAGAATTATTCTTGATAAGAAAAGAAAACAGGGCTGATTTTTATCACAGGAAAACCAATCTCATCTTTTGGATCGAGGTGGCCATATTTGTATATTTGTGGGTGCAACCGGAGCCCCACATATTTGGTGCAAATACACGTGCACACACTAAACACTCATCCCTACTCCTAGAAAGCAAACTCAAAGTACAATACACAGAATACTTAAATGTAAAAATAAAGTAAGGACCAACCCAATGAGATAATGCATATAAATACACTTTGAAAACTGAAGGTGCCTATGTAAATGTGTTATTGCTATTGTTGACCCTACCATCATTATTACAAATATATATAATTTTCAACTTAGAAAACAACATTAGAAAAATGTTTCTTACATGGAAATGACTACCCAAATTGGGAACTCATCTTTCCAATAAACATGAGAAGACAAATTCACCTTCTCTCCCCACTGTTATTGGGATTGCTCTTCCTCTCTGCTTTACCACCGCAAAGACATTTGCCACATCCTCATCTAGAGTCAACCGAGTCCTTCTGCCCCTTACTCTCTCTACCCTCCTTCTGTTTGAGCAGACACACCCCACCAGTGATGCCTTGGATCCCACAGCCAGGAAAGGGGCAATGGGCCTCTTTTTTCTGAAACAAAACCTTATAGGAACTTCTACAGAAGCCTCTGGAAGCCCAATCCCCACTGTTGTCAGCCCTCACAGAAATCCCCCACGATATCCTCCCAATCCTCTGCTATCCCCTCAGCCATCCCACTTATTCCCTCACCCAACCCCATTGTGCATCCCTCACTTGACCTTGCTTAGGAGCACCCTCAGCCTGGAAATTGGGTTCGTTTACTCAATAAACATCTGTCAAACGTTTACCATGTACCAGGAACTAACCACTGGGGATATAATGGTCAACAAAACTGAACATATTTGCAATCGTGGTGCATCACTGCATTGTAAACTGCAAAGAAGTGTACTTCACATTTCAGTACTTTATGAATCAGTAATTTCTGATAATGTTCAGACAGCCTCTCATAACAGTGTCTTCTCTGTCAGTACCCAAATATATAGTACATGGCTTTAAACAGATTCGGGCTTCCAATTTTAACAATGAGCTCTAACCTTCTAGATGCTTGGTGCTGTTCTGAAATATCATTTAAGCTTTTATACAAGATATTTCCATTACAGAGTGAAAGTACTGCACAAACTCTGCACCATGTAGCATACCATAGATGTCAATATCTGTATTTAAAGTATAAAATGAAATCTCAGTAAGTAGATCAATAAAACAGGTGCTGGTAGTGCTATGTCCATTTCAGCAATAGAAAGTAATATTCTACATATAAACAATGTCAATAAGACATTATGGTGTTGCAGGTGTTTCGGTTCTGCTTCTGAGACTTTCGATCAATTTTTTGGTGCCTCACTGTTGTATACTATTAACTTTGTATCCTCATAGTGCAGTTTTTAGCGGGCATGTATTTGGATTCTAAACTCCTTGAGGGCAGGATTTTTGTAAAGATTTATTTATTTATGATTTTCTGATTTATGATTATATGACTTAATTATGATTATAAATTTAAGATTATTTGTGATATTTATTTAAATTTTTTTTTAAAGATTTTTTTTTTTTTTTTATTCATGAGAGACAGAGCAAGAGAGAAAGGCAGAGGGAGAAGCAGGCTCCCAAGGAGCAGGGAGCCCGATGTGGGACTCGATCCCAGGACCCCGAGACCATGACCCGAGCCGAAGGCAGACGCCCAACCATCTGAGCCACCCAGGCGCCCTTGTGATATTTATTTAAGATTTATTTATTTATTGAGAGCAAGAAAGAGAGAGGGAAGAAGAGTGAGAGTGGAGGGAGGGGCCGAGGGAGAGGGAGAGAGAGAATCTTCAGCAGACTCCCAGCTGAGCACAGAGCCTGACGTGGGGCTCGATATCATGACCCTGAGATCATGACCTGAGCTGAAACCAAGAGTCAGTCCTTCACCCGACAGAACCACCCATGCACCCCTCCTTGAGAGCAGGATTAATGCCTATTTTCACATTCCACATGGAGCCTAATTCACTGCACAACCCATATAATAGGGGTCCAAGGATTACTTTTAAATGCAATAAAGAAACGTTTTCAATATTTACCGTCCAGTTTATATTTCTGGTTAAACATCCAATGGGTAAACTCTTCATTTCTTAGATTTTCTTTTTATGTACTTCCTGATATCTAGGAGCTAATGCATAATAAGATTTTTAAAGATATTTGAGAAATTGGAGTTGCTGCTGCTAACATAGCAATGATGATAATACCTTACACATTGGTAAAGCATTTTATAATTTATATAATTTCTAGTTCCTAGGATAGAAACCCCATGAAGACTGAGAACTTTTCATTCTCACTGACACATCTCAAGCACTTACAGCAATACTAGCATATTCCACACACTCAAATATTAAGTGACTTCAATAGAATTCTCACCATCACACAGGGAAAGGATTAATATCAATCAGAGTACAGGTGAAAACACTGAGGTAAGAAGTGGTTTTGGTGACTTGCCCAAGATGGCAAAATTAATAAAATACAGAGCTAAAGAAAGTTCTGATTCTAAGGCCACTGTTCTTTTATTCAATCATGGCTGACTTAACAAAGTGCACACTTAATAAAGTGTGGTAAGATAAGAGCAAAGACTAAGATGGAAAATGCCAAGAGCAGAAACCACAGTTAGATGACAGTGGCCTAAGTAGAAAAAGGAAATCTTTATTGATTTTAGGCTAAGCATATTTAATAGGCATGGACTTTTAGACATGATTATATTAATTTTAATATGCCTACTCTGTTTTATTGAACTATCAGAGTTAATAGTATTACAAAACGTGACACATACTACTTCAAAAAAACTTGTAACATTATTCGAGTGGGGTAAAGTCCCCTGAAGTATAAGCAATTATGTCTTAGAGGTAGGTTAACTTCCAAAAGTTCTTTGTCATTAAGAGTTGTCTCGTGTTAAAAATACATTTTTTTACAAAAACAATGTTATAAAAAAGGCTTAGTTCTCTAAGACCATCAAAAAAGCCTTCAAGGGACGCCTGGGTGGCTGTCAGTTAAGCATTTGCCTTCGGCTCAGGTCATGATCCCGGGGTCCTGGGATCGAGCCCCTCATCGGGCTCCCTGCTCCGCGGGAAGCCTGCTTCTCCCTCTCCCACTCCCCCGGCTTGTGTTCCCTCTCTCGTTGTGTCTCTCTCTGTCAAATAAATAAATAAAATCTTTTTTTTTTAAAAGCCTTCAAAAGGCTTTCCTATTCACTATTACTTGTGGTAGAGAATCTTAACAACTAGGCAGAGAGAGGTCGGATAGTAGTTCATCAATTTCTCTTTTCCTTTAGGCCACTGTCACAGTTGAACTGCCTCCTGCAATCCCCCAGCCCCCACCAACAAAATGTTTAAGTCCTAACCCTCAGTACCTGTGCATGTGACCTTATATGGGATTAGGGTCTCTGTAGATGTAATCATGTTAAGATGAGGTCATAATGGATTAGAGTGGGCCTTAATCCAAGGACTGGTGTCCTTATAAAAAGAGGGAACTTTGGACACAGAGACACAGAGGGAAGATAGCCATGTGAAGACGCGGGCAGAAATTGGAGAAGTGTAGCTGCAAGCCAATGATGACACCAGCAACCCATCAGAAAGAAGCTAGGAGGAGCTGAGGAAGGATTCTTCTCGAAAGCCTTCAGAAGAGGTCTGGCCCTGATGACACCTTAACTTCAGACTTTTACCCTCCACAACTGTGAGAGAATAAAGTTTTATTATTTTAAGCCACCCAGTACTTTGTTTTGACAACCCGAGGAAACTAGTACAACCGTATTTTCCAGCTACCTTTGCCACTGGGTGAGACCATGTGACTTAGTTCTAGCCTGCAGAAAAGGTGGAAGTGTATGCCACTTTCAGGTCTAGCTAATACAACCCTCCCAAGACTGATCTTCTCTAGTGGCTGAATGCAGTGGGAAACATAACCTAGAAGGTGGAAGAGCACCAGGTCAGAAAAAAGCCTGAGTCCCTGAGTCACTGTGTGCAGCAGAGCCTCTCTTCTTCCTATTCCCTCCTTCGTGGACCTTCAGTAGACCTGAGGAACTTTTTCTCATGAGTATTTTGTCACTGAGATTACACTGTTGTTTGTTACAACAGTTAGCCTATGGTACCTAACCATTTCTACTGATGTTTTCCAGGGATTATGTAGTTACACTTCTATTTGGGCTTCCCTGTTATATGAATGATACTCTCAGTGCATCAAGGCCTTTAGCCATTGGAAATGGATCCTATGTCCAGGAGCAAAGGAGCTACTCTGATGAAAAAAAGGATCACAAGTAATTAGAGGGGAATCAGAAGAGATGAAGAGAAGAATATTATTGATTAGGGGTGGGTATGAGAATAGGATACCTGGTAGGTCCCATGGAATCACAATCTCAAAGCAGCTTTGGTCCACTCTCTTTTTCTCCTATCTCTCTTCCTGGATAAATCCTTTATTTCTTTTCCTATTTTCCAGCCGTTTTCTCCTATCTCTCTTCCTGGATAAATCCTTTATTTCTTTTCCTACTTCAAGATGTCACTGCTTCTGATCCACTGAGGATGAAAACATAGAATGTTTGCCTATCTTATGAGCAAGCACAAAGCTTCTTGAGGTTCTCTAAAGATTCTTCTTTCTCTTTCCTTTTTGATACTTTTGTTATCAATGGGGGAAAATATGAAGGAAAGATAGCAAACAAAGGAAAAACATAGTTTCTCAAAGTTGACCATAAGAAGTCCTTGTAATGTGTTGGGGTGTAGATACTGCTGGGCTCAGATCTACTTCCAGACCTCTTCTCATGCGTTTCCTGAGTTGCCAGGTGTTCTGCACAGGTCTTATTCTATACGGTCTCTCTTCCATGGGAAATCTGGGTGGACTCTAATAGTTACACCTCCTTGGAAGCTAAAGTCAGGCTCATGGGCCAGGCAGGAGACCTTCTCATTTTCCCTTTCCAGCTCTTTGCAGTTCCACCAACAGCATCAGCAGGAAGCACTTCCTCTCCTTTCTTGTGATCCACTCCTTCTTCTCATCTATGACTTCCCCTTCTATTGTTCATTTATTCCTTTAGTCATGCAGCAGATATTTTATTGGGTGACTGACAACTATATGTCAGGCCTCGTGCTTAATGTAGGGGCATTAGCATAAATTAGATAATCTTTGCCTTTAAAGAGCTTACAATCTAAAAGTGGGACAATCATTGAACTAGAAGTGTGAGGACTCTATAGGGGATGGTAAGAGCATTACAGAAGCATAAAACAGGGATATCCAACCTTCTGAAAGAACAGGACATGCTTCTGAGAGGAAGTGACTCGCATATTGAGAGGATTTAAATGATGAGTAGGAATTATCGAAGTGGAAAGGAAGGTGTAAGGTGGGTTTGGAGAAGAATGGGAAGAACATGGCATTGGCAGAATGAGACAAGGCCCATGTGGTTGTACAATAGTCTGTAGGCAGGTCTGTAGTAGTGACTCCACCCTACGCCTGAAAGTATCAAGTGTGCCTCTCCATAGACTGATGATTGTTCCAAGTAAGTATCCATGTGTGACATCTAATCATTATTATACAATTTATGAACCATGTAGCAAGATGGCCCTGTTAGCTTATGGATGTTAAAACCAGGTGATATAGCCAGAAAAGGCAGATTTTGCAACCATATAACATATCACCTCTATAGTTTCAGGGAATGGGTTGGAGATGGAAAACCAATCCTCACTCTGGGAACGAAAAATTCCATGACCACAAAACTGAGCACATCTGCCATGAAGAACTAGGAACACTTAAGAAGCCATACCCAACAACTTCCCTTGGTCTGATATCACCAAGTCCTTTGGTAAAAGTATATATCCATTGTGCTTATCCCAGCAAATTTATACCACAACAAATTATTCATATTCACTAAGCCACCACCTCAGTCTTCCGTGGGACAACTCCAGGCTGCTACAAAGTAAAAGGTGAGGCTGGAATGCAAAGTGGCAGACGTGTAAGGAGGGACTAAAGAGCAGAAAGACCAGTAAGCCACGTTAAGGGATTCACACTGAAAAGGCACATGAAGCCATTTCTCATGGTTAAAGGACAGAAGTAAAATCATAAGCTTTGGTGTTTTTGTTTTCGTTTTTGTTTTTGTTTTAAAGAGTATTCTTTGTAAAGGACTACTGTGTGGGAGTCAAACAGAGAATGGATGTGAAGAGATGTGTTTAAAAGGCTCTATCAGCAGTCTGGGAGAAAAAGAGATGGTGACGGAGTGGACAGACACACTAGTTAGTCTGTCACCATTAACAGTGTTTCATTCATAAGCCCAAGGAGAAAGTAAGAAGCAAGAAGATGGCAGTGCGGAGGCCTCCTGCCTAAACAGCAAGGGAAGGAGACTTCATCTTCATCAAAGTCTTGTACTGGGAAGAGGACTCAAAGAAAAAATTTTGAAACCCATTTCATTTAACAAATCAGGAAACAAAATTCAGAAAGATTAGAGATTGCTCCCAAAGCTCTAGAACTAGTTAGTAGCATAGGGAAGACCAGGATCATGCCACCTCACTGAGCAGCCTTTACACATGGGTGAACTTAAAAAGCCTATGTCAAATCTTACCTACTATTATTTGGAATTAAGGAGCCATCAGCTCTTGCATAAGGTTTAATAGACCAGAGAGAAACTAGTCCATTCCCTCAAGGAACGATTAGGAAGAAGGACCCATGTTTCTCATGTAAATATGGTATGTGTCCTCACCTGGACTGGAGGGAGCTCAACAAATATTTCATTGCGATAGATCTTAAAGCAGCAGCAACAATTGATTAGGGACCTGCTTCTTTCACTTTATGCCTGTCTTACATAACGTTTACCAAAGAGGCATTTGGTTGCAAAATGTACCATGTCCAACCTAAAAAAGAGAGCTTTTGGAACCCATGGCATATAATTTTAGCATCTCAATCCACCTGAGGCACACAATTATTAAAATTAGCATAGTGATTAATTATAATCTCACTTTACATAAACATTAGCAACAATATTTTAGATCAAATGTAGTATTCCACAGGAGAATAACAAAATGTGGGCGAGCTCACCATGTACATGTTCCTGTCTAGGTCAGTTTTTTAGGACGCGCTGTTACCTGCTTGCTCTACTACAGGGTAGCTCTGCTCAGTCTCCAGTGATACTAGTTCTTGAAAATAGCTCTTATAATTGGGTTTCCCTGTAGATGCAAATGAATGGCACATTGGGGTAGGTTGTGTCCTTGACAGATATATTTTTTCTAGTGCAATTTAACTTTATTACTGTAAACATTTTAAAACTTAAACCAGCTTAAAAATAAGTCATGACAAATGTTCTTGTTTCTTTTAACTATGAAGAGAGTATGTGTCCATTGATAAATTCTGAACACAAAAATTATTCAGAGACTTCATATATAAGTTTTATATAAATGTAAAATCATATTTTAAAAGCTGTGTAACCATGGTGGTAATGGAAGTGACAAAAACACAAAGATCACGATGTAGAAGGTAACCTAAAGACCATGACATCCAGCTCCTCACTTTCAACAAGTAAGAAAATTGGAGCCCAACTAGGTTATGTTACTTACCCAAGGCTATACCTACACTTAGCAACACTTTGAATAAAATTCCAAGTTTTCTCATTCCTAAACCAGTGTAGATGTCTTCTAGTGGAAGGTCTCACCACAAAAATGAGCTTCAAGAAGCCCTCCCTCCTCCACAAACACACAGGCCCAGTGATTGCCCAGTTGTTCTCAGAATGGTAAAAAAAAAATTATATAATTCATTATACACCAGGCAGAAATATTTCAGGCATTAGAAGCAGAGTGATGAATAAGACAAAATTATCTTTTTTTTTTTTTATGTTGCACAATATCCCAAGTTTAAGTGAAGGTTTGCTATAAACCTGAATATCATTAGGAGAAGGCAAAGGAAGACTGAATAATGGGTGGATGAGCTTGTTTTCTCACAATGTTACTGTTTGCCAAAGAATCTCAAGAATGAGAGAAAAAGCAATGAAAATATGAAAAGAAAAGCTTCAGCAAGCCCTTAAACTAATGGATATAATCAGACAAGACAGATGACCAAAGAAGTCGGGGTGTACTGCCTTATCATTCCTGTGAATAAATTATCAATGAATGACCACTACTGTTTCTCCCACTTTTTCTAAGTAGGCTCCACAGCCAATATAGGGCTTGAACTCACAACCCTGAGATCAAGAGTCTCATGCTCTACCAACTGAGCCAGGCAGGTGCCCCTATTTCTCCCACTTTAAACAAACAAACAAACCAAAAAAAAAAAAAAAACCACACACACAAAAAAACAAATCTTTTAAAAGGTCAAAATAAAGAGTTTGTTATCTGTTAGTACTCTCTAACTTCTAACTGCCACTTAGTCAAGACTGATGGTATTCCAAATATTTATTACTGTTACAAACTACCTCATAAACTAAGTGTCTTAGAAGAATAATTTATTTTGCTCACAAACTCATGGGCCAGGAATTCAGAAAAGGCTCAACAGACTTATTCATTCTGATTCATGCGGTGTCAAGTAAGGCAGCTAGGGCTGGAGGGTCCAGTTCCACAGTGGCATCCTCACTCACCTATCTGGTTCCTTGGTGCTCATTGGCCTCTCTCTTTATGTGGCATCTCGTTTTCTAGAGCCTCTCCACATGGTTGGGGCTTCTTACTGTTTAGTGGTGTCAAAGTGTTTGTATTCTTCCATGACAACTGGGCTTGAAGAGGCAGGAAGTAGAAAGCACCAGGCCAATTAAGGGCTCTGCCATATTTTACTGGTCAAGGCAGTTGCTGGGCCCACCCAGATTCAAGTAGTAAAAAAATGGACTCCACCTCTTGATGAGAGGGGGTGGACAGATCATATTGCAGAAGAACATAAGGGATGGGGGCCATCTTGGAAAATGTAATCTGCCACAGATGGCTAGCAAGTAAAGTAGGCCATGAGGGAGATGAAGTATAAGGGCTGACTTTGCATACAATAAACACAAGGTCTTTTCCCAAATGAGCAGACCCTGCTAGCTAGAAATGCACTGTTCTGCATGCTTTTTTTCCCTACAAACAAGGTTATCAATGTTAATTTCTATAATGGATAACTACATATTACTAGGTCAAAATCTACTATTTCCTCTCAAAGCAAAGTCTCTGTTGATCTCTGAAGATAAGTTTCATGTATATACTTTCTGAACGTGAGCCATTGTGTCTAAAAACACATTCACAGGAAGTATTGTATATTTGAAGTACAGCTTCTTTTGCACTTTTCTCTTTACTTTCACTCTGCACTTCCCTTGGCCTCTCACCCACTCTTGCACCCATTCTATCCTTTTATATAACATCACAATGATCTTAAAACAATCATAAATCTACTGTACAGAAAAATGATTTTAAAAAGCCTACAAAGGAAATAAAAGTATATTATAGGTTAGAACTAACTTGAACTAATGTCTAAAAAAGAGACATGCAGTACAATCATATTCATTGTTAGCTTTAAACCCAATACCAGGAAAATGATTAAACATACATTAGAGCTGGACGCAAGATTAGTAACTTGTTAACCAACAGTTACCACAGTCCCAAATTTAGTCTTTAGTACTGATTTGTGTAAATGTTGCGTATTATGTTCTGGGCCTTAACAAAGCCTATGCATCTGATGGGTTCCCTCTCATCAATCTTCATGATATCCTCTTCTGTGTAAGCTTCATATTTGGTGTTTCTAGCTTAGAAGTAAACTAAAACAGCCAATGTCCATTTTAGTTATTCAGTCTGCTTAGCTCCCAAGAACAAACTGGATCCTTGATAATATGGTAATAATCAGACCTGGAAAGGGAGTTTCCAAATTCAAGCAGGAAGAAGGATATTCCTCCAAGAAGTTCTTCAAGTCACACAAGCAAAATTTAGGAACCAAAGTACGGTCAAGCCATCCATTTTGGTCACATAGACTCTCTATACAAATTACTACATAATATGTGTTTGCCAGCCTATGCTGCATAATTGTCCCAAAAATAACTTTTTTGAGCCTATCAATATACAAAAGCATTTAGAATATAACAACACTATATTCAATGCTATATAGTTTGTAATGGGTGAGAGCAAGTACTACTTACAAATCCTATCAGTGAGCCCCAAGATCTTAATACCACACTCAGATCTTAAGCCGTTCTATCTAAAACTCTAGGAGTCTTACTGAGTAAAAACTGATATACAACATTTCAAATTTCACTTATACCTAGTCAATTATCAGATTTTTCCTGGGCCCATAAAATTCTACACCTAGAGAATGTCAAGAACTGTGAAGGATCTGAGATCCTACTTACAAGCTAACAAGTTAGCCTGCTATATTTTTATGGATACTGCCAGAAGATAGGAGACTCCTGGGTCAGAGACAAAGAACTTTATTACTCATAGCACAGCACAAAGCATGGACTTCGGCATACTCATGTCAGTTTTCCTTACTCCCAATTCTCACAGAATTGAGATATAGTCCAGACGGATATGGACCAGATGGATGTCTGCACACTCAGTGGGTCGAACAGAGAAGAGGAACCCTGACTTTAGGAAATGTGAATCTTTTACAGTAGGCAGTAAGTGTATCTGTACTTTGCTCCAGAGGGAGCCCATTACCTTTATTAAACTGGATAGTAAGCATGCCTGATCTTTGCTTCTCTATCTTCTAAGGCTATTCGCTGTACCAACATCCTTGAAAAAATAGTCTGGAACAAAGATAGTACCTCTGCTTGCAAGATGTACAGAAATTTAAGAAACCCACAAAAAATTCTCTCTTCAACAGGAAGTCTCAAAAAATACAGGTTATCCTACAGTTGAAGAGATAAATGCCAAATTGCCCTTCGTGACAGTCTAAATTTAAATGGAAACTAAGCAAGATTTCCTGCAAATTCTCTGCAGTCATACATATATGTCTGTGCAGTAAGTTTTAACAGCTTAGTTATATCATTTGGAAGATTTCACACATTATCTGTACTTTTGCCAGAATTACTATGGCATAGTAATAAGGAGCAATAGTTTGAAAGTCAGTACACGTAGGTTTTAATTCCCATGTTGTCATTAACTGCCATTTGTTCACAACAAATCATATATATCACCTGGGCTTCATTTTCTATATCTCTCCCAAAGTGTGATCACTCTGTTATTTTTCTCCAAGATAGTTTTCTACAGCTTTTTTTTAACTGCTATAAGTCCTTGAATATACGAATCTACAGCTTAAAGGGAAAAAATGACTCAAAGAGAATTTAATGAGCAGATGAAATGGCCAGTGATACAATATCAAACAAAATGTAATGTAGCTGTCTTCATTTTCAATTGTCTTTTCTTTTTTCCGCTAGAAAACAAATGAGACTAAAGAACCTAACTCTTCTCAAGGACAACAAACAAATTTAGAAAATGAGGAAAACAGAAATGCTAACATTTATGACACAAATTATTTAAACCTGGAAAACAACTTTGGCATTATTACAAATGTTGTGGAGTTTTACCCACCAGTTTGGAGAGAAATAAAAAATTGTCTAGTAGGCTTGAAACTGTAGTCACTTTTCCCTTCTCTCTTTCCCGTCTCTCACACCCAGGAAATAAAACCTTTTGTTTCCACTTTGGAAATACATCTTATGTCTTCCCTCCATTCTATTCCTATCACCTGGGCACCACCTCTTTTTCTCTCCTACCTGAACTATTTTAATCAACAGGATTTGCTGTCTCATCACCTTCAAGTTTCCTCCCCAAATCTGACCCTCAGATTGTTGCACTTTTTTATTCTTCATAAAACATTTTTTTTTAGTCTTCATTGTCCTCAGAATAAATTCAAACATCTCCCATTATTGCTGAAATTCATTTATACATTCCTGTTTCCAAGGTGGCCTATAAAAGCAGATAGATATAATGTGATCAGATTTTTTTAAGATTTATTTATTTATTTTGAGGGGTAGGGGAGAGTGTGTGTGTAGGGCAAGGGGCAGAAGGAGAAGGAGCGAGAGAATCCCAAGCAGACTCCCTGCTGGATGCAGAGCTCAACATGAGGCTCCATCCTATAACCCTGAGATCATGACTTGAACTGAAGCCAAGAGTCAGAGGCTCAACCGACTGAGCTACCCAGGCACCCGTGATCAGATTTTTATTAAGGAAATGTTACCAGAGCTTCTAGGAGGAGCATCTGATCCTGTCTTGGTGGGTCAGTGAAAACTTCCCAGATTAAAAAAAAAAGAAAAAAAAAAAACCTATTCTTACTTTTTTCCTTCTCCCTAAAATCTAGCTACCTCAAGTCCCAAACTGACCATGGAGCTTTTTCTTTCTTTCTTTTTTTTAAGACTTATTTATTTTAGAGAGAGAGAGAGCATGTGCAGTGGGGAGGGGCAGAGGGAGAGAGAAACCCAAGCACACTCAGGCTGAGCGAGGAGCCCAGTCTCACCACCCTGAGATTAGACCTGGGCCGAAACCGAGAGTCAAAAGCTTAACTGACTGTGCCACCCAGGTACCCTGACCATGGAGCTTTTTCTAACAACAAGCTGCATCGAGCTTTCCTTCTCTCAAGATCACTATGCCACTTCTCTACATTAATCACACAAACTAGTTAACTGCTGAACATGCATCTGTCTTAGATGCCCAACTAAATGCCTTGCAACATCAAATAAAATAACCATCGATAAATCCAAGACACTATATATATATTCATTCATTCATACAATATATATATATTCATATTCTCCTTTGATAAGTATCTTTTTATCCTGGATGAAAGGCACTATTGGTATTTGTTGTTTCCCCTACAAACTCATAGCAGCTAGAACAGAAGAGCCAATTTAAAAAAAAACAAGTGGGCTGACTTATTTTGCTTAGCATAATACTCTCCAGCTCCATCCATGTTGTTGCAAAAGGCAAGATCTCATTCTTTTTTATGGCTGAATAATATTCCATTCTGTATATATGTATACATACACCACATCTTCTTTATCCATTCATCAATCAATGGATACTTTGGCTATTTCCATAATTTGGCTATTGTAAATAATGCTACTACAAATATCAGTCAGAGAAAGAAAAATACCATGTGACTTTGCTCATATGTGGAATTTAAGAAACAAAACAAATGAGCAAAGGAAAACAAAAAGAGAGAGAAAGAGAGGCAAACCAAGAAACAGACTCCTAACCATATAGAACAAACTGATGGTTACCAGAAGGGTGGTGGGTGGGGGATCGGTTAAATAGGTGACGGGGATTAAGGAGTACACTTGTGATGAGCACCGAGTGCTGTATGGAACTGTAGAATCACTATACTGTACACCGGAAACTAATATTATACTGTATGTTAACTAACTGGCATTTAAATAAAACTTTTAAAAAACAGGTGGATATGAACCTAACTCAGAAAAATGGTTGTGTTTCCAATTTTGAACACATTTGGCCCTAGAAAGTATAGTAGCTATGACTTGATGTGTTCCTGGATAACCAACAAAATTCCTTGTGTGCCCCAAAACAGTTTTCTTTTCTTTTTTTTTTAAGAATTTTTTCATTTATTCATTTGAGACAGAGAGATATAGAGAGAGAGAGAGAGAGAGCAGGAGCAGTGGGGAGAGGCAGAGGAAGAGGGAGAAGCAGACTCCCCACTGAGCAGGGAGCCCGATGTGGGACTCCATCCCAGGACTTGGAGATCATGACCTGAGCCGAAGGCAGACGTTTAACCATCTGAGCCATTCAGGTGCCCAACAGTTTTCAATTATATCTAAACTGTCATTTTGAATATTTCTTCTATAGGAAAATGAAATTCATACTCCACTAGAGATTCCAAATGCACTTCCTTATCATGGTAGTGGGGAAAAGTGGAGAGAGGGATTTCGTTAGGTGAAAAAGAATCAAGTAATTTACTCATTCTCTACATTTGCCCAGAAAGACTGTCAATACTCCTTCAGCAAAGATTATTGTACACCTGCTCAGTGCCAGGCTCTGTTCTCCGTTCTAGAGATACACAGATAATTAAGACATGATTCTTACCCCCAAGGGTATGCATGAAAAAGCATTCTCTTCTCATTGAGAACTCTCTGTTCTGCCTTCACTTTAACCCAGGAAGGTTAAAACAACCCCCAGGAGATTCCCTTATATTGGCTGCAGTCTCTTCTCATCAATACTTCTTTCTGGTTGTACTGGTCACACAGCAGGCAGTGCATATTTCTTGATCAATTGAATAGATTGCAGATAAATCAAGACTAATCAGTTATTATTAGTTTAACTGGAAAACTCCATCTGGTTATAAGTTAAACAAAAATACAAACAGCAGGGATTCCTCTTCTTGGCCCACCAAAAGAATATTTGTGACATAATTAAAATTGATCTTGATTCCCTCTCTTGGTATAATTTTCGTCTTCAAATTTGCCCCATCTTCAAGGTTTTCCTGTTCCACCATTCAACCTCAGTCTTAAGTGTTAGAGCCCCTTCCTCTTGAACTTTTTTGGTAATTCCCAGCAAATTATTCATTCCATTCTGGTAGTTAATGGTATGGCAGCACACTCACAGAAAAATAGAACAAGTAGGAAAAGAGATGATCCCCCAGATCTACCAACTAGGTCTGGAGACTTGGCTGGCAGTAGAGGTTCAGCCAGCAAGTCAAGACACATTCTTCAGGATCAGTAAGACAGCTTTCCCTGAACTCAGACAAATCAGACATCTGAGGTATAGGAAGGAGACAAGGTAGAAGAGAGAATTAAGGCGGGTGACTCCTGGAGGCTGTCAATACAGGGGTCAAGTGCTAGTAACATATGGGCAGTTAGATTGTCCCTACATTGTTGTCTGTCTCAGAACCTAGGCTCCTACAACAAAAGGAAAATACCCATTTCATTTGCTTTTTAACATAAAGAGTCACATACCTGGCTGGGCTTCTTGATAATGCAGGATGAAGGTGACAACTTCCATCTGGCCAAACTTGAAATCGAACCCACAAACTTCTTTTTCAAATTGTCAGTTAATATTATTAAAGGAGGAAATCTCTCTTCTCCAAACATTTAATAAAAGCATATGATAATAACACAAAGTTACATTTGATATGGAGAAGTTTTGGGGTTTTTTTAAGTATTTCTCTATGTTTTTAGATTTAATTCCCTAAAGAGAACTGTTTTCCATATCATGCCATTATATAGACCATGAGTGTTTGGTCTGCTCTATAGGATAAGTAGTCAGGACACAAGAATCCCATTCCTGGATGGACCACAATTACAACTGCTGGCAAGTCACCTGAACTTCTGTGCCTTTATTTCTAGAAAGGTAAACTACAGGTATGATTTCCAAGGTTCTTCTATGAACCTGTAATTCTGGTATACACTACATCATCCTTATCTTATGTAATATAAGATTGTGATGTTAACACAATTAAGCTGTGTTACACTGGTGGCCACCTAATGTTCCTTGGATCTCAATCATGTTTCTTAATTCCAGATGATAAGTGGTTTTCCAAACACAGGAAAGTGTAATCTAATTTAAATGTCCCATGTGGGCAAATAGAGCAGTACTTGTGATTCCACAAGTGTGCATGCCTATGCTTTTTCTGATAGTGGAAGCTGTTTTGTGGCATAGTGAATGTCAACTAGACCCTTTTCTAAAACTCTTTCAAAAATTTGGTTCTTCTGGAGGAACTCATTGTTTTCATGGATTGGAGAAGAATGTTTCACCTAGCTGACAGTAGATGTTTTCAGAAAGGATATATCTACAAGTATTTGAATGAGTATTCTAATTCAGCCTAGGAACACTATCCTATCAGAAAGAAAACACTACAGGGTGACTGTCTCTTTGGATAATATAATACAAGTGAGATTTATTTAATTATAAGAGAGTACCTTCCTCCTCTCCGAGCTGATTCTTAGGTCTTTCCCTAGTATCCTTGACTTTGGAAAACAGAAGAAGCTACTTTGGGCAACATTTCTTAGTTATGTCACAGCCTGACTCATTGCTAAAATGAAGGTGGGAATAAAGAAGAGTTGGCAATAGAAAAAAGACTCAGAGACAAGAAGGACTGAAATCTCATTGCTCTGGAATCCCTCTTATGCTCACAGGGAAAATGGAGTTCAGTTCCCCAGTGGGAAACCAAACTGGTATTGTAGACTTAACATGCAAAGGTGACTTTACATAGACTATTGTCCTTAGTGTACACCAAAACCCTCTATGAGGAGGTTCTCCTGTTTTAAATGGGAGGAGACCTGTAGCTCAGAGAGGTTACTAACCATGGCAAACCCCAGCTGGTGGTAGAGAGGGGGCTGCAATGCACTCTCCAGTTCCCATTTCTAGTGGTTCATATTCCTCACAGTTAACCCATGCCCTTGACTCTCCACACAGTTTGTGCCCAGGTCTGGGACTAATTCATGGAACAACAGATTTTGCATACATAGAAACCAATTGGAAAAATAGGAAAAAAAAGAGAGAGATAAATTCAAAACATTCTATGTTTTTCTTCCTCCAAAAACTGCAGACACACGATGTAAGCTGCATATATTTTTAAACTATGTAGCCAACGAGTAGTACGGTAAATAGAACTATTAATTAGAATAAAAAATCATGCTTTGATTTATGGGTGATAGCACTAACATTCTTGCCATGGATGTTTGAGATGCTTTGGTTTCAGAAGTTCCTTATTTCTAAAGTACTCTATTGGGATCCAGAAGAGTTAAACTACGACTTCATCACATAGTAATTACATCTCACTGTGACTACCTCAAAACATGCTGTGTCTAACTTCAGTTAACAAAACAAAATGTTTTGTTTTAGAAAAGAAAAAAATAAAGAAGAAAGCATGCATTGGTGTACGGAGTTTTCGCATACCCTTGCATTTGATATTAAGAATTTCACTGTTCTATTCATCACGTGTTCCCCATGTTCTAAATAATGGGAGGAGGGGTGTTCAGATGGGATTTCCCAATTCTTCTTTAATGAGAGGCTTCTCCTAGCTACCTCCTGCTGAATCCTGCAGTTACATCTGTCCAACTCTGATAACAAAAGAACAAAAGAACAAACTACTGGTCTACTTAAGGCTTCATCAGGAATAACAGGAAGTCATCAAGTCAAACCAGAATACCAAAAAAATGAAACAAGGTGATAAAATCTTTATCTTTAATTATATTTCCATGATTGAGTAAGCCTCATTTTAAAGGGCTCCTATCCCTAAGGAAGAAGTTTTTAGTCAAACCATTCCAGCTTACTAATAAGCAAGAAATCAGCCCATCTGCCCATTATTCTGCAACAGTCCCCAGGGCATTCTCTCTCCCCTTAAATAAATAAATCCAAGGCAAGACGAATGGATAGTTCAGAAAAAGATAAATATCTCCAAACAAGATGAAATAAAGAGAAATTTTGAGCCAAATAATAAATTAATTATAAAATTGAGATTTTTTTTCTAAGGCATCTCTAGAGAAGCCTCAAAAATAATAATGTTACCTAACTCCTCCTTTCGTTTATTTTAATTAAAATTTACAATTTATTTCAAAGACTTTTTGGCAAACTTCAAATTACAGTCACAGAGTTGGCAGACAAGACAGTTCAAGTCATCTGCTAAGTATTTTTCAAGCAAGTAAATATCTCAAATCTTAAGGAAAAACAACCATTCATTATCTCAGTCAAGCTTTCCAGGACGGTAATTTCACTATTCTCTTTGTCTCTTCCAATATTTATTACTCTGATAGTCACCAAAATGTCTTTTTGCTTTCACTGAGCCTATTTTCCGTTCATGTCAGTATAAAAAAGGAAAGGATCGACCTCTCCCTCTCCCAAAAAAACAAAAACAAAAAAAAAATTCCCTTCCTGTACTTAAAAGTATCTATATGACTAATTTTTTAACTTAACCTTTTTTTTAATTTTCTGAATAGAACCATTCTATTTTTCTTAAACCTGTACTCGTGTGTGACATCCTTTTTCTTTCTTTTCTATAATTTGGAATACATTTTAACACTCTTGAGTTTTACCTCTTAGTTCTTAAAGCACCTTGGCCATTCACAAACATGGAATTAATAAGAACCACAGTCAGCATGGTGCAGACATTCTTAAACAATGGTAGCGAATTGCTGACTTGTATTTAGCTTTTTTCCAGAATTTTTTCCTGGTCTTTCATTTCTTATGCTGAGTCCAATCCTGTATTTGCATTATAAAGGGCACCACTTCTCTGTATATAATTTTTATTCTGTTTGCAAAACTATTTGAATTTTTATTTCTACCCTTTGGGGTTTCACCTAATTTAAGCATCAAGAACAAATCTGACAGACATATTCTAGATTCTTTTTTCCAGGTCATCGGTAAAGATATTAAATCAAGTGACCTCAAACTCAGCCCCATTACTTGACATCTGATAAGAAGAGAACTGAGCTATGGAGATCTGTATAGGTTCTTGCTTCAGGCTCTCCTTCCTTCTCAACAGTTTAGCCAGGCTATAGATGACCACTCTGTTTAGAGAACTATCAAGTGAGTCAAATATAAGACTTTCCATTCTCTGATGATGGACTCTGAAAAACAAACTGAGGGTTCTAGAGGGGAGGGGGGTGGGAGGATGGGTTAGCCTGGTGATGGGTATTGAGGAGGGCATGTTCTGCATGGAGCACTGGGTGTTATGCACAAACAATGAATCATGGAACACTACATCTAAAACTAATGATGTAATGTATGGGGATAATATAAGAATAAAAAAATTAAAAAAAAAAAAAAAGACTTTCCATTCTCTGGATGGCTGGCCCCTCCCCTTACAAGTTATCTGACATATTTTACTAAGACATGAAGAATGTATTCTCTTCTAATTTTCAGTTCTACATGCTTTGTTTTCAAAATTACCCATCTATATACACCATCATCCTGTTGCCTTTTGATACTTATAATTCACATAGCACACTAGATATTATTTTTTAATATGCATATTTTATCCTAGGTAATAAATATCATTATTTACTTTCATTAAGAAAGTGTACCTCAGTAGCAGGTAAACCAAAAAGTAAACCATATTTCACATTTCAAGTTCCAATAGAACAATGATAAAATCATGTAAAATCATGGTACTATTAATCAAGTGAGAAGGTATAGATGCTTTGTTATTTCTCTCACTTATAACTTAAGAATAAGTCAAAAGGCATCCCCCATAACTCTACCTCCTTAATTTACCAGGGCATTTTGAAGGAAGGTATTTGGGCTGTCAAGATAAACTTGTCATCCTGAGGCATGGAGGTACTGAGAAAATCACAGGCAAGAATGAGGAGCGATGCACAGGTCAGGCTCTACTTGTGGGTATGTAATTCTGAGCAGATCACTCCAACTCATGGAGCCTCAGACCCACTGATCACTATGGTCTTGGAAGCTCCAAAGGTCCATGTTCATTTGCAGTATCTTTTTAAAAATCCCCAATCCCCATGTATCACAAAAGTCCTTGCTTTAGAATAATTTTGCTTTCTTAAAATATTATTTTTCTAGGAAAAAATCACAAGTAATATATAATCTACTTTCATATGTTAAAAGCGCCTGGAGTTTTTCCAATTATCCTGAATCCAGGTTTTTATTTTGATCTTCTAAATTCATTCAACTGTGTTGACACCAGATATGCTCAAGACTTCAGAAGCTAAGTTGCACTAACAGAACATATAGTAACATGTTCATCCCAAGATATTAATGTATATTAATACACAGTACTTGTGGTGACTGAGTACTTCAATCCCCTATCTGAGGAGACTGTGCATATCGGGTTCATATAAAGCAAATTATAATGGAAGTAGATGGCCTTTGAGAGAGCTCTTGCAACCTTCGAGTTAGCAAATTGTGTTTCTTCATCATGGAAACAACACATGTTTTCCTTTGCCCTGAATAGAATGTACAGACACTCCACAAGCTTCTCACTTATTCTAGGTTTCTTATTCTGAAACCTGCTGCAAAGCAAACATATTGTCTTGGTTAAGTTCTGCATTAAGCCCCTAAGTAAAAACTTAACAAAAGACCCCCTTACATTTGGGTTGCTGTAAAATAAATCTCCAGCCATCCTTCAAGACTCCCAACATAATTGATTATTTCTCCTTTGTGCTACTGCACCCTTTGTACATGTCTCTATTCCGGTACTTATACAATGTCCTGCAATTATTTGTTAATGTATTAATGCTTAGTTACTTCCTGCCTACATAATAAACACCATGAAGACAGTCACTTCATGTCTTATAACTCTCAGTGCCTAATACAGTGCCTGGCACACTAATAGGTGCTTAATATATCTGTCTTTTGGATGAAAGAGAGTTAACAAATGTTCTCTCCATTTTTCTGACTTGCTATGCCTTGACTTACCTCTTGAACAGTACCACCTGCCTTTCCCTCTGTTCAGAACTATACCTTTGTTTGGCTCCCTCTTATGACTCCATTGGGTCTTATTCCAAGGGTAACTTCCTAAGAAAGCCCTGTCCTGTTAGATCAATTGCTTGTCCACTCTGTGCTCTCATAGTATTTTGCACTCCCCAGCCATGGCACATGCCACTCCATTGCGACTGCTTAATTGGCCATGTTTCCTGCTAAATATAAGTGGATATGTGCAAATTGTTGACCATTACCACTAGGGCATAATCTACAGAAGGTGCTATATAAGTGTTTGTAGGATTGATGACTGTCAGTCACCTATTTTAATAATTTTACCAGAGTAGAAGAAATAAATTTGAAATTTGAAATAAATGGACAAGCTAGAGGAATGCACATTTTATAACACCATAATTTTGTTATTTGTAACATCAACAAAACAATGCCACCACATTACATCACAACACCATAGTGTATTGTAAATAAAGAAATCATTTTACCCAAAGTCACCATTTCTAAATAAATCCACTAGTCTCCCCTACTGTATCTGACCTATATTTCTGTCTTTTAGGGAATTTCAACAAAAAGAAAGATTCCTATTTCTATTTATCTCCTACTTGCCTCCCAACAGAAGATTTATGTTTAATTTTTATCAAACAACAGGCTAGTAGGAATTTTAAAATTCGTGAAAATGGGAGTGTAGCATATCATTCAAAAAGATAAAACAGGGCGCCTGGGTGGCTCAGTTGGTTGGGCGACTGCCTTCGGCTCAGGTCATGATCCTGGAGTCCCTGGATCAAGTCCTGCATCGGGCTCCCTGCTCAGCAGGGAGTCTGCTTCTCCCTCTGACCCTCCCCCCTCTCATGTGCTCTCTCTCATTCTCTCTCTCAAATAAATAAATAAAATCTTTAAAAAAAAAAAAAAGATAAAACAAGGGGCGCCTGGGTGGCTCAGTAGTCAAGGGTCTTCCTTTGGCTCAGGTCATGATCCCCGGATCCTGGGATCGAGCCCTGCATCGGGTTCACTGCTCGGTTGGAAGCCTGCTTCTCCCTCTTCCACTTCCCCTGCGTGTGTTCCCTCTCTCACTGTGTCTCTCTGTCAAATAAATAAATAAAATCTTAAAAAAAAAAAAAAAGATAAAACAAAATGGGGACATGAGCTCTTCCTTAGCTCTTGGCAACCTGATGTAATGCTAGAGTCCTGGGGGCATAAGCATGTGGTTCAGCTCAGGTAATGGTAGCCCCAGGAAGGGGACAGACAGAGTTCAGTAGAAGGGCTGCATGTAAACAGGTAGGGATCAGGTTCTGCACAGTCAGCAAAAATAACCACAGAATACTCTTGGCTCAGGTTGGGCCCACAGGGATATTACTCACAGTTCAACCCACCTTTAAGGACCTAAGACCATGAGTCTGGAGACGTTATTACATGCTAAAGTGACGTTCACATATAGGGGAGATACTATTATCTCCTGCAACCTGTGAGTTAGTGAAGGTATTGAGCTTCTGAATATATGCTGAATACACTGAAACAATGATTCAAAATTGTATTAATCATTCCACCCATAAGTTACCAAGAAATGTTATGTTTCAACTATTCACGCCATAGAGTTCACATATGTCACCAGACATGTAAGTCAAAAGAAGTCACTTACTTTCCAAGACACCAACGACAATGAAGAGAGTGTATCACCATCCAGCTTCAAGCAAGCACAGACGCTCCCCATTTTCAACACACCGCCTTCTCTGAAAGCAACGGATTCCTCCACTCTCGTCCCAGTCCCTTTTCTCTTTGTATCCAAAATCCTGGAAAAAGTGGCATATTTCTGGAGCTTCCAGTTTCTCACCTCTAACTCCATTAACCTTCTCCAATCTGGCTTCCATCCCAATTTCTGCAAAGGGCCACCTTTTCCAAGGTTTCCAATAACCTCCCCTCAGCCAAATCAAATTGCTTCTCCCCTGGACTAACCATTTTATTTCTCCCCTCCAAAAAGCCAGTCAGCACAGTCCACTACTATGAATAACTCCCTTCTCCTTGATCCTGCACTTTCAGACATAACCCCACCCTCTCCAGTCACTTGTCATTTTTCTTTGCATCCTATTAGATTTTTGCTAACCAGATTTGACTATGTTTCGCAGCTTAGCATTTGGGCCCTTTCCTATAAATGGCTGCTCTCAGGATTATCAATGCTCTCTGTCCACTGAAAACACCTCAGTCAGTCAAATTTCCGTATAAAAATTCAATCCAGTGAAAGTTTTGATAAAAATATTTCTGATTATCTCTTGTTTATCCTCAGCAGCAGTGCTTTGTTGATGCCCCACAACGAATTTAGAATAGAGCTCTCTGGCACAGAAGAAATCTTAGAGATAGTCTAGTTTTTAGGACATAGATCATGGCAGTCCTTGGGCTGGAGATGGCTTCATTGTGTGGCCTCACTGTTTTTGGTTTGGCCCACACAGTTTTTTGCTTTTGTCAGAACTCACTTTAAAAACTCAGGCGGAGGGCGCCTGAGTGGCTCAGTGGGTTAAGCGTCAGACTCATTTCAACTCAGGTCATAATCTCAGGGTCCTGAGATCAAGCCCCGCATGAGGCTTCGCACTCAGTACAGAGTTTCTGAGGGGTTTCTCTCCCCCTCTGCCCCTCTCTTTCTCCCCCTCTCTCAAATAAATTAAATATATATATATTTTTTTAAAAATTAAAAAGTCAGGAGGTTTGATATCAAAACTCTGATTTCGGGGCGCCTGGGTGGCTCAGTCAGTTAAGCATCTGCCTTCGGCTCAGGTCATGATTCCAGGGTCCTGGGATCGAGCCCCGCATCAGGCTCCCTGCTCCTCGGGTAGCCTGCTTCTCCTCCCTCTGCTCCTCCACGCCCACTCGTGTGCCCTCTCTCTCTCTCTCTCTTGCTCTTGCTCTCTCTCTCAAATAAATAAATAAATAAAATCTTTAAAAAAAAACCCTCTGATTTCTTACCTTTTTTTAAATTTTTTTAAGTTTTTTATTTATTTAAGGAATCGCTACATGCAACATGGGGCTCAAACTCAGGACCCTGAGATCAAGAGTCACATGCTCTTCAGACTGAGCCAGTCAGGCACCCTTGATTTTTTTTAGTCTTTTGAAAACTCAGCTCTGGCAACACAGAGCTCACATCTCTACATGGGAACAATAAATAGAGCTAAATTGCAGCAGTTCCTTTTAGAGAGGGCATTTGCTTTCCACATCTCAGGTCCCAAGTGTCAGTTGCCATATATCACAACACTTGTGCTTGTGGGTTTTGTTTTTCATTAAGAAATTTATCTCATTCTCTGTGTCTATCAAATGTCAAAGTGCAAAATGACTAAGAAACCAAGCAATTCTTCTTATGCCCATCCAACTTCATTTATTTACTTAACTTGTCTCTTCCTATTTTAATTCATATCCCTGGTCTCCTTATTTTATAAATTAGGAAATGAACACACATAAAGATGAAATCTTCTACATAAGTTCACCTATGTATAATCTCTCACTGTTTAAAGTTACATAGCTATTAGTTATACCACCCATACATCCACATCTCACAAAAACTTCTTTTCCACAAAATAATTCCCTTCCCCCCAGCCCTTGGGTCCCCTTAGCAATTTGTATCTACAGATTTCACACAGAAAAAGAAAGAGGTATTCATTAACAATTCACAAGAACCCAGGAAACAACATGGAAAGCTAATTACAACTGCATGAGGACATAACTTTATTCATTTTGAAGAAATGTAGGTATGATCAAAGAGAAGCCTTAGAAAGTGTCACGGAGATTAATTTTTAGCCAAGTTTTGAGTGAAAGAAACATTATATACCAGGAGTTTGGAGATTATCCATAAAGGTGTAAAAAGAGAGAGAAATTTACATTTGTTTGGACAAAGTGAAGAATACAACTGGAAATGGGCCTGTCAGGAAATAAATATGTGAGGAAGCGTTGGCAAGAATGAAGTAAAGTATATAAGAAAACCCAGGGAGACTCCCAGTATCCACATATACAACCACCTGTGTGTTTATGGTTCTTACCTCATGGGTGTGTGTTGTGGAGGGTGAGGGATGGGGGAGTTCGTGGAGTCAGCCACTTTATACATGCTGTCGTGTTTAAAAAAAAAAAAATGCAATGTGATTAGAGTGGCATCTAAGGATTGATCCTGG
Organism: Leptonychotes weddellii; assembly: GCF_054177405.1. NCBI lineage: Eukaryota > Metazoa > Chordata > Mammalia > Carnivora > Phocidae > Leptonychotes > Leptonychotes weddellii. Next base: position 93,941,864 of record NC_138370.1, read on the forward strand.
CTGTTATGTTTAGGATAGAATTAGGGAAGAAGGCAGAAAGGAGCGAAGGAAAATAATTAGAAAGAGAAAGGAATAATGAGGAGTACTTTGTACAAGGATTATGAATGTAAGAATTAGGAAAAAAAATAATGACTTTCAGAATTTCAGTTTTTTAATAATAATGAGAGAACATTCCAAGAGTATCAATTGTATGCTACAGAAACCAAAAGGTACCATACTGACATGCACGTAGTTTCTAAAAGTTAACACAATTAGATTAACTATAAATGTAAACATAAGAGGATGTATAGGAATTCTCTGTACCTTACTCTTAATTTTGATGTGAATCCAAAACTACTTTTAAAAAAAGCCCTTTTTTAAAAAAAAAAAAAAAGAAAGATTTCTTTTAGTTTAAAACCTAAAAGAAAAAGAATGCTGGATAAGATGAATCTTTAGCATGTTTAATGACATTCTTCGGGGCACCTGGGTGGCTCAGTTGGTTAAGCAACTGCCTTTGGCTCCCTGCTCAGTGGGGAGTCTGCTTCTCCCTCTGCTCTTCACCCCACTTGTGCTCTCTCTCGCTCTCACTCTCTCTCTCAAATAAATAAATAAAATCTTTAAAAAACTCAAAAAAAAAAGAAAAAATAACACATTCTTCATACTTTTTACTACTACCATAGGGCCTGAAATTTTGTGACTAACAACGATTTAGAATCAATAACATGAACTGTACTATCTTCTAGCCTCAAACAATAATTTGTACATGGCATTCATTGCATGCTCTTTGTAAGGCTGGAGAGTGGAGGTGTATTGAAATTTGCATAATGTCCTTGGAGTCTTTACCATACAAGCTCTACAGGAGAATGCTTTGTCCTGGAGCACTTCACAATTATCATGCTGGCCACAGGCCACGTAACTACTGCTATAGTTAACACAACTTCTGGCAGGGACAGTTAGGAGTATTCCCTTGAGTTCCCTTGGGTTGTTTTTTTTTTTTTTTCCCCTCCCTCTTTGTAGTGTTTCATTTGTTTGTTTTTGTAGATCAAGGAAAATTTTTGCATCATTTTAAAAGTGTTTTTTTTTAATGTGGCAAATTGACAAACTACATTAAGTAGAGAGAAAATTTTTTATGGAGGAAAATAAATCTGGTATGGTAAAGTTGAACAGGCTAATGTTACCTGTGTCTGTCTGAGGGTATGTCTAGTATGTTGGTAATTTTTAAGTAAGAGTAAAATACATTAACATCTACTGTTCATTATTAAACCCTGCCTCTACAATGAAGGAGGATACTCTTAGGGAGGGTAAATATATAATTTCATGCCGTATTGAATAATACGAATTTAATTTAAATAATGTTAAATAATACGAATTTAATTTAAATTGAATAACAATTTAAAGAATTCCTTTATATCTATCTTCTTTTGTTTCTTATTCTCATTCCCTGGTCTCTTTAAACCTGATATGAACATAGGTTCTGTGTTAATGAGCTAGAATAGGTAAAGTTACTAAAACAAGAGTCTACTCTTTATACAAAACATTTTAAGTTCCACGAAGGAAGGGACGTTATCTGTTTCCTTCACCATTGCCTTTCAAAATTATCTTCTTCTGAAGGAAATGTATTGATTTCCCCCAATTATTTATTAAGCACCTGCTAAGTGCCAGGAACTAAGCCAGGTGCTGGAGCGCTAGCGGTGAACAAATCAAAGACCCCACTCTCACCGAGCTTACACAAGGTGAGGTGACAGAGAATGATGGGGGCAGGGCAATTTTACATGAGGTGTCCAAATACAACATCTCTGAGAAAGTGACATTTGTTCAGGGACCTGAAAGGAGTGTGGGCATCAGCTACCTGCACGTCAGTTCACAGCATGCCTGGCAGCGGACTGGAGTGCGCATGCGTGGAGCACTCGGTGAAGCCCCAGGAGGCGGAGGTGAATTGTGGAGGCTGGGAGGTAGAGAGTGATGGGCTTGGGTAGCTGGAACCACTCATGCAGGGCAAGGCGCTTGCTGGGTTAGATTAATGGTGGGGGTATGTGGAACGAGATGGGGGCTTCATGTTGAAATACAGAGTACTGAGAAATGCAAGCTGTGATCTGAATTCGCTCTATTTTTTGGTCTTCATTTATGGACTGACTCACTCCTCTTTTCTCTCCCACCCATAAGTCCAAACTAGTTTTGAATATTAGACACCCCCTAGAACTATGTACAGATTTTTTTTAAAAAGATTTTATTTATTTATGTGATAGAGAGAGAAAGAGAGACAATGAGAGAGGCAACACAGTAGGGGAACGGGAGAGGGAGGGCTTCGGGCTTCCCGCCCCCACCCCCAATCAGGGAGCCTGATGCAGGGCTCGATCCCAGGACTCTGGGATCATAACCTGAGCCAAAGGCAGACGCTTAACGACTGAGCCACACAGGCGCCCCTATGTACAGATTTTTTAAAAATCAATTTTAACATTTATTACTTCTGTATGATTCAAGTAATAGAAGGGAAATCTTCCCTTTTTCTGTAGCTTTTTTGAACTAATTATGCTAACCTCTTGAAATTCAGCAGCACTGTTCCCATCAGGATAGAAAAAGCATAATGAGGTAACTTTGGCTAATTTTTCAGGAGTCACTATTGCATCATCCAGTCAATGAAAGGTGATATGAAGTTTCTGCTGAAAATAGGCCATGGTTCTTATGACACTAAAGCCACTCCCTTAACTCCCTCAAGGTTAAATGAATTAGTGTCAGCCTCATTGACAGAAGAGGTAGCAATTATATTTTTAGTTTGTTTGTTTTTTTTAATTTTTATTTATTTGACAGAGAGAGACACAGCGAGAGAGGGAACACAAGCAGGGGGAGTGGGAGAGGGAGAAGCAGGCTTCCCGCGGAGCCGGGAGCCCGATGTGGGGCTTGATCCCAGGACCCTGGAATCATGACCTGAGCCTAAGGCTGACACTTAACGACTGAGCCACCCAGGCGCCTCTATTTTTAGTTTTTAAATTTCTTTTTTTTTTTTTAAGATTTTATTTATATATTTGAGAGAGTGGGTGAGAGAGAGAGAGAGCGCGCGCGCACGCGCGCACACAAGCAGTGGGTGGAGCAGAGGGAGGGGGAGAAACAGACTCCCCGCTGAGCAGGGCTTGATCCGTGGACTCCAGGATCATGACCTGAGCCGAATGCAGACACTTAACCGACTGAGCCACCCAGGCGCCTCAGTTTTTAAATTTCTTTAGCATGTTTAGCTCTAAATGGATGCAATACATTCTAAAATTCCACATACAATCTGTGCCTACTTGCTGGCAACGGTCAAGTGCCTACAGATGTGGCCAGGATTCTAGGACGACCAAGTACTAGGCACTGGATAAATCTCTGAACCATTCTGTGTCACCATGAAAAGTGAAGGGTTTGTACCCTACCAGTTGGAAAATGCCATTATCTTAGAACTGAATATCAAATACACTATAGATAAGAAATGTACAATTTAAGGATGAGGAACTAGAATAGAATTTAATAGAAATAATGCTTTTCCTCTTAAGCCATAGTTTGCAATCTGGTAAAATACGCACTTCATAAATGATGGGAACAATGCTGAATTTGCCATAAATATTTATCTATAGATTTATGTGTGTTATCAGATACATATGATGAGCAACATTATACGTACAAATTGATAATCTGTCCTATTTTCCCTCCGCATAGGGAAAAAATTCACACAAACATGTATATGTGCACGCACATATTCTTTGTAGAAGCAAACTTGCTGGATCTCTTGGACAGCAAAGAATCCCAAAGTTTTTATCTATTAATAAAAAATTATCTAAATAGGAGAAATACTTAGGAAGCTCCAAAGGTTTAGAAAAAAAAAAGGGAAATGGGAGAGAACAAGAAAGCTATCCCCCAGACTGTTGACTTCAAAGTGAGAAGCTTAGTGTTATGTTGTTTAAGCATTACTTTAGTTATTATTGTTAATATTTTAAAACATAGTTAATTCTTTTTTTCTTTTTAAGATTTTATTTATTTATATGACAGAGAGAGACGGCGAGAACAGGAACACAAGCGGGGGAGTGGGAGAGGGAGAAGCAGGCTTCCCGCTGAGCAGGGAGCCCGATGTGGGACTCGATCCCAGGACCCTGGGATCATGACCTGAGCCGAAGGCAGACGCTTAACGACTGAGCCACCCAGGCGCCCTAAAACATAGTTAATTCTTAAAACAGTTTCATCTAAGTGTCTTTTCCTTCCCTTTAGATTCCAAGCTCCTCAAAAGCTGTGACTCAAATTACCTAATATATACTTGTATGTAACACAGATTTAATAAACAATCACATAGGGAAGTAGAGAGGTTGCCATAAATACATGATAAAATGTTTCAGCCAATGAATTACAAATACTTGTATATATTTCAGAAAGTCATTTCCTTATAAAGATGGAAAAGTTATTTTCCAAGATAATGTTTCTTGACTTAAAAAAAAAAAATCATACAAGATAGATAAAATGGGATCCAATCCAGGAGAGGTAAATAAAAAATATCCAAAAAATTTAGCTCTCTGCTCCTCAGGAGCCCAATCTGGAATTTTTCCCTGATTCCACTATGAGTATGCTTTCTCAACTCAGGATCAATCACCAGTGGGTCTCTGTATCATTTTTCCCCATACATTTGGGAAGCTATTTCACCACAAAGCTGATGTGAATAGTATACATTTAAAGTTTATTTTAAAAAAATAACAGGAATAAAACATGAAGCATCATCTAGGGTATCAATAGTTGCTTAATTGAGAATAGTACTCACTATTGTCAGAATTAATACAAGGCTTAAAGCTGTGGATTATATAACCTGAAAGTTTTGTAGCCCTGAAAGAAAAGCTTCTTTTAATTATATGAATTTCTCATAAATAAATCCTTTTTATATTGCAGACTCCTAAACTTTAGTAAATATATTGGAAGAATTCTTACTTAAAGCTACATTACCTTACAAAGAAACAATGGAAAATGAAAGGATATATTGGATTTAATCAATGGAATAAATGGTCAGTCATTTTGGCTAACTTGATCACAGCTGGGTCATTAGAGAACCCTGAAGTTGTTAAAATTCACAAGTGTTTTCAGTGCTAGTTTTGAGTCAGGTTGGGCTGAATCATATGGGTGACTAATGATTAATGGACTGAAAAAACTTTGAAAGAGCTGCATCATTTGAACTTAATATCACAAGAGTAGAAAGAAACTTCTGATAGCCCAAATTGCCTTCATTTGAGAAATCAAGATGGTTTTATAAAATATGTTTGGTCTCCATTACAGGCAGAGAACTATTCTGAAACTTTCCAAGGAGCTATTGAAATTCAGTGATGCATCTACATCCGGAGTATGGCAAGCAATGCATTTTCTCTATGGAGATTTGCCTTAGGAAGTGAATTCACATAGTCTTCTGTATTAGAAAACGTAGTTTTAAGGAACAAAAAGAGTAGAGAAAACCTAATAAACCTCTGTCTGATATCAAATTGTATCACAATGTTCTCTTCCTCTTTTGAATAATAATTATTTCTAACTAGTGCTTTATTGTTTAAAATCTTATTCATATTATTTCAATAATTTGATTATCTCAAGAGCTTAAAGAGTGGGTAGGTTTATACTAGCAGCATTAGGGAAGGATTCAAAAATGCAGACACTTGCTTCTTTCCTCTCCCTAGAATTATACCTCAATCCTTTCAGATTTTTTACCCTCAAAATCTCACTTTTTGCCATGAGATCATCCCTGGCGACCCTACCTAAAATTACAAATCATCCCACACGTTTCATGCTTTCTTTTTCTCTTTTATTTTTTTTCTTTGCACTCATCACTCCAATATATGATATATGTTCTTCTTTAAAATTTTTGTTCATTCACTTCCCCTATTAGAACATAGGCCTATAAAGGCCCCTGCTTTTGCTCTTTTTATTTATGCTGTTCACGGCTATATCTCCAGCTTCCAGAAAAAGTGTCTGGCACATATTAGGTGCCCAGCAGGAGCTGTTTAAATGAATGGAATCAGATTTCTCTCTTGTCTCTTCCTCTATATAAAGTTGTTAAGAGTTCCTATCAAGTAAGATTGTTAGGAGGATGAAATCAGCTAAGACATAAGTCTTAGCACAGGGCACCTGGGTGGCTCAGTCGGTTAAGCGTCTGCCTTCAGCTCAGGTCATGATCCCAGGGTCCTGGGATTGAGCCCTGTGTCAGGCTCCCTGCTCAGTGGACAGCCTGCTTCTCCCTCTCCCTCTGCTGCTCCCCACTCCCTCAAATACATAAATAAAATCTTTAAAAAAATAAAATAAAGCACTTAGCACAGTACTCAGCATGTAATAAGCATAGAATCAATATAAGCCCTTATTACCTCCATTTTTCAGATATGAAAACTGAGATTTAGAGAGGTTAAATGATTTTTCTAAACCATACAGCAGGTATTGAGTAGGGTCTGACCAGGATCTGCTTGATTTTCTTTCCAGTATAGTTTTTAAACAGATCATTCAATACCATAAATGTTACCTTCTATACAATAAACCTATTGAAAAATGCTTTGGAATAAAATGCCTCATAAAAATAGCTACCATTTATTCACTGTTTACCATGAGCCAGACATTTTGCTTTACATAAATCTTTTCTGTTAATACTCATTAAGGACCCTATAGGATTGATCCTATTATTATCCTTGTGCTATTGATTAAAAAAAAATTGAGGCACAGAGATGTTAAGTAACTTGACTAAGGTCCCAGAGCTAAGAAGAGGCAGATTTGGGATCTAAGGTCCTTAAGCTCCAGAGCCCTCAGCGCCACATCCAAGCTTCCCTCCACTTGACACTGCTTTCCACCCTCTCCCGGCAGAGGTCTGACCAGCATTCACCCTAGGGAGACTCCAGGGGGTCTGGTTTCTGAGTCATTCATGGGAGAACAGAATAGTTTGTGAGACCAAAAACCCCTGAAACATCTCACACTAAGAATCTAGTGGAATAATGGGAATGTGCAAAGGGAAGAAGTGTTATGCTCAAAGAGTACAGGGCTCTCTGAATCCTCTCTTTGTGCATTAAAGCTTCTATTCATTGGGATTTAAGAGAAAAAAAAATCCCTTTACTCTCTGTGCTTTGAAGGGTTTTACATCATTGCTTCTCACATTCCAATAATTCAGCAGAAACAGCTGTTCTGCGGTCCTGGGCAAGAAGCCATGAACTGCATTCCAAAGAACATGCTCCATGTAATTATTATTTATTAATTAATGCTATAGCTCCTGCCTTATAATAAATGAATATCTGCAGAAAAGAGTAAAGAGAAAGAAAGACCATTTCTTTTTCTTATTTCTTATTTCTATTTCTCCAACCCAAAGCAATATGCTGAATTTATATTCCTATCCTTTAAATGAACTGCTATGTTATTCTCTTCATTTTTCAGATAAATTCATTAAGAACCCCTCCTTGTCTTTTGGTAGAATATAGACCAGAAGCTTCTTATCATTTAAACTACTCATAATCAAAAGTAAAGGAGTTCTTTGGCTTACAGGGTCAAAAAATATAAACAAAAAAATCAAAGACAGTGAAAATGAGAAATGTCTTGCATGTAAATTTTCTAAATGATAAATATTTAAAATAGAAAAATTCTACATAGCTGGTATCAATCTAATGACTGAATAATCAGTTATACAGGTTTTCTGAATCACAGTAAGACCAATATATCTTTAATGCAATAAACAACACCCAATCTTTGAAGTTTGCTCTGTTATCTACATAGTTGCACTACATTTATTAGATGATAAGGAATGCCTCCTTAGTGCACACTTAGTTTAGAAATAAAATCCAACATAAATACATTCAGTTGTATTTAGGAATACATTCACTATTTTTCTGGATTTATATGAAACATAAAAAAATAGTTTAGCTACTTCAGACTTTAAAGTAGTGATATAACTCTGCTAGAAAACAGAAAAATGGAAGGGTGCCTGGGTAGCTCTGTTGGTTAAGCATCTGCCTTTGGCTCAGGTCATGATGTCAGGGTCCTGGGATGGAGCTGCTCGTGGGGCTCCCTGCTCAGTAGGGAGTCTGCTTTTCCCTCTCCCTCTGTGATCTCTCTCTCTCTCTCTCTTTCAAATAAATAAAATCCTTAAAAAAAAAAAAAAGAACAATGGGAGCTTTCTCCCTACAACATAATAATGTCCAAACCCACATTCTTAGAAGTACCGAAATTTTTTTGAATACCATTATAATTTTCTCCTGTACAAAGGTATTTTTAGGCTTAAAATGACTGTGAATCTGTGTTCATAAATAACATACCTCTTACTTTCTTTTTAAGACTGAATCCATTCTTTCAACAAATTTAAATATTAACATAAACAAAAATAGTTGTATTTACTCAATCATTAAAAAGTACAATTTTTTTTTCTGGAATATTGTGTTTTTTGCATGTGTTTTGTTTCACCTGATTTATTTCTGCCCATAAAATTAAAGGCTATATGAGATCAAATAAAAACATTTATCTGAAAGTATTTTCCTTGTAAGAACTGACTTTTATATATCTAGGGCAGATTTTAGATACAAAAAGTGTATTCACAAGTTTATTTACAAGTGAGGTTAAAGTAACATGTTCTCTGTGTATCTATTTCACACTGTATGTGTAGTGACAGAATGGATGGGAACTTTTAACTAGATATTACTGAGAAATACAAAATACTTTTAATGGGGATAGTTTAAAAATTTAAAAAACCTACTGACAGATTATTAACTAGTTATTTTTATATAAAGAGTCTATAAGTACATATATCTTTAAATGTAAGTATGTACACACATCTTTAGTTGCTAATTTAAATTAAAAGCTTTAAAATCCTATCACTGCTCAGGAATAAGAAGGCCACATTGTTCCCCTAAACTGGTTGATTTGGAAAGAAATACAATAGTTTAGGAGATTTGGCTTCACCTTGAATTTATGCATCAACTTAAATGAAAGAAATAATAGCTAATCACAGAGAATTCTAGAATTAACATAAGAAATTGACATCCTTGCAAGAATCAATCCCACTCTGCTCATTCCCATCCCAAGGAAATGGGGAAAATGAAAAGAATGGTGCCATCCAGAAATTAGCCCTTCAGGAAGAAAGGAAAGGATGCAGTTGCCTGTTGATGGCTGAGGGACAACCAGGGACAATCTGTGACTGTTGGTCTCAGGCTTCTGTGATTCTGTAGCATGACAGCAAGAGAAACCACGTTGATCCTAGAATTGGTATATTCTTTACAGTTTTGCTTTGGTTGGCCCTGGTGATAGCCCCCCAAAAATCATCTCACTTACCATGTTTAGGACAAGTGGTAAAGCATCCTTTAGACCCTACGCCTAAACTAAATTTCTGAACTGGTAAGCTGTCAAATAGTAAAGAATGATTTAATTTATCTTCCATTCACACAGACTCTTCTCCTAGGAGAATGGGATCAACTCCTATGACCTTGACTCTTAATACAAAGATTCCTTAGAGGTTTTGCTACCAAAGTTAAAACCATGCATTTTAAGTGTAAGCTGGTGTTTTGATTGATGGTCAATGATTAAAATTCCTCAAAGTATGACCCTTACTGCAAGATAGACTTAATTTCAAATTTTCTCTGAGTCACAACCACTAGCTTTGCAAAATGACTTGCTGTCAAGTTGCCTGTGTTTTATATCATTAATTTCAGCCAGTTGCCTCCAGCTACAGAATACTGGTCTCATCAGTTTGAACATGCAAACATGAGACTGACTGACAACTAAAGCACTCTTTAAAAATCTAATGCACTAAACATTTCATCTCATTATTTTCAAGGGAAATATCATCAAGAATTGTGATAAATTCCCATTGTTTTCACACATATTACTTTGAACTCTTCTTCTTTGTAGCCCATTAAGTCCACATAAGAAAGTGTCTCAGCAGCCCTTTGCTTTTACACCCACCACATCCAATTATTTGGAAAATGAATGTTTTGGGGCGCCTCGGTGGCTCAGTTGTTAAGCGTCTGCCTTCAGCTCAGGTCATGATTCCAGGGTCCTGGGATCGAGCCCCGCATCGGGCTCCCTGCTCCGCGGGAAGCCTGCTTCTCCCTCTCCCACTCCCCCTGCTTGTGTTCCCTCTCTCGCTGCCTCTCTCTCTGTCAAACGGATAAATAAAATCTTTAAAAAAAAAAGAAAGAAAATGAATGTTTTCAACATCTGAGGATCAGGTCTCATGGGTCATTTGACGCTGAAATAAAGGTAGAGAGAAAAAGCTTTTCAAAGCAATTGGTATGGATCTCGTTGCATCATTTACCATTAGCTCAGAGTGTCTAGTTAATAGGAGCGTCTATAAAACTGCATGCTGCAGCTAAAATTCAACCTTCACTCGCCAAGTTTTTCTAATCCATTTTCAAGTGCACTTGAAACAATTGGAGCATTAAAGGTCCATATGAAAATCTTCATGTTAATGAGAGATGCAAATCCAAGGTTTGGATGGAATCCAAATAATAGGGGTTTCTAAAAGATTTATAGTTGCAGCATACTTCTTAAGAAAGAGTCCATTAACTAAATTTTAGAGTCTTCAGAAAATGTGTTATAGTCCTTATTTCTGCAATGTTGGTTTTAGCTTCTCTATGATAGGCCAAAGTAGAGACTTCTGTCTCACAGAACTTTCTCTTTACAAAAAAAAGATCAAAAACTACCATGCCTACTACTAGATATTTACTCAAAGAACACAAAAATACTAATTCAAAGGGATACATGCTCCCTGATGTTTATAACAGCATTATCTACAATAATCAAAATATGGAAACAGCCTAAGTATCCATCGATTGATGAATGGATAAAGAACATCTGGAATGGAATATTACTCAGCCACAAAAAAGAATGAAATCTTGCCATTTGCAATGACATGGAGGGAGCTAGAGAGTATTACCCTAAGTGAAATAAGTCAGAGAAAGAGAAATACCATGTGATTTCACTCATATGTGGAATTTAAGAAACAAAAACAAATGAGCAAAGGGGAACAAGAGAGAGACAGACAAACCAAGAAAGAGACTCTTAACTACACAGAAGAAACTGATGGTTATGAAGGGGGAGGTGAGGGCGATGGGTGAAATAGGTGATGGGGATTAAGGAGACACCTGCTATGATGAGCACTGGGTGATGTATGGAAGTGTTGAATCAGTATATTGTACACCTGAAACTATTACATTGCATGTTCACTAACTGGAATTTAAATAAAAACTTAAAAAAAAAAAACTACTCTGCTCATACATGCAGCACACTGGGCTTCACCTCTTGTTTTTTTCTATTTTTATTTTCTGCAGAGTTCATATTGTCAACCACAGTGTTATTCACAAAACAGAAAATTGACCAAGTCAGAGTTTTCACCACCTAAGACATTTCTTTTTTTTTTTTTTAAGATTTTTATTTATTTATTTATTTGAGAGGAGAGACAGCACCAGTGGGGTGGGAGGAGCAGAAGGAGAGGGCGAAGCAGACCCCCTGCCAAACAGGGAGCCCAACGTAGGGCTGGATGGATCCCAGGACCCCGAGATCATGAGCTGAGCCGAAGGCAGACGCCTATTAACCGACTAAACCACCCAGGTTCCCCACAAGACATTTCTTAAAAGTGAAATGGATGCTTAAAAAAATTTAAGCTACATAATGTATAATGTACTCAAGGAATATGAAATAAGTTTAATATTTAGCTAAACCAAACAGGAAGATAAACTTTTGCAAAAGACAATCCAGCAGCATACATTAAGGTAAAAAAAAAAAATAGCTACAAAGCCTTTGAGACACTTTTAACTTAAAAATTAAGTACTATTTATTTGCTGTAGGTGCCCACAAAATTTTCAGAAATTGTGTCCCATGTTTCTAAAATTGTGTGCTACATTTCTATAGCTGATTAGAAAAAAAGTAGAGGGAACAGTAGAGAATGCTAATGGTAATTCTCCTTTACCTACTGGAGAGGGGAATCAGGCTGAGGGTATGGAGAAGTGGCCCCCAGGCCCTCCAAGGTGATGTGAGGTAGGCAATCAGAGACAATCCACATGCCTCTGAGCCTCAGACTCAGCAGGGCAGGGGATGACAGTAACAAAACTAGGCTCTTTGAACCTGCCCGTCCTCACTACTTTCCCACAGTCTCTCTGCTATTAGCCTCTCTGGCAGAATGTTGTAGATGGTCACTAAAAAACCAGAATCCTTTCCTCACTGTTATCCTGGACCCATTTTCTTTTTCTCTAATTTTCCATTCCTTTGGGTCTTAAGGGCAGCCCTTGTAAAAAGCACAAATCCTATGGCGGGGGAGATATGACACAGCTCTTGCCACGAGAGGTGAAAGGAGGTATGACATTAATAGCTAATGCCTTCCTTAGCATTTTAGCCCTTTGCAGGAGCAAGATGGCAGCCCAGCGAAGAAGGTGAGACCTGGGGAAGAGCATGCCAGAGCAAAGAAGAGACAGCAGGGACTCTGACAAAGAAAAGGATTGTTGTCAAAAACAGTGTGACAATTTTACCATTCTATCAAAACTGTCTTGCATCACCATCTGGCACTGAGCTATGAGCTGAGCAGAAACTTGGTGGGTGAAGAGCCTACAGAATTTGTTCTTCCTGCACATTAAAAATGTCCATAAAAGATTCTATGGACCACACATCAGATGAGGCTTCTATCTTTCTAAGGCCTCCTGACCTCTCCTAATTGCCCTCAATGATAGGAAACCTGTCATCTACCAGAGAATTTTTGAAAAGAAAAAAGCTATCTGATAAGAATTTTCTCTGATGATTCTCTTGAATGCTTCTATATCTTTTTTTCCCTGAAAAAGTTTGTGTGTGTTTTGCCAATACTGACTTCTAAAGACCATATCATTATCTCCTTACTTGCTTGTCTCCCCAAATGTACAAGATGCTAATCCTCCAACCTTGAGCAAGACTTTTTAAATTTATGCTGAATTGTCTTCAATCCTCTAGAAATAAACAAACAAAAATTCATGAAAGTAAAAAACATGATGTGGGCGCCTGGGTGGCTCAGTTGGTTAAGCGACTGCCTTCGGCTCAGGTCATGATCCTGGAGTCCCAGGATCGAGTCCCGCATCGGGCTCCCTGCTCGGCAGGGAGTCTGCTTCTCCCTCTGACCCTCCCCCCTCTCATGCTCTCTCTCTCTCATTCTCTCTCTCAAATAAAAAAAATAATAATTAAAAAAAAAAACATGATGGACATAAGAAAATATACCCAACTAGGAATTCAAAATCTGTCAGGTTTTCATGGTATTTCTAAATTCCTTTTGTGAAATGGAACCTGACATAACAATAATCATTAGACCATGTAGTTTACACAGAAAATGGAACATGGATTCAATGTGATATAACAGCCCATATATTTTTCATTATTCATGGAGTAGAACTAACAGCAGCAAAACTGCAGGCAGCCAAAAAAAAAAAAAAAATGAAACAAAGCAAAACAAAAAACCCAACAACAAAACTAGTAATACTGATAATATGAATGATTTCATGAATATAGTAAATCATAACGTTTACTCCAACAACTAAAAATGCAGTAAACAGTGCACAGAGAGCTACAAGTTAGATGTTCTCAAAATTTGGACATACGTTCAGGGAAGTAAGACCTTCTAAAATTTCAACTAGTCACATTATTTTAAAAAATAGTCATTAGCATTTATTTAGGGCTCTGAGCTAGGTCTCTTCTCATCCTTAAACTTTATCATGACCTTGAAAATTAGCTATTATTATATCTTCTCAAAATAGGAGGAAATTAAGGCTTAAAAGAGGTTAAGGATTTGCCAAATTTTATTATTATTATTATTAGGTGCCAGGGCTGTTTCTAAGAATTTCTTTAAACCTGCTCCATAAACTATAGATAAAATGTTATATGATTCCCCACTTAAGCTATATCACCCCAACCCAATCAATATGGCCAGAGTATTGGCTTAAGAGCACCATGTGACTGACATAGTGCTCAGCACTTCACATACATTTTTCTCATTTAGTCTGTACAGTAACTTTAAGAGAATGTCTTAGTCCCTTTGGGCTGCTATAATAAAATACCGCAGACTAGTGGCTTATAAGCAACAGAAATTTAGTTCTCATAGTTATGGATGCTGGAAGTCCAAGATCAGAGAGCCAGCATGGCCTCCTTCAGGATGCAGACTGCTGACTTCTCATTGCACCCCCACATGGCGGAAGAGACAGGGGATCTCCATGGGGTGTCTTTAATAAGGACATGAATCCTATCCATGAGGGCCCAATCACCTCCCAAAGCCTCCATCTCCTAATACCATCACCCTGGGCATTAGGTTTTCAACATATGAATTTGGGTGGGAGGGGGACACATTCAATCTATAACAGATAGTTACTTATTATTTCTATTTATAAAGATGAGCTAACCAAGACTTGGAGAAGTAGCTTTCCCAGAAGCACACAGCTACTAAGTGGCAAAGTCAGGACTGAACTCAGTCTGTTGGCCTGCCGAAGTCATGCTCCTAAACCACTTTGCAATACCACCTTAACCTCTTCAAGTTGGTCAGCAAATGAAGAAGTAAACTGTCTTTTATATAACAAAAGGTGAGCTAAATGCCTGAAGAACAACCAGTTAATATCAATTGGGTAGTTTCATCAGTCCTACTATGTAGAGAAAGTGCATGACCCCCCTTCTTTTCTTTATATCATATATTCCTAGAATTGAAGAAAATCAGATACAATGAAAATGAAATATTTATTCTAATTCCATCTTCACCAGAACTTTCCCATTTGTAACTTGCTTCCCTGAGTAGATTTATACAAAGAAACTGAGGTACGCTCTGCAGAGATGACCAGTCTATGTATCTGGAAAAGTTTATCTTCCCTTGCAAATGGTTTAAATGATTTATAAATCCACACCCTGTGCATTGACTCATTGTGAGCAAACCACTAAAGATAGTATACCCCTGGATAAACCGAGAAAAACCAAAACCAAGTTTCTGGACCAGCAAAACTGTGGATGAAATCATGCGCCGTGAATCCAATAGAATAGCTAGTTTAAACAGCCACTCAGGGGGCGCCTGGGTGGCTCAGTTGGTTAAGCCGCTGCCTTCGGCTCAGGTCATGATCCCAGGGTGCTGGGATCAGCCCTACATCGGGCTCCCTGCTCAGCGGGAAGCCTGCTTCTCCCTCTCCCACTCCCCCTGTTTGTGTTCCCTCTCGCTGTGTCTCTCTCTGTCAGATAAATAAATAAAATCTTTTTAAAAAAATAAAAAAATAAAATAAACAGCCACTCAGTATCCCCCAGAGCAAAGTACAGTGGTTTTAAAAGGGGGCTCTGGAGGCGAACTCTCAGTTTTGAATTCTGGCTCTGATATTTAGTAGCCATGTAACCCTGGGAAGCTGTTTACCTTTACTCTGCTTCAGTGTTCTTATCTATAGAATGGGAATAACAGAAATCTTATAGGGTTCTCATAACTTCATATGGTATCCTAAAGCTTAAATGAGTTCATAATGAAACTTTTATAACAGTGCCTGGCACATACTTATTTCTCAAAAATCTAGTTATTATTATTATCTCTTAGGTCCACAAGCAGCTCAGTCTTTATTGATTAGCCAGCCATCCTATGAAATCTTCAAACATTTTTGGCTTTATTTTCATTTCTGGGTCTCTGTGAAGTGACAACTGACAGAGAATGCTACTTATAGTTATACCTCATTCAACCACATATTCAGCCAACCTCAAATCAGCTTTTCAATCCTCAGTGATCAACCTGTTAAAAAAACAGGTAGTTATTTTAATTCCTTAAATTGAATCAAATTCTATGTTACAAAGTTGAAATGAAGCAGTCATACAATCTCTTTCCCTCACTTAAAAGTTTAGTGGCTGAAACAAGAAAAAAATGCTGGCTTTATGTTCCATTAAGATGGTGATCAACAAAATCCTTAACCAAATATTTTGAATACCTCTTAGAATAGGATAGAGCAGATATTTAATAAACTCAGAGGCTTTCAACTCTGGGACTAACCCCTTGACAATTTCAATGTTTTGAGTGTACTTGTGAAGGAAAAAAAAAGTGTTCAAAACTACAATAGGGCAAACATGAAGATAGTCTTAAAGCAGTTTAAAAATCTAGTGTAAAGTTACCTTTGAAAAAACACACTGCCAAGGAAATATATACATGTTTTATATCTATTTATTTAGCAACTATGGATGTACATGATTTTTACCACAAGATGTTAAAAGTAGTTAGCTCTAGGAGATTTTTAACTATCTGCTTTATGCTTTCTAAACTATCCTCATTTTAGATAAGATGTAAACTATAATTTTAAAAAAAGCTATTTTCATTTTGGAAAAGAGAGAAATATGAACACTAATAGAATTTTTTGGAATCATCCACGTTCTGATGTATGACGGAAATATGAAATGATACTTTTCCTCTCAAATAATCAATGTGTGATCATTGATGGTCTGGCCACTTTGTGAGCCCTTGGAAGAGTCAGATGGAAATGACCTTGAATTAGGTGGTATCTATGAAATCAAAACACTTTAAAAAACAGGCTGTTAGATTACCACCCTCTTACTGTAGATTATAT
Source organism: Leptonychotes weddellii (assembly GCF_054177405.1). NCBI lineage: Eukaryota > Metazoa > Chordata > Mammalia > Carnivora > Phocidae > Leptonychotes > Leptonychotes weddellii. Next base: position 93,958,369 of record NC_138370.1, read on the forward strand.
ACTCTGAACTGATCACAAACTAGAGGGCAGTTCATTGGGGATATCATTCCTTTCCAAAGTATGCTAGCTAGGATCACTTTAAAATACCATCGAGATAAACAATGTCTTTCACTTATGAATTCCAACTGATTGCCAGGGAACTTTAAAGTCCTAGCAACACTGTTGCTATAGCAATGCAACCTGATTAGATATTCTTAGCAACCAGCCACAACTCACACCCACAGTCCCTTCATTTATTCCAAGAAGAATAATGTTGACATTCCAATTTTTAAAATATTCAGATCTCAGTGACAGACATCTATGCTTGAGAGGCCTGTGAGACCCAGTGGAATAGCGAGTTAATAAATAACACACCTGGGTCTTGAACACATCCTGTAGGTATACAATAAACACGTAGAAAAGTGTATTGTACATAGTAGTAAGTAAAGAAGGATTTCATTTGGCCCTAGGAGTATATATATATGTAAATAATGACAGAATCCTTGAATTTCATATTGTAGTAGCTGAAGTTTTCATGCTTTTCAGACAAATTGTATATCCTTTCATAGTGAATTAACAGAGATGATAAAATTACATTTGCAACAACAAACAGCAACAATTTGACATTTTGATTCTAAAGCTCTCATCAGAACTGGCATCACACTTGAAAAACCACAGGTACTATTGAGAAAGAGGGTATGATTCATCATAATTGTGGCCGTGATATCACACATGCTTAAGTCAGAGCTGATGTGAGGGACTGTTGAGTTACTGCTCTGAAGGGAAGGATCTGTCACATTCTGAGCAGAAAAAGATTTGAAGACTAAATTCCAGAGTTATCCTGAGGCTGATCTTAATCAGGAAGGTCAGATGCATGATCAGATCTCTGAAGGCTCAGAGAAGACAATGGCAGTCTGGAAATCTGCAAATATGACCCGTGCTTCTACAATTAAATGAAGGATGCTCTTCTATAAGCACAGATCCTGAATCATTCTGTTTTGACATGGAAAATAAACCCAATACATTCTCCCCTCCCCTGAGTGGCTACATTTTAGTGGTTAATAATCCAATCTCTCTCTATATGTGATTTCTATTACAAATGGAGAAGAGGAGTGAAAGGGAATTAAGGCGAAAACCAAGCAGAAGCAAAGATATGCTTTATTGTTGTTGTCATTGCCTTTAAAAGTTATTAAATTTGAGCCATGGGTATGATGTTATAAAAATAATTACTCTCAGCTAAGCTACAGAATTAGGAAGCCCTTTTGAGAGGTCCCCAATTTTGGTAACTAACTTTGAAACATCAAACATATATAAAAATATGCATAAAAAAATTTTTGTACACCCCCTATATAACAATTCAATGCTTCCTAAGAAAATCATCAGTAATGTGTACAAATACACAGCTAGAAGAATGTTCATCCCAGCAGGCTAAAATAACAACTTAAGTGGAGACAGTCTAAAAATATAAAAATGTGGCATTAATTATGGTGTTTTGTATCATGAAATATCACTTCACAATCCCCCTTACCTATGATCTTGAAACCTAAAAAGTGCAAAAAATCAAAAGTTTATATAAAACTTATTTGGCAGAAAAACCCAATCTCACTAGAACTCATTTGACACCAAAACCTAATTGGAAGTGAGACTATTCAGAGGATTTATTTATCTCACACAGTGTGATTATTCTTATGCTTCACTGCAGAAATATTCATGTGTTTGATTACAGGGTGCTGCTCCAGACACTGATGAAAATGGTATCAAATAAATGTACTTAACTATAATATTTCAAAAGTTCAAAAAATTCTGAATTCTAGGGCCACCTGGGTGGCTCAGTCAGTGAAGCATCCAACTCTTGATCTCAGCTCAGGTCTTGATCTCAAGGTCGTGAGTTCAAGCCCCACACTGGACTCCACATCCAGCCTACTTAAAAAAAAATTCTGAATTCTAAAATATCACCACAAGAGTTCTCTATAAGCACTATGGACATTTATATTTAGTGGAAAGGGGCAGGTTAAAAACTGTATACATCTAGCATCCTCTCTATCTGAAATATTCTCTCCCTGACTCTTACATGGTTTGTTCCTTCTCATCCTTCGGGTCTGAACTTACAAATCTCCTCCTAGAGTTGGTTCCCATCTACCACGTCTAAAGAGGACCCCTGGGTTTACTCTCCATCTCATGTGCTGTTTATTTCCCTCATAGCACTTACCACAACCAATGATGAACTCATTTGTTTCTTCACTTACATATCCAGTGACTATCTCCCCCAACTAGTGCCAGGGCAGAGACCTTATTTGTCTTGTTAACTAAAGTTCACAGCATCTAGCACCTAGTCTGTGCTCAGCATATATTTGTTGAATGAATAACTGAGTAAACAAATGAGTTTTTGTAAATATGTGTGCATTAAAAGATGAAAAAAGACCCAATTTAACAATTTGGTGGAAGTAGGTAGGGGTGTTCCCCCACCCCCTGTGGGGCTTATCTTTTTTTTTTCTTAAAGGTTTTATTTATTTATTTGACAGGGAGAGACACAGCGAGAGAGGGAACACAAGCAGGGGGAGTGGGAGAGGGAGAAGCAGGCTTCCCACCGAGCAGGGAGCCCGATGCGGGGCTCGATTCTAGGACCCTGGGATCATGACCTGAGCCGAAGGCAGATGCTTAATGACTGAGCCACCCAGGTGCCCCGGGGCTTATCTTTATGTTTGAAATTTTCTGTGAGAAAATAGAGAGAACCATTTTTAAGTGATCAGTATATTACTGATTGAATTGATTCAGATTACACCAAACACGTCTCTCAAAGCACTTATCATTACAAAAAGTACCCAGTCTTCCTGCTATCAAGAATGTCTTCAGTCAAGATCACACAGAGCAGTTCTTTCAAAATGAAAAAGCAGGCAAAATAAAAGTGAAAGATAAAAGTAACCCCCAGTAGAGGTTCCACACTTCTTCTTTTGCTTCCACCATGTGTGAATTATTATGTTATTTGTTCTTCTGTCTAATTCCCAAGCCAAAGTGCTGCCACATTGTATCACGAGCATAGCAGGGTGTGCGTATGTGTAATCTCTCCTAACAATGAAGCCTTGGAAAACAGGGAATCTAACAAATCTTTGGGTTCATTTATGAGGATAAGGTGAGAATTAGAAGCACATACCTACTTTACTAAGGCAAAACATTTCTTCAATATACAATTAAGTATTTCCAAAAATGATTTATCACAGTGAGTTACTGGGGATTACGTTACAAAGGACATATGACAACCAAATGCTAGAAATTCCAAATCCATTCCTAAGACACTTTCTATCCTCAGGAGAGGTCCAGCACTGAGCAAGAGAATGCACCAGGCATCCTCTGACCCAACTGTAGTTTCTAGAACTACAGGATGTTGGGAAACAGAAAAGTATGTCAGTTACATTTACACAAAACATTCTCAATATGTTTTTCTTCAACCTCCAGACATGTTTTCAGGTAAACTACCTTTAAATTTCTTGGTGTTTGCAGACTTTTTGCATACTCTGTTTTGTATTTATTGTGCCTTTTCTAGATTAACAATTGGGCCCTTTGCTTTAAATCTGGAGGTACTTCAGCAAAAAAAAAGGGATCTGGAGAATGAAAAAACACACACTGAATCCATAAAATATAAAAATAACTGATGTTGGGCACCTGGCTGGCTCAACCCATAGAACACATGACTCTTGATCTCAGGGCTGGGAGTTCAAGCCCCACGATGGGCATAGACTTACTTATAAAAAATAAAAATAAAAACAACAAATGTGTATCTAAAACAATTCCAGACTTGGAACTCCAACACTAGAGTTTCCAGAATACATTTAAACCAAAGAACAGCCTGGATTTGCCATCATTGTGAGGAATCCACTGGACACCACCTCCATCTCACTTAGCTCTTACTCTAATTCCAATAGCAGCTCCAAGAAACAAAGCAAACAAACAAGCAAAAACCCCCACTAACCAGAACAGTGTTCCCCTTTCGCTGCATCTCCACGCGTTCATAATTTAAAATCTTGGGTTCAGGCACGGTGGAAGAACCAGCTCTTGACAGCCCTCCAAGTATACTTCTGTGGGCAGGTGTGTTTTATTGTCATTTAAAACATGCTGGTTAGGACAAATTGAATTCTTTCTCTGAGGCCCCTTAAGTGAGGCAGCTGAAGATCAGCAGCTGCAAGTTTTTTGCTTTATTCCCCAGCTTGTCTTTGTTAGCTCTGGTCACTGAGCCCTTTTCCCTAATGAACAGGCTCAGTCTGTGGGGCAGCTGGACCAGATTGCTCCTATTCACCACTTAGACATGCAATACAGAATCACAGAGCCAAATCTGCTGACAGCGAGCAAGGATTGTGCTTACTTGAAGTAAGGGAGCATCTGAAATACTCGATAATAAAATCACTCCATGAATGTTCCAAAATTGAAAATGACCCCTTGATTCAAACATTTTCCCCCTATGTTCTCCAAATAGTATTTGGATACATTTATTCCACATTAAGACCCCCCAGTAACAAAGGCCTATTTCAGGGGCCCCAACTTCGTCACAAGCATGAATTAAACTGAAATTCTTACATCACCTGCTCTGTTTTGTTTTTTGTAAGTGACTTTCAAAATTTCAGCCTAAAAGTGGCTTATAATCAGAGGTCACAAATATTCTTTCTGGTATGAGAATTAAATTTCCTGTCTAAAAACTCCAGTCCTAACTAAAACTAAAATAACATTTCCACTGGCATATCAAAACTAAATTCTAAGGTCAGTCTTGCAAAAACAAACAGATGGTGATCATGTGAGGTTTTTCTCTAACTACAAATGCAAGACTTATGTACAACAAACTCCACTTAACTCCTTTTAAGACGCAATAAAGTGTAGCACACAATGCTTTATGCAGTGTCTAGGGTCCTGTGCCAATGAGAAATCCTGAAATCACAACCTGCGTTTATTTCCATTAAAAACGTAGTTTAAAAAGAAAAACAAGAAAATTCCACTCAGAGAAAAAAATGCAAAAACTTAATAAGTGAATGGTGTGGGTACGATATTGCCAGGATAAATCTACTATAAAATGTAAGAATTAAAACTGCATATAATGGTGGTTCCAAAGATGAAAATGTATGCTGTTCCTGAAAATGAAAGATTACAGAGGAGATGAACTGGAATGCGTGAACTCAAGAGCCTGGATTTACATGGTCTTCAGAAACAGCACTTTGCAATTCCCGAAGGCTGCGTTTGCATTTTTTTTTTTTTTGATGCCACATTACAACAATATGACAGTATTGTCTCATATTTAGTTTGCAACCACTTTAATGCTGGCGTTCATTTTAGCTATACTTGTGCTTGTATAACATTGTCTTATTTATTCACTTTCATCTCTTTGCTTCTGTTTTTAAATCTTAATGCTGTACTTCAAGGTACAAACTCCTTCAGCATCAATACATTCAGTATGCATGTTCTGTTTGGCAGCCCATGTCATTAATTAGATGCAGTTGATTCTACATAATATTTCCTTACATCGAAGTCTCTCAGAGTTCTTTCTCTGAGGAATAGTTTTCTTCTGGGATGGGGAGAATAAAACACTCTCAAAGAAGCACATGGGAAAAAAAGACATCCCTACCCATTTAGGCACATGGTACTCTGGGTATCCTATAATGGAACTATTGATTATACACATTGTGTAGCTGTCAGGTAAAAGGAAATCTTTGGGGACTCTGTGGCCAGGGCCAGACTTAGCCACCTGCTTCTCCAGGACAGCACAGCATGTAGCCATATGTGTGAGAACTCCATTCTGAAAAGCTTAATGCTTACTCTGCTCCCCAGAGGCCAAGATGAAGGTCAAATATTTATACTAACAGCTCCACAAAACCATCAAGTCAGGTAATTCCATGTATTACATACATTTTTTATTTTTCTTATAAGCTAAAATAAGTGAACATTTGATCAAAGCAGCTACCCTAAAGACATAATGGATTTAAAAAAATAAGTGTTTTGGAAAAGTAATGCATAATATATAACCAATGTATGTTGCATCAGTAATTTTTTAAGGCCATTTACTTTCTCAGACTAAATAAAATGCTAGCATTTCAGTTTCAAAATAGAAAATCAAAAAGTAAACATTTTCCTTCTAAATTTTCTACTAATTGTTAGCAATTTTCAATGTATGTAGTTTCTAGAGAAATGTATTTGTCAGGTTCACAGTGGATTCATGACAAAGTCCTGTATGTTTGAAAGAAAGCGTAGGGAGAACCTAGACCAAAAGATGGTGAAATGATGATTTTTTTTAAACAAAAGTTCATTTAATTTTTAATTTAAAAATTTACTTACATTTTAAAATAGGAAATACCTTAACACAGTGCCAGATATATCTGTGAATTAAATCCTTACACATAGAATTGCTGGATGAAATCGTTGGATTTATAATTTTGATAGGTATTATCGAATTTCCCTCTATACAAGTTGTACCCATTTACACTCCTACCAACAATCTAAGAGAAAAGATTGTTTTCCCACATCTTGTAACACAAAATTTTTTCATATTTACTAATCTGAAAGATAATAAATGGTATCTCAATGTATTTCAATGTGTACTACTCCCGTGAGTAAAGTCATACTTTTTTTCTTATGTTGAAGAGACACTTCTATTTCCTTTTCTGTTAACTATCTCCTCATTTATTTTACCTATCTTTATTTGTTCATAGGTCTTTTTCTTATTGATATATGAGAGCCCTTTATATATTAGGTAAATTAGCCCTATGTCTGTGATATGGGTTATTTTCCCCTGATTTGGAGATTATTTCTTGAATTTTATTTATGGTAATCTTTGCATGCAGAAGTTATTTACATGTAGTTATCAATTTATCAAATTTCTTTCTTATGGCTTATTGTTTTTATGTCATATAGTTAGAAAGCTTTTCCCTACTTTCCTTTGGCTTACTGAAATATTTATTTTATGCTTTCATTCTTCACATTTAAATCTTTAATTCAATGCTATCTATTGTGGTGTCACATAAGATTACTTTTTCAAAATTGACCATAGCCTGTATAGCAATTATTGGTCTCTAGAGACTTGAGATGCTACCTTAATCATATACTCAATCCTCATATGTATCCCAATCTATTTCTTGAGCTTCTATTCCCTTCCATTGGTTTGTATCTTTTTCTATTCCAATACCATGTTCTATGTTTCTAGTGGTAAAATATTTTTAAATATCTAATACTTTAACTATCTAATATAATATTTTAAAATATTTGAAATATCCAGGCTAGTCCTCTTCCCCTCACATATTATTCTCCTTTTCCAGCAATTTTTGGTCAATTTTTGATTCTTTATTTTTCATTTGAATGTTAGATTCAATTTGTCAAGCTCAAAAAAATAAAGAAAAAAACCAGTAATATTATTTTTGGAGGCATGTTAAATATACAGATTAACTCAGGAAAAATGTATATGATACTGAATTTTCCTATGTGAAAACATGGTGTGCCTTTCCATTTGTTCATGTCTTCTTTTGAGACCTTGGGAATACATATAAAACTTTTTCATAAAATATATATATATATAAATACATATAAAAACTTTTTCATTTCTCATTTTGTTTATTCCTAGTCATTTTATCTTTTATGTTGCTATTGTAATTGAGGATACAAAGAAACTGCAAGATAAGATTTCCATACACAAATAAAACACACAGGTTACTAAAACCATACAATAAAATGCAATACATGCCATAAAAAACTCAGTAAAAACATGCTACAGGAATGGGATCATGGAGATGACTGCAGAGAAGAGTGTCACCTGCGGGATAAATAGGTGTCTCCCAATAGACAAAGAGGCAAAGTCACTTCAGACGGATGGAGGAATTTGTACAGAACCACAGAGGCCTGAGAGAAAGAGGTAACTTGATGTACTGCAAATAGTTTCCCCAGAGCAAATCTGTCAGACTCAGATGGAGTGGGAGGAGATGAGGCCGAAAAGGTGGACAAGGGCCCCAATCACAACGGGGATTTATGTTTTGCCAGGGGGTTTGGGCTTTACGGACACTGAAGGGTTACAAACAGACAGGGTCGGAAAGTGCCGTAGAAAGGGTCTACCCGGGTAATTAGGAAAACAGAGGTCATTTCAATTTTCAAGGTAGGTAATGACAAAGGTCTGAAATAAGGAGATCAAGGAATAGATTAAAGAGATGCTTAGGAAGTACAATTTTAGGACTTATAAATGATAGAATATAGAAAGTAAGAGAGAGGATTCCAGCTTTTTGGCGTGAGCACATGCCTGGCCAGGATTAGAGAGAGAATGTCAAGGAGATAGACAAATAGAAGGAATGGAAACACACTGTTACAGTCAATATACTCATTTGGTTGATGGTTTATCTCACATTCACCCTGAGAGCTGAGGGAGAGGACAGAAGCCTGACAAGGGAACACTAGGAAATCTCAAATGCTGAGTGTCGGGTGGAGAAAGGAAATCCTTGCAAGGCTGACTGAGGATGACCAGACTAATAAGTGGGATTTACTCAGTGGTGTCCCTGAATCCAGTACAGCATCAAATTCATAAAGAATGAATGGTCACTAGAATCAAAGGTAAAATAATATTTGAATAACATTCACCTAACCAAAAACATAGGGACACTTGACATGCTTTGAATCTGGGGTGGAAAGGAGAAATCTTAGTTAAATATTTAGTAATCTGACACATTCCTAGAATATTTGAGAATACATCAACCATTGATCACAGTCTTCCCTTTGGAAGTTTTGCTTTACAATTCATGTTTTTTTCTTTATAATTAAGGTATTTTTATTAATAGTCAATTATAAAGGTTTACATTATTATTAAGGAAAAGTGAAAGGAAGCAAGAAAATGCATTGAAAAGGAGGAAGATGTTCAACATTCATCTCAAACATGAGCTCAAAATATTGTAAAAATTATTCCTGTGTCCTCTGTAAACAGAAAAACAGTATTAAAAAAAAGTAGCCATTCTGGGACACCTGGGTGGTGCAGTTGGTTAAGCGACTGACTCTCGGTTTCAACTCAGGTCGTGATCTCAGGGTCTGGAGACTGAGCCCTGAGTGGGGCTCTGTGCTCAGCGGGGAGCCTGCTTAGGACTCTCTCCCTCTCCCTCTGCTCCCCCCCACCCCTGCTGTCTCACACTGTCTCTCAAATAAATAAATAAATCTTTAAAAAAATAATAAAAGTAGGCATTCTTCCTTACAGTGATGACAGTATGGGTAATGAGGAGGATGATGATGAAATCAACAATCCTAATGTCATTGTTAGTCATGAAGCCTGTAACGAAGACCCATGTAAAGGTACTGGGAGTTTTGAGTGGATTTACCAGTAGTTGACCTGAACCACCTACACTTTCTCACCAGAACCTGTGGGCACACATCTAGTTCTCCTGGTTTACTCAAAATGTAACTCTAGCTAATATATTCAGTTTTTCTCAACTTCTATTCTTACGGATTTTTTCGTATCATTCTACATCCCTGAAAAATTTGAAGCTCACTGATCAGATTACGTACCTCCATAAACACTTTGGCCAGTATAGCATGATGGGAAAAATATTGGACAGTAAATTAAAAAGCACAAACTTTGAGTCACCTGGCTGGCTCAGTCAGTAGAGCACGTGACTCTTGATTGCAGCGGTATGAGTTCAAGTCCCACGCTGGGCATAGATCTTACTTAATTTTTTTTCTAAAAGGAAGGAAATTTTTTTAAAAAGCAAAAAAAAAGGAAGGAAGGAAGGAAGGAAGGAAGGAAGGAAGGAAGGAAGGAAGGAAGGAAGGAAGGAAGGAAGGAAGGAAGGAAGGAAAGAAGGAAGGAAGGAAGGAAGGAAGGAAGGAAGGAAGGAAGGAAGGAAGAAAGAAAGAAAGAAAGACCTCAATCTCAATTTCCCCAACTTATATATATGTTATTGAGTAAGTCCCTTTATCTCTCTAGAAGTCAGTCATTTCTTAGACCCTCCAGATATCACATTCCCAAATTAACTTTGCTATAATGTTTGCCAAGAAAAGACAGAAAGAATTCTAGGGGCATCGAATAAAATTAAAATCCACAGCAACACACTTCATAGTCGGCATTGTGACAGTAGATATGAGCTCTTCTTCTCTTTTCTTTCTTTCTTTCTTTTTTTTTTTTAAAGATTTTATTTATTTGACAGAGAGGGAACACAAGCAGAGGGGAGAGGGAGAGTGAGAAGCAGGCTTCCCGCCAAGCAGGGAGCCTGATGTGGGGCTCGATCCCAGGACCCTGGGATCATGACCTGAGCCGAAGGCAGATGCTTAACAACTGAGCCACCCAGGCACCCCACTTTCTTTCTTTTTTTGAGAAAGAGGAAGAGAAGGTGGGGATGAAGAGGAGTACTTCGATAAAAATTTCCTACTAATTTTGCAGTACAAAATTTTAGATCTTCTCTAGTGAACATTGTAGAGGAAAATGGGAGAGGTGTAATGCATGACAGGAAATTATTTATTTTAATATTTAAAAAGGCACAATGCACATATATATGCCATTTTGTATAATATATGTGTTACAATATTTAATATATGTATATATTCTATACATATACAAGTATGGAGACAAGGCTACTCTTGCTAAATTTATAGTCATTTTTCGGATTTCTCCTATTTTGATTTGCAATTAAAATAAATGTGAAAAGGAACATATACAGAAAGATTAATTTCAAAGTGTGTTCATGTTCTGCAAGATGAGAATGAGGTATTTTTGAATTTTAAAAAAAGGTGCTGTGATCAAATATGTTTGGCCAATATTGTGTACGATATGTTTATCTTAGAGATTAAAAACTCAGTGACATATGAAAGGTTCTGAGACATCCTGCAGCAGAGGAATCTGTTCAACTTTGTCTAACACAGAGTTACCAAATTTACTGAATGAGCCACTCTAATTTTTTTTTAACCAACCACCTATTAATATCTCATGAACCTCTAATGCTCTGCATAACACCATTTGGGAAAAGTTGATCAATGCAATGTGTTTCAAATATTTTATTTATAAAATAAAAGACAGTCCCTCAAAAAATAAAAGATAAAATTAATTAAAACCAAAAAAAGACACCCAGCACTGACTCTAAACTAGCCTTGCTGAGCACTTTTTTTCTCATTCACTAACATTTCAACCTAAAAGTCATCCTGGAAAATCCAGCAAATGCATATGATGCATGTGGCTGAGATTAAATGAAAGGCAGAGGACACTTCTGGCAAATGGTACCAACTATTACAGTTGGTAAAGACCATCACTCATTTTGGGCACAAAACCTCTTCTGAATTATACCCTAAGGGCTAAGTGGGTGAGGGGAAAATTGCATCTACAAAAAGGCAGGCATAATTGACTTCTGCTTGAAAGAGTCAGTCTGCCCTTGGCAAAACAACCAAATGTACTTAGAAAATGGCAATTATTTATTATCACTGGATTATCTAAGATTTATGAAACACTCACAATGTGTCGGATTCTGTATAAAAATATTAGTTTCAACTAACAGAGTTTGTATAATTCCAGTAGCTTTTAAGAATAAAATATGAAGAATTAAAACCATCCTATTTAGGACCACATGCTCAAAAGATGACCTTTGTATATGTTACAATTTCCCACATGCTATCTAATTAGACAAAGTAGTCAATGGCACCAATGTTTTGTAAAAACTGACCCCACAATTAGAAAATAATGGCCAAAATATTTGTGTACACATTTACTATGAAAAAAAGGACACAATGCTACATTCTCCCAAAACAGGGAAGTGCTACTGAGTCTTTTAAAGTGTTTAGCTAGAAATGGGTGAAAAATCACCTCTGCATCGGAAGGGTTTCAAGTGAAGAGGTGGTTGTGTCTGTTAAGCATATTTTACATCAGTAGCTTTGAGGGAGGGGAACTACTAGAGTTGGTCTGTCAGAAATTCCACAGAATCGGGATGTATGTGCAATTTGAAATCTTTACATAGTCTTACCACAGGAAAATCAACTTCATCATAATCTTTTTTTTTAAAGATTTATTTATTTATTTATTTGAAAGACAGAGAATGAGAGAGAGAGCACATGAGAGGGGGGAGGGTCAGAGGGAGAAGCAGACTCCCCGCCGAGCAGGGAGCCCGATGCGGGACTCGATCCCGGGACTCCATGATCATGACCTGAGCCGAAGGCAGTCGCCCAACCGACTGAGCCACCCAGGTGCCCCAACTTCATCATAATCTTGACCAGTGAAAATACATGTCAGACAGAGAGTCCAAACGCACTAGGAGAGAACCCTAAAATCTATGTGGATTAAGATAAATGAAGTATTATGAAAGTTAAGTGAATGGTGCAATAAAAGGAACTATTCCTATTGCATTCTATAAGCATAGGACATGTTTCACGTGAGTATATATGTTTTCATTTTTTAATATAGTTTTATTGAGCTATAACTGATGTACAATAACCTGTGTATAAAGAGCACAATTATATGAGTTTTAATGCATGTATATACCTGTAAGCTTTCACCACAGTTAAAATAATGAACATATTACTTCCTGTCAAATTACAAAACCAAAGCCATTTAGTAATGAGTCCGATGTCCTCTCTTCAAGGGGACACAGCCCATGGATTCGGGGCATGCAGCAACCCACAGCAGTGGCACACTCTTCTGGAAGGAGTTTGGGTACGAGCCAGTTTTATTTTTTTATTTTTATTTTTTTTATCTTTTTTTTTTAAGATTTTTATTTATTTATTTATTTGAGACAGAGAGAATGAGAGAGAGAGAGAGCACATGAGAGGGGGGAAGGTCAGAGGGAGAAGCAGACTCCCTGCCGAGCAGGGAGCCCGATGCGGGACTCGATCCTGGGACTCCATGATCATGACCTGAGCTGAAAGCAGTCACTTAACCAACTGAGCCACCCAGGCGCCCGGGTATGAGCCAGTTTTAAAGAGCATTCAAAGAGGTGTGGAGAAACAGGGCATGACTGGCTGGAAGTCAGGATTTCCTTGTAAGACTAGCAGGTCCTATTTTCTAAGTAAGGTAGACCAACTGAAGCTTGAGCTGGAGGGTTGTGATTGATGTGTGTCAGGTTTCCTTGATGGCGAGGCATTTGCAAACAGACTTGGGTTTGGATTTGTGACATGGGCCGGGCCACTAGAACTGCCTCCATCCTGTGGGTCCTAATATATAAATTAACCCCATCATTCCAAAAGCTTCCTCATAGCCTTCTGTAATCTGTCTCTCCCTACTCTTGTTCTTGTCCCCAGGAACTCACTGATCTGCTTTCTGTCACTAGGGATTAGTTTATATTTTCTAGAATTGTATATAAATGGAATAATGCAATACGTGTTTGTTTTATGCCTGGCTTGTTTCACTTATTTTGAGATCATCTGTGTTGTACGTATCAATAGTTTTCTTCTTTTTTTATCCATTCACCAGTTGATGGGTTGTTTCAAGTTTGGAGCTATTACAAAAAAAGCTGCTATAAATATTTACATACTGGTCTTTGTATGGATTCATGCATTTCTATATCTTGGGTAAATATTTAGGAGTGAAATGGCTGGATATGATAAATGTATGTTTAACTTTTTTTTTAAAAGATTTTGTTTATTATTTATTTGTGAGAGAGAGAATGAGAGACAGAGAGCATGAGAGGGAGGAGGATCAGAGGGAGAAGCAGACCCCCTGCTGAGCAGGGAGCCCGATGCGGGACTCGATCCCGGGACTCCGGGATCATGACCTGAGCCGAAGGCGGTCGCTTAACCGACTGAGCCACCCAGGCGCCCAATGTATGTTTAACTTTTTAAGAAACTGTCAAATTGTTCTTGAGAGTGATTGTTTCATTCTACATTTCTACCAGCTGTATGTGAAGTTGGAAAGGAGGTGGAATCCTCACCAATACTCCCAGAAAAATGGATCATCCTATCAAAAACCCAATGTACATATCACAGAGAATTTTTTTCTAAACATTTCAATTTTTTATTACATATAAATAAAATTCTATTATGGACTCCTACATTTTCCATCTTTGAATTATTACATACTATGTAGGGCAGATAGTCAAGAATAAATAGCTCTTTGCTTCACTTTGACTTTGAAATTAGAATTTAGTTTGTGTGAATGGTAAAATGTTCATCCTGAAATCCAGGTTTTATAGAAATAGGCAAAGTCCTTCCACTACCAAAAGTTTACAATTACACATCAAGAATAAGGCTTGGGAATATAAAGTATATTTGGAGGAACAAAATATAAACTTCATTCTGACAAGGTCTTTTTCAAGGAGGATGTATGATAGGGAAATGCATGACATGGAAACTCATGATATGATGTAGGGAAAGTCCCTTCTTACAAGAAATGGGAAAGACTATTTAGATACTGAGGGTGGGTGTGAATTGGGGGATAGATGGGTAAATGATGTGGAGAAATGAAAATGTTTAGGAATATTAAAACAAGTATTCTGGCTTCCTACTTATCATGCAAACTTCAGGGGGATTGGGAGGAAAAACACCCAGATACATCTGGGATAATCCAAGATTTTCCCCAGTCATAGAACAGACTTCATTTCAGAGTACAGTTTCAGGGCCCCAGGGACCAAACAAAGTAAACAACTTGTGGAAGGCAGAGAGAAGACAACAAAACACCAAAATGATCCTCTCCCCACCAGAGAGTGTGTATCTAGACCTCTCATTTCAACTGTGGAAGGAAGAAAGGAAGGGCATACATGTTGACAGGGGGGAAATGGCACTTACTGGGAGTTGAACATTGAATTGACTGAACATCCCAAACAGAATTTGGAGGTGACACCAAGATGTACTGAATGACTATTCATTGGCAATTTTTGTCTTATCCCTGATCCATATTATTCCTTGTTCCCCCAATACATGTATAGAAGTACACAGAGGCACTGATACACCATTAAGCAGGAATGGTGTTCTAAGGAAAGGCAATATAAAACATGAGAAATCATTCAATGGTTTTTTATATCTATTTCATAGTGTATGCATTCTACACATCCTAAATATTTGTCAACTTCATTTATTTCTCTCCATTTCCACACCCCTAGTCTAAGCTACAAACATCTCTTACCCAAAATAACACTACAGCTGTCTCCTGAATTATTTCCCTGAACAAATTTTTCCCTCATAAAGAATTTTTTAAACTAATGAGACTTGTTCATGAAAACTTGCATTCTGAGTGCTGTCAAAACTTTTTTTAAATTTTATTTATTTATTTATTTATTTATTTATTTATTTATTTATTTATTTTAGAGAGAGAGTGCAAGAGAGTATGCAGGTGGGGGAGGAGCAGAGGGGAAGGGAGAGGGATGGGAAAAGAATCTCATGCAGACTCTGTACTGAGTGCAAGCCCAACTCAGGGCTCCATCTCAGGATCCTGAGATCATGACCTGAGCCAAAACCAAGAGTCAGGCGCTTAACCAACTGAACCACCCAGGCGTCCCCCAAAACTTTAGTAGTAGAGGAAACTCCATAGTAGTTCTTAGCTAATTCTCCCAGGAGTTATTGACCTTGCTTGTACATAAATGTTTAAATTTTGTAAAGAATCACAGGATTTTTCTTTTTGCTATTAGTTGCAATGAATTTACCAGTGAAGGATATTATATCTACTTGTTTTTTTAAAAGATTTTATTTATTTATTTGTCACAGAGACAGAGAGAGAGAAAGAGAGAGCACAAGCAGGGAGAGTGGCAGGCAGAGGGACAAGCAGGCTCCTTTGCCTAGCAAGGAGCCCGATGAGGGACTCCATCTCAGGACCCTGGGATCATGACCTGAGCCAAGGCAGCCGCTTAACCGACTGAGCTACCCAGGCGTCCCTATGTCTAATGTTGGTCTCTCAGAGATTATGTCAAAATTATTACAAGAAAATTGGTTAAATCAATATATGTTTTTATTAATTCATTCACTGTTCCATTCAGCTCCAAGTGTCAGCATGCAAACCTACCTGGCAATGAATAAGATGCTCCAGACTGTCTAATTAAATATGTTTGTGTGTGTGGATGAGCTAAGGAATGCAACTGCCACTAGAATGTAGGCTCCATGTACATGGGGTCTTCGTCTCATTTACCTCTATACTCTTAGCACCCACAACAATGCATAGAATATAGAAGATATACAACCAGAGAAACAGAATTGGTAGGAGGTATATATTAGAAGATTTATTGCAAGGCTTATGCAATTTGGAGGCTGGCTAGGCAGGTCTGAACTCCAGAGGTAGATCATCAGGAAAGGCAAGCTAGAACTCTCAGGTACAGGCTGAAGCTGCTGTCCACAAGAGAATTTTTTCTTCATTAAGAAGACCTCGGTTCTGTTTTTAAAATCTTTCGACTGAATTAGGCCCACCCAGATTATTTAGGATAATCTCCCTTATTTAAAAGTCAGTTAATGGACTTTAATCATATCTACAAAATACCTTCACGGTCGGCTCAGGTCACAATCTCAGGATCCTGGGATGGAGCCCCGCATCGGGCTCCCTGCTCGGCAGGAAGCCTGCTTCTCCCTCTCCCACTCCCCCTGTTTGTGTTCCTGCTCTCGCTATCTTTCTCTCTGTCAGATAAATAAATAAAATCTTAAAAAAAAAAAAAAACTAGCATTGTAAGTACATCAAATTCTGTAAGTTTATATTTTTTATAGATGAAGCTTCTACTATGTTTGAAGTCTTAAAATACATTTGAATGGTATATACAGACATAACTTATTCAACTAGGAAAAGAATTGCCTCTTTATATATAGAAGCTATACATTTCTCTAAGTGTACTGCATCAGTCAATTATAAACAGAAACTAGAAAGCTAAACTGAAGTTACTTGGATCTTGATCCCTCTGATTCTGTTAACCTGGACTAGAGTATATTTCTTTAATCAGAGCCTAAGCTATCTGACTCTCAGTCCCAAACCGTGCCTTCCGGGGAGAGCTGAGGACTCTAATCAGAATGTCCACTAGACAACTTGATAATGAGACTAAAGATAGACTTCTATATTATTAAAACAATGTACAGATGTCCTCTAAAGCTGGTAGCTTCAAAGAGCTAACATTAAACCACGCAGGTCCGTATGGAATAGCAAATGTTCTCATAAATCTTCAGATGAGAACCACTTCACAAATATGAAGAATACGGACGATGCTCAATAAAAGCTCAGGAAGAGTTCTCTTTCTGTTAAAACCACAACCCAGATAGAAGGAAAGCACACTCTTATGAGAGCGCTCCCTAGAACCTTTCTGCTCTCACTACCTGTTTTTCACCCTTAGGAAAATGACTAGAGAGAAGCAGAGAAGAAACAGGCTGGAGTTAGCATCCTTAGTGTCGTGGCACAGATAGGTGTCGTGGGGTGGTCTAAGTTGTAATGCGAATCTCTCACCTGTCAGAGCCAAACATGACAAGTTTGCAGACACCCTTATTAATACCTGGAACCATATCTCAGGTGGAGTGGCTTAGGCATTGAACAGTATTTCATAAGTGAATATTTTGAGGGAGCCCTTTAGATAATTTAGTAGACAGGTTAGAGATACAAATAATTCTATCTTCTTTTTTTAAAGATTTTTATTTATTTGTTTGACAGAGAGAGAGACACACACACAGTGAGAGAGGGAACACAAGCAGGGGGAGTGGGAGAGGGAGAAGCAGGCTTCCCGCCGAGCAGGGAGCCAGATGTAGGGCTCGATCCCAGGACCCTGAGATCATGACCTGAGCCGAAGGCAGACGCTTAACGACTGAGCCACCCAGGCGCCCCAATAATTCTATCTTCTTGTCACCAGAAATAGGAGTAGAGTCCAGTTTCAAATGACAACATCACCACTGTTTTAAAAAACTACATAGAATTTTAATTGTAGAATTGAGGTGGTGGATCTATAAATATTCACTATACAATTATTTCAACTTTCTGTATATTTGAACTTCTTCATAATAACATGTTGGGCAGGGTAGAGGGGAAATTGAGCTAGAGAGGAGTTAGTTCACTGAGCTCAGTTTATCAGGTACCACATATGGCTACAAGCCATACTGGTGACATAATTGGACCACCTAAATCCAGAGACCGTCTGAGTGTTCTCCCCAGGGTGGGGTGCGTGAGCTCACTCTTGACTGCTAGTATGAACTTTAATAATAGTAACATCTGCGACAACATGCATGGACCTCGAGGGCATTATGCTAAGTGAAATAAGCCAGAGAAAGACAAATAGCACATGGTATCACTTTTATGCAGAATCTTAAAAAAAGTCAAACTCATAGAAACAAAGGGTAGAGAAGTGGTTGCCACGGGGTGGGGGAAATAGGGAGCGTTTGTTAAAGGATACAAACTTTCAGATATAAAATAATGTCTGAGATCTAATGTAACACATGGTGGCTATAGTTGATAACACTGTATTGTATAATTAAAATTTGCTAAGAGAGGAGCGCTTTAATGTTCTCATCAAAAAAAGATAAAAATGTGAGGTGTTGGCTGTGTTAACTAGATGGGAGGATCTTTTCACAACATATACACATATCAAATCACCATGATGTGTGCTTTTAAATATCTTACAATTCTATTTTCAATTATACTTCAATAAAGCTGAAATTATTTTAAAATAGTAATCTACTAGATTTGGATAAATTTCTAGAGGGCTCTACACCCAGTCCTCTTTAACCTTCACACCGGCAGCCAGGAACCTAGAATGCTAAAAGTATAGATAAATTCTGTTAAGTAGACTTTGTCTCATTAACTTCTAGAATAAAATACATCTAGAATAAAATAGAATACTTGGGTTGTTGAATGTTGACCCTGAAGTCCTGAAAATTCCTGAAGTGTCTACCGAATCACAGAAGCACAAGGGAAGAGAGGAAAAGAGAAAGATAGCTGTTCACTCTTCTTCTAGAACTCAGCACCTACTGACTTCTATTTTATCCATCAAAATATGAAGATGAATAGAAACACAGGAGATAAATTTATACAGGAAGTTCAATTTCTTAATTTTAGCTCCCATTTTGCACAATGATGTTACAGATCCATGTATTTATTTATTTGAGAGAGAGAGAGCGAGAGAGAGCAAGATTGAGGGCACAAGCAGGGGGAGCGGCAGGCAGAAGGAGAATCAGGCTCCCCGCTGAGCAGGGAGCCCGATGCGGGGCTCGATCCCAGGATCCCGGGATCATGACCTGAGCCAAAGGCAGACGCTTAACGACTGAGCCACCCAGGTGCCCCGAGGTCCATGCACTTCAAAGAAATAGAGATTTAATGCACCCAAAGGCCAAGGGAACATACTCATTTTTTGCCACTGTCTGAATAATTACTTTATGATATGCATATGTGAACTAGAAAATAAGAAATAATCTAATATGTTGAACAAAATGAAATATATAATGACGTGAGGGAATAAAGCCATTATAATCAGAAATGCATATTATTTTGGAAGTCAGCAAGACAGTTTTTCTTCAAGACAATAAAAGGGAATTTTGACTTTAAAGATGGCTAAAAATCCTGCTCAGAGTTAATGAGAAAAATGAAAATGACTACTATTATTAGTCTTGTTGGGGTGGCTGAAATGCCGTATGGGCCTGGTGCATCGGTTGCGGTGGTGTATTCTGTTGCATCCTTCAAGCAGAGGATAATACAGTTCTGCAATCAATAGCAAGGGTTGAAAGAATGAGTTCTATGGCACAGATTGCAAAACAGCTTTTTCATTTCTGCTCTTTCCTTCAGCTACCAGGAAGAACCATACAACGTACACTAAAGGATGGGACTTGCCAGAACTGCTTAACTGAAAGGTGTAAACAGTATGTTCTAGGTGATTTAGTTTTGAATTTGGTCAGCATTTATGTCACTTTTCCCCCATCTACAGGGGACAGCTTCCAACAGGGATTGATTTGTCATATAAGAGTCACAATTCACACCCAGGGTGCCTTCTGTCCTCTATGAATTTTCAAAAGCCCTTTTCTAGGGCTGGCTCCCATGTTGTCTGTGACTTTTCCCCTAGGATAGAGGTCCTAGAAATTCCCCCTTGACTTAAGATATTTCGCCAAATGACTTTTTTAAATAATTTTTTTAATTTCTTGTACCAGTTCACATTTATTTTTCAACAGCATAGCAACAAATACATGCCTCGTTTTCCTTTTTTTAAGATTTTATTTATTTATTTGAGAGAGAGAGAGAGTGTACGAGAAAGGGAGAGAAGGAGCAGGGAGAGGGGCAGAGGAGCAGAGGGAGAGGGAGAAGCAGACTCCCTGCTGAGCAGGAAGCCCAATGCAGGCTTGATCCCAAAACTCCAGGATCATGACCTGAGCTGAAGGCAGACATTTAACTGACTGAGCCACCCAGGTGCTCCTCTATTTTTCCCTTTTTAAAAATATTACTGACTATATTCTCCATGCTATACCTTTCATCTCTATGATTTATTTAATCCATAAATGTAAGTTTGTACCTCTTAATCCCCTTTATCTATTTCACCCATCCCCCCCACACCCATTTCACCTCTGGCAACCAACCACCTGCTTGTTCTCTGTCTTTAAGAGTTAATTGTTTGCTTGTTTTGTTTTTTTAGATTATACATATAAGTGAAATCATATGGTAGTTATCTTTCTCTGACTTATTTCACTTAGCATAATACCCTCTCAGTCCACCCCTGTTGTTGCAAATGATAAGATCTCATTCTTCTTTATGGCTGAATAATATTCCATCGTATATACACCACATCTTCTCTATCCATTCATCTATCAGTGTACACTTGAGTTGCTTCTGTATCCTGACTATTGTAAATAATGCTGTAATAAACATAGGGGTGCATATACCTTTTCAAGTTAGTGTTTTCATTTTCTTTTAGGTAAAAACTCACCAGTGGATTTACGGGATAATATGGTAGTCCTATTTTTAAATTTTTGAGAACAATTTTTGAGAACAATTCTCTTATGCTATCTAGATTTCAAAATTTGCTGAATTCATATTCTTAATATAAATTAGATTATTACCTTTCTAATTACTACATAAGGTAATAATATGACTTTTCAGTGTCTACCAAAGGTGATGATCATGTTTCAAAATTTAATATTGGAGATACCTAACTAAAAACTAACTAAAACCTTTTCCCCCTTCAGCTTCTACAGTCCATCAATTTTATGCTTTTCCTTCTGCTTCTCAATGCCCACATATCCTGCATTCTACTCTTTTTCTATCTTTCCATTTAAAATAGACAGTTCTTAAAGTTTCTTCCTTTGATCAATTTTTGTCTCTGTCATCCTTCCCTCAATAACCTCATCCTTCATCGGGCTTTAAAAATGTCCTCTATGAAAGATGCCTACCTCATCCTAAGAAAATGATAGTTCTCAGACTTTCCCTTTAACATCCCTCATGACTGTACATACATGTTTTTATAAATGAATTGTTGTATTAGTCTGCTAGGGCTGCTGTAACAAAGTACCACAGATAGAACAGCTTAAACAACAGAAATGTATTTTCTTGGAGTATGGCAGCTAGAAGTCTGAGATCAAGGTTCCTTGTGTGAGGGCTTGTGAGGGAAGGATCTGTTTCTGGCCTCTCTCTTTGGCTTGACAATGGCTGTTTTCTCCCTGTATCTTCACATCATCTTTTCTCTGCACATATGTGTGTCCAAATTACCTCTTTTTAAAAAGATACCTGTCATATTAGATTAGGGTTCACCTTAATGGCCTCATTTTAACTTAATTCTCTGAGAACAATCTCCAAATACAATCACATTCTGAGATACTGAGGGTTAGAACGTCAACATATGAATCAGTGGATGGGGACAAATACTGTATAATTATATTGTGCTGAAATGGAATTATTCAGTTAAAACTTACACAAAATTAATACCACTTCATACTAATCATGGAGAATAAACTATCCAAGTGATGTCAATCTTCATGTCAAAGACCCACAAGAGAAGCAAATCCACAGAGAAGAATCAAGATAGGCCCCAGCTAGGAGGGAAAAAGAGATTGACTTGTCTGTCTTGGTAAAAAATCTTAAGAAAAAAAAGATGTTAAGATTGGGATCCTGGATGGTGGGTTTGGGCATGGTCACATGAAGGAAGACTGGGAGCTAGGAAAAGAAACACAT
The DNA here is from genome assembly GCF_054177405.1 of Leptonychotes weddellii. Lineage (NCBI taxonomy): Eukaryota > Metazoa > Chordata > Mammalia > Carnivora > Phocidae > Leptonychotes > Leptonychotes weddellii. The sequence continues at coordinate 93,980,354 of NC_138370.1, forward strand.
CTGTACTGCATCCCAACTAAAGAGAAGTTAGGAATATTTTTATTTCTGTTATGCTTAGGATTTTTTTTAAAGATTTTATTTTATTTACTTATTTGAGAGAGAGAGAGAGAGTAGGGTGAGAGGGAGAAGCAGACTCCCTGCCGAGCAGGGAGCCAGATGCGGGACTCGATCCCAGGACTCTGGGATCATGACCCGAGCCGAAGGCAGTCAATTAACCAGCTGAGCCAACCAGGTGCCCATATGCTTAGGATTTTTAAAAATTACTCTCTATTTCAAAATCTCTCAAATGTTCAGCATTCTATAGCTCTCTCTCAATGATTGACAGTGAATATTAATAATTTCAAAACCAAAAAGTCCAGTCAAATGAAATGAAGCAAAATAAAACCAGATTTTATAATTTAAAAAAATGATTTACCTTTGTTTTAACTCCAGCATGTCCAAACTCTTTTGACCACAGACCTCTTTTTTGTCCCCATGGATCAATGATCGTTGTGTCACAGAACACACTGAGAAGGGCCGAGTTTGGTAAAGCTTTGTTGGGATTTTTTAAACTTTGTCCCAGCTGTTCTCTGAGTCAAAGTGAAAGTTTTGCTCCTTCCACAAGCATTATGTTGGCAGAGACAATTGTCAAAAGGCAGAGAAACCCTTTCACACCCCCACTCCCAGGAAAATGCATTTTATGATTATTGAAGAATAAAGATGGAATCACACAACTTGGCCTCCTCTTAATCTTGGAGTTTAAGGATTTGTTTCTAAGGAAAGGGCAGTACTTCACAATCCCAAATTCCTATCTCTAATTCAAACTTGTTTGACCTTAAATTTTGCAAGACCTCTTTTCTTGACCACTAAAGTTGGTGTCCCCAATATTCCTTCCTTAGGTATATTGGCAAAAGGATTAATCTCTAGACTCTTCAACTCAAACTACCCCAAACAGAATTAACAGAATTCACCCCCTTCTCTCTGAATCACTTCCTTCTTCTGATTTTATTATTCTTGCTATTAGAACCATCATTTTATTAGTCCTCTCAGCCTGAAATTTTAGTCAGCCATTCTCTCTTCTATTTCTTATCTAATAAGGTGCTGAGTCCAGTGGATTTCACCTTTGCAATGTCTCTTGAATTTATCCCCTTTTTCATTCCAAGCTATCACCCTGATCCAGACCCTTCATGTAAATTCTTCTGATATAAACTCTCAAATGGCCTCATCGCTGTTCTCATCTACGTCCCACTTCCCTCTTTTGATCCTTTCTACACTTCTACTAGTTAGATTTCATGAAGGCAACCCTGACATTTCTGTACATAAATCTTCAGTATCTTGCCATTGCCTATCAAGTCAAACACAAAACTGCCATTCTCCCTGGGATATCTACTCCACAATTTCATGCTCAAACTGCTTTTATCAGCCTTAATGCTCACTCTTCCCTTACTCATGTATCAGTAAAGTCTTAAGCATGCACCTCATTTGAGCACATCTCTGCCATTTTTATCCAGAATGTCATTCCTCCACACTCTTCCCCCATTTTTCCTTCCACATCCATCTCAAATATTTACACTTTCAGGCTGAAGTGTGCTATAGTAAAATAATGAATACAGGTGTGTACATGTACAAGCTTCATAATCAGCCAGATCTTAATTCAACTCAGTTTTTAATAATTTGACTCTGACTCTTACCAGCTGTAAATTCTTTAATCCTTAGTACCTTCATATGTAAAACTGGGGATAATAATCCTACTACATATGTTATTCATAAAGATTAAATGAAATACATACACACACACACAGGGTCTCTGGCACATAATCTTTTATTGTATGATCATTGAAACCTTTCCTAATTTCCTCCATTCTGAAATAATCTCTCCCAGTTAAAAATTTCACAATTAAAAAAATTTCACTTTATAGTCAGCATTTATAATGACATGAATTCTGCTTTACTGGGCTTACTAATTCCTACTATCACTCCCACCCCAACCCTAAGTAACCCAAAGAGGAAGAACTACACCACCTGCTAGCATACATTAGATCACTTAACATGACGTCTTGATTAGAGCACTCAGCACATACATGTTTAAATGAATCAAAGTGGCATGGCTAGTTTGCAATACTCTTCTCATAGGCAGAATTAAGTGTCATTTCTTCACTTACCATTCACATCAATCGTTACGCTATTATTTCCACTGTAAAAATGTGGACAACTGATCCCTGGGAGGCTATAATAACTTACTAAAGGTCAAATGGCTAGTGAACTGCAGAGTTAAGATTTGACCCTAACCAAATACTATGATCTCACTAGTGTTAAAGGTCAAATGACTATATAAAATTTATATTTGTTAAAGCATTTTCAAATTGCTAAAATGACAGTTCCAGTTTTGTGTTTGACTTGATAGGCAACGGCAAGCATCAAATTACTGGGAAGTTTTTTTAAATGGATGGAAACAACCCAAATGTCCATCGATGGATGAATGGATAAACAAAATGTGGTGTATACATACAATGGGGTATTATTCAGCTTTAAAAAGGAAGGAAATTCTACAACACAGATGAACACTGAGGACATTATAAGTGAAATAAACCAGACACAAAAGGACAAATATCTTATAATTTCACTTCTATGAAGTAACTAAAGTAATCAAATCATAGAGATACAAAGTAGAATGGTGGTTGTCATGGGATGGAGAAAGGGAGAAATGAGGAGTTACTGTTTAATGAATATGGAGTTTCAGTTTGGGAAGATGCAAAAATTCTAGAGCAGAAAGTGATGATATTCGCATAGCAATGTGAACGTACTTAATACCACTGAACTGTACACTTAAAAATGTTTAAATTTTACGTTATGCATATCTTGCCGCAATTTTAAAAAATGGAACAAAATTTCATTGCAAACTCAGAGTAAGGTGAATTTTTAAATGAAAGTAACAGAAAACAAACTTTAAAAAAACTATTTCTTTTTTATCAGAATTTTATGAAAAAATCAATGCTTATTGAGTGCTTAAAGAACAATAAAGGTAGATGTTAGGGGAAAATCACATTTAAAATAAATTCAGAAAAGACATTACAGTCAATGATTTAAATTTACTTTTCAAATTTCTTTATATTTTGAAATTAATATAGAACTATTCTTCAATGTCCACAAAGTACTTTCTAATAAGTCTGTGCCCTGTTTAAAAAGAAAAGTATACTTTGCTATTGTTCATTCCAACAATATTTTTTAAGGAAGAAAGTTAATTGTTCATAATAAATAACTTGAAAGTAATTTTTTTCCAGACTGAACTAGCCAAACAACCTAATATAATCAACTCATTTCTTTAAAGATGACAAGAAAGATGTAAGAAAGGCATATGGATACAGTCTAATTCCTACTGTTTGCTCCTTTCATAAAAAGGAGCTTTTGAAATGGTTTAAAATAAACTTGGACTAGTATAAACTATTCTTTCAGAAGGACAAACCTCCACTTTAAGGAAAGAAAACCAAGGGTAAGAATAGAGCATAAAATCCCTGTTTTCCAGTCTTCCACATTAAATCTAACTCAACAGTGACTTGCAAGATGCTAGGGATCCAAAAATGACTAAAACCCTTTTGCTCTGCTCTTAAAGAACTGAGCCCATGGGAGATGCGAGCATGTATGTAAATGAATCTCTGTGTTGTGGGCAGAGATTCAGGGAGGTAGACTCAATAAAAGAGGCAGATTTGAAGTATAGTAAGGACACAAAGAAGTAGTCAGCTCTAAGTTGGTGATTCTGGAGCTCTCTTGAAGGGAAGACAAAGAACGAAAGGAAATCACAAGTGTCTCTGGTTTAGAATGAGTGTCTTTAGAAAGAAGCCAATATCAGCATTAATATCACCTTACATTTCAAATATCACCTTATGCTTCACTGTAAAATTTATTAAGCGATTTCTTGTACTTTACTGGATGTAACACTACGAGGCCTCTGTGATTATTCCCACAGTGCAGATGAGGAAGGTGTCTCTCAGAGAAGCAGCCAGTTCAGAATTACGCAGCTAGTAAATCCAGGGCTATTTATAATAAACTTTTAATTTCTAAACTGCTTCCTCACTAAACTTTCCACTTTTTTGCTTACAAAAGAAAGGCATAAAGGACTTGTGGATTTCAGAAAAGAAATAACATGAAATGAAGACATGTCAGGAGGATGTGTTGACATATTAAATTTTCAAGTTGAGAAACATCAACTAAATATAACTACTTAGGCATCGAGGCTTTATGAATAATAATAATAATAAAACCCCTAATGATTAACTAGTACCAGACACAAGATTAGTCAGATCCAAATGTACCCATAGATTGTATCCAGTTACCAATTTTAGAAAATTCTCTAAAAAGTAATGAATTGGTGCTCTAATCTAATAATCTGATAGTTTAAGTGAAATATCTGATAATCATGATATAGGGGAACTGCCCCTGAGCCATGCTACCTGATTACTGTCAACATTAAGGGAGGCATTTGTGCAAAAACGAAAGAGAAGTGAAGACCTGTAAAAGGAAGTTTATTTGCTTCCAGTCCTGCTGTATATTATTTCTAAAAGAAATAAAAATTAGAGCAGTTGATGATGTTTGCTTTCAATTCATAATTCACATTAAATAAAACTGTCAGCCCTTCTTTTTGATTTATGTCCTCCACTTTAATTAAACCCATTTTCCTGTATTACTGGACACACCGAACAGTGGAAAATTATTTAAAGTTCTGTGTACTATTTTCCAAAATGTTAAGAACCAATAAGGTGTTTTTTTTTTTTTTTGCCTTCCAAGTTTTGTTTTGTTTTGTTTTATTTATTTGAGACAGAGAGAATGAGAGAGAGAGCACATGAGAGGGGGGAGGGTCAGAGGCAGAAGCAGGCTCCCTGCCGAGCAGGGAGCCCGATGCGGGACTTGATCCAGGGCTCCAGGATCATGACCTGAGCCAAAGGCAGTCGCTTAACCAACTGAGCCACCCAGGTGCCCTGCTTTCCAAGTTTATATTTATCTCAACTATACTTGACAGTCTGAAAACTATGAATATATCATTTTATTTGAAGGAGCAATAGCATCTCCAAATTTACCCTAGCCAGAAAAAAAAATCATAAGAAATAATTATCATAACCTTAGGAAAATTATGTTTCCTGCTAAGTGAACATAAACATCAATAGAATATACTCATCTTATACAAGTAGCTAAATGGAAGTTCCTAAACAGTGTATTCCTTTACAAAAGATAATGTCAGTCAGATAAGTAGCTTCAATTTTTTACAGTGGAAGGAAAAAAGGGTTTGAAATGACAAAAAAAGCAATGTGATATATGAAAAGTGCTGGACTGGGAATGGGTAAGATCAGTTTCTAATCCAGATTTACTTTTTTTTAAGATGTGTTTATTTATTTGACAGAGAGAGAACAAGCAGAGGGAGCGTCCTGCAGAGGGAGAGGGAGAGGGGAGAGGGAGAAGCAGGCTCCCTGCTGAGCAGAGAACATGGAGCTCAATCCCAGGACCCTGGGATCATGACCTGAGCCAAAGGCAGACACTTAACCGACTGAGCCACCCAGGTGCCCCATCTAATCCAGATTTACTTTTAACTAAATGTTTCACTTTACTATCTTTAAATACAGCTAAGCCATCCAAAAATGAAAATGTTGGACTAGATCACCTGTCAAATTCCTTCTTACAGCATGCTCACTCTTCTCTTGATAACCCTGCCTCCCCACCTTCAAGTAGGCAGAGACCACACCAAAATTCACTTCCTTTCTTCTTTGTCACTTTTGCCACAGTAAAACCAAGAGCTAAATTGGAGAGTGGGAGAGGAGAAACTGAAAAGGAATTTCTATGGAGAATGTGAGTTCTTCATAGAAACCAGCTAGGGAAATTAGACCAATCTGTTAATCTCTCCAGACTTCATTGTCCTCACCTATAAAGCGAAATAGTAAAATTATCCTGATAATCCATATGTAGTCCCGATGCATAGAAAGCACTTAATAAAGCCTATTAGTGCTGTTGTTTATTTATAGTGAGGAGATGAAAGGAGAAAAGGACTAGTCCAGGTTCATCTATGTCTTCGCTTCCTTCCTTTTATTTTATTTTCCCTCTCTTCACAAACATTTTAGTTTTTTACAAACATCTTATAATTCCATTTCATTCCGTGTGATGATCTATATGAAATATCTGGTAGTATTTTAATTTAGTAACAAGAGAAAGTATGCCTTGTGGATTAGCACTTTATACTGTTTTTTGATCCCTCTAGCTCTTTATATTTGGACACAGGAAATTAGCAAGGGCCCCCTTGAACGGAAGACATTTTATTGCTAAATCTGTATTGCTTTCCAATTTAGGCCCTTGTCATTGTGTTCCCACAAATGACACAATTTAACAGTGCATGGGTGGATTCTCTAGAGACTGAAAGGTTCATGAAAATATTCATAAGAGAGGTGTGTCATTTTCCCTCAGCACTACGCACTGCACCCAATTTAGAAAGAAAAACTCTTAGCAGATGGGTCTCTGGCCTCTTTCCAATACATGATTTAAATTGTTTTTCAAACACACCACAAATCAAAAGCTGACTGATGTTGCAAACAATTTTTATGTCTCAGAGAATCAAGTGGCAAGGTCAGTGTGAGGTACAGCTTTAGTTCTTATACCTTTTAATGGCTTTTTCTATGGTGACATAAGTAGTTTGAGGCTTTCCTAAGATTACAATGAAATATTTCTTATTTTCAATTATCTATCCAGTCACATGGACAGTGACTGACCCCTAACAACAGTGCAGTGGCCTGTAAGAAATAAGTTTCTGGTTTTAATCTAGTTTTAGTGGAGAACCAGCTACATCACACAACCCATCACCCAAAGTGTGACCATTTAGACTGAAGGAACAATGGTCAGAAGTGGTCCTGCATCTGCATAACTTAAGATTTCAGTCAATATTCTCAATAACGGCACAAGGAACACGCTCATTAACTTTGCATAGGAAGCCAGGCTAAGAGGAAGGCAGAGACTAGCATCTGAGAAAATACTAATCAGCTCTCTGTGACTGTATCTAATTGGATCCTTTATCAAAAGCAACACAACAAAACTCAGGAAGGAGAGTAGAGATAAACATCGTGGTGGAGGAAAGAGAAGATAGAAAAGCAATAAACGAGTCAAGTTCTGAGGCCAAGACCTAACTCTGCCATCTACTAGATAAATATATTATATATATTTACACATATACATTTAAATCTTGAGCACATCGCTTCACTTCTCTTTACTTTAGTCATAAATGGAGATAGAAATGTCCTACCCTGTCTACTTGCTAGAGTTTTGTGAAACTCAAACTACATCTGCTCGCCGGGTTTTGAAAATAAAAACATGAAAAATGTGCATTCCAGAGAAAATAACCTCAACTCTCAGTTGTCCTACTCATACCAAGACTTACTGAGAAAATTCTATTTGTGGAAGACTGATTACTACTGCCCCCACAGTCGCTATTCGTGCTATCCTCCCGTCAAGACCACTACCACTCATTAACCCGTCTTTTCCAGGCCCTCTCCTGGCTTACAACAACTCTCAAACACTTAACCACCAGCCCCCTCTGTCCTCTGAACTTCAGTCTGCCTGCTATGCCCACTCAGATATCTCAGAAGCATATTAAAGTTTATTTTATGATAGTAATGATTAGAACAATGATAATAGCAGCTACAGTTACAGAACATTTACTTCATGCCAGACACTACGCTAAGTAGGTCTACTTCATTTTCCTGCCCTGACAAAACTCCTCTCCCTTTAACTTAACACTGCTTTTGACAGAATTGTGAAAAGGGCCGCTTGAACCTTGAGTGATCCTTTCACATCCCCTTGATGAAGAACCACTGCTAGAGATGCACCAAAAGAGCCATCTTAAAGGGGCGCCTGGGTGGTTCAGTCGGTTAAGCGACTGCCCTTGGCTCAGGTCGTGATCCTGGAGTCCCGGGATCGAGTCCCGCATCGGGCTCCCTGCTCGGCAGGGAGTCTGCTTCTCCCTCTGACCCTCCCCCCTCTCGTGTGCTCCCTCTCTCACTCTCTCTCACTCTCTCACTCTCTCTCACTCTCTCACTCTCTCAAATAAATGAATAAGTAAAATCTTTAAAAAAAAAAAAAAAGAGCCATCTTAAAGTCAGACTCTCGAACTATAATCACCATGTCTTCTTCCTTCTCAATCCACCGGAACTGGTTTTTTTTCTGGGTGGATTTCAATGGTACATCCAAGGCTTCCATCACAGGGAACTCCAAGAAAACACCCCTCTGGCGTCTTTCATTTTACTTGCTTAGGTGGCTATTTGAGGATTGTGGGATGTGTAATTCCAAGCCCCAACTTCCTGAACCCCAGTATGAAGCTCCTCAGGATACACGTGTCTTTTTCTGAAGGGAAACTTTTCTTCCCTGAAGGAATGGATGTATTTCTTCTTGCTCACCATAAAATCCTCTGACATTTCACATCTTCCATTCAATTTGGCTTTCCACAAAACGTGCAACTAAATGCAAATTTCAAATAGAGGAATTAAATAGGCCCTTATTGCCTCTGCACTTAAATTTCATTTCCCACCTTGATCGTGGTCCTTTACACAAATTTTAAAAATTGTTTGTCAGAAAAATCACCCCAAATTTGGAAAAAGGCAAAAGAAATTATTAGGTATGTTTTCAGGGCAGTGCTGGCCTTGACATTTTGTTTAGTGGCCATTTACAATTGTGTAGGGACAGAGGTTAACTTGTAGATTTCGTTTACTAGAATGCAAACAATGGCTGTCCAGTGGAACCCAAAGGTTATGGTTTATGTTTCTGTCGGACAGTAGCCGGTTTTGTATCTAATCTAGCAATCTAGTAAATTGCAATAAATCTAATAAAAACCAAATGTTCTTTGGACTGTTTTTTAACATTGTACTGCCTTCCTCATCAGTTAATAAGATGATTGAAATTGTGATATGCATTCATTTTATATTTTCATGAGTCAGATTTTTCATTTTTAAAATTATACTTTAGCATATTTTATGTAATCATAAATTTAAATTTCCATTTATATTTTTCCATTTTGTATGGGAAAATATGTATTTTTGTATGTATTTTTGTTGTAAGTTCACCTGAATTATTTATCATTTGTAGAACAAAGTCAGGTAGAAATAAATTAAAATGAGATTATATTTATATGTGAAAACACCATATAAATATATATTCTCTCTCTCTCTCATATTCTGCCTCTTCAGAGCCTCAAGCTCACTTTTTCCTCCTTATTCTTCATTTCCCTTAAGCTTTCCCTTACAGAGTCTAAACTTCTTGTGGAAACAGTATAAAGTGTTCAATATTGAAGTCCCGAGCAAAGCCAAAGACATGAGAAGTCAGAAAGAAAGGTTGAAAGGATAAGAATCTAAGAGAGAGATTTGGAAGTAAGGAGGGAGATTTTGGCCAACACCTATACCCCGGATACTCAGGAAATGGTAGACTCTTCCTCAGGAGAAATGAGATGCTGCATATCCAAGGCAAAGAGTATTTAGTGAAGCTGAAGTAGTTCTCATTAACAGAGTTAGTGTGGACTCGTGAAAAGACCTCCAGTGCCTGAAGTCTGAGAGATTTAGATGCCACCATTTATTAACTATGCGGTCTTGGGTGTATGTATCCCAGAGCCTCCATCTTCCCATCTGTAGAATATGGATGATTACACCTACCCTGCAGGCTTAACATGAAGTTTAAACAATGCAGAGCCTCCAGCACAGTACCCGGACCATACAACGTGCTAGGTAATTAATTCAAATCCACAGTTATTAAGAGGCAATTCTGAATTCAGGCTGTGGAGATGGATCTGAGGCCAAGACACGAAAAGACCCTGTTTTTCCAGTGATCTATCACCAGTTTAAAATGGTATGAAAGGTCAGTATCAGGAGGAAAATGAGCAACTAAAGAGCAAGTAAAAATATTAACGTTTCTGGAATAGATTCTTGAATGCTTTAACCCTCTACCAAGCTAGTTAAGTAATGAAGGAATGGGTCCTGTATGGAAAAAGCATATAATTTCTAACTTGAGATTCCTTCCTACTGTAGTAAAAATTGCTTTAAAGGTTGTAATGGTGGTTGCTATAGGCAACAGTAATCACAATTTGGAAAAGATTCGAAAGGGGGAGAAAAGGTGATAATACTAGGGGGAATCAGTCTTTGCAGAAATTCTGTATCCCCATTTCCCATTCCTATTCTCTGTTCTGAATTTTGGTGGCAGGATAAATTTAGTAGAGACAAGTAGAAGACAAAGTCTGGCCTAGGGTTGCAAAACAATTCCTTAACTAAAGACGTTCTTTTCTCTGGGATGGCCATCCTCTTCAGACAAGGGCCTGGAGTCGGAGAGCTAAGATAGGAAACAGCACTGTGCAGCCTGTCCAATGAGCCCTGTCAACGATGAGGTGATAGATGTCCCAGTCAGCCCTAACCTCCATAAGTAAAGTCTGTGGTTAAGAGGATCAATTTATCTGACCATTATTCAATAGCACTACTGCCTCTTTGAACCCTGTGCAGTAATAAAAATTTCAGTTCAAGAATTATACTAATCTACTATTAATGTTAAATCCTAATTAATGATTCATAGGAAAAACCTTCAAGGGAATCATCAACTAAAAGAGTTCAATGCTTTTGAAATTTACACATTCTGTAAATTTACTGAGTAAATCTCTCTGGAATAAAAAAAGTCAGAGATGGAAAAAAACCAAGTATTACCTAATTTTACCTACTAGGATAAGTGAATCTATTATCAACTACTAGGGAAAGATGCCTGTAGAGGAGATAAATGGATCAGTTAGATTTTTCTTCATGGGAGACAATGGATTCCACAATCTTCCTTGACATATCCACAAGCCTCTTTCTATTCACCTCAAGCTGAGAAGGGAGATGATTAAATATTAAAATAAGCAAGCTGCTATCTCTCCATTTCTGCTGCCCTCACCAAGGATTTTGCATTTAAAATCTGAGTGTGATTACAGAGCAAAAAATGAAGGATCTAACTAAAACTAAAATCAGTGTAACATCAAAAATATACTGACCTGACACTGTTTTTTTTTTTTAAGGAGAAATATGAAATCATTAACACTTTTGATTTACTACAACTTTGATTTTATCTATGATCATTTTTATTTTTTCACACCTTTGGAAATGTATACATCATTTCAGTAGCCTTTTTCACAGATTAAAAAAAAAGCAAAAGCCATTAAATACTAGGTAACTTTTGTCATCTAAACTACTATTTTGATTATAAAAGGAAGGAGTGACTCCTGAATCTCTATACTAAGTAGTGATGATCAAACGAGGTCTTGCAAAGGCAAGTTTCAGCTCTGGCCCAGAACTGTGTGAGAATTATTGGAGAAACGGTTTAACCTCTTCTGTATCACTTCACTCACTTGCAAAAGGAAAGAGTTGGATTAGTCTAATCTTGACTCTTGGTTTCCAGCCCCAGGAAGACATAAGAGCCAATCCAGCCTTCCTTTGTCTCTGGCAAGGAAAAGCTAAAGCCATACACACCAGCTTGCAAGTTGGAGGGAAGAGATGACATTGCATTGCCCTCCTTATTTGGAACTCAGTACAATGCCATAATATTTCAACAATTAATATTTATAAGTACTTATCTCATGAGGGATTCAACTGAGAAAATGTCTGAATTGTCTGTGAAGAAGACATTTTCTCCTACAACTCAGAACCGTTCAATGTGTCTTAAGAACATCCCCAAATAACTATTATGCCAAAATAACCAGCAATTTTCCCTGACATGCTACCCCCAAGCTCTCATCAAACTTTCTTACATTTTCCTGTATTTATTGACAGTGCTTGTTTAGGCTGAAAATGAGATTTTGCCATTCCAGGAAGAGGGGGTCAGAGGGAGTCACAATTTCATTTAATAAGGTTTTATATCATTTTATGCATTGCCAATCAAACACCACAGATCAAGTTTCTTAAATGTTTGTAAAACAACTTCATAATAGATTTTTTAAAGGCTTATGTAAAATACATTATTTTCTACATCTACCATCTTACCTACAGTTATGGTTTCCAGTGATACTCAAATATGGACCTCTTTAATTCTCTAAAAATCTATTCTAGGAACAAAAATGTTCAATATAACATTAACCTGAAATAGCAAAAAAAAAAAAAAAAAAAAGCAACACTGATAAGATAGTATTTTCTGTAAATATTTACAAACATAAGAAATTCTCCATTATATAACTAAGGTAAAAGATTAACTTTTAATGATCACAAATTTGCTGTTAAATACTGTATATATATGCATATATTAATTTTTAAAATACTAGAATGAAAAACAAACCATCACCATTAATTTACATGATTAATGTGACTAATGTGAATAATTTTCTATATTTTCTACTAGTAATATGGATTACTTTTATAATGAAAAATACATCTGAAGAGAGTTATGCTCAAATTGCATAAACAAAAATTATTGTAGTGTATTTTAATTTTTTAATGAGTCATATAATCTTTTAGGAAGAAGCAGAAGGTATCATAAATTTAATCAAACATTTACAATATAATTTGGTGTCACAGCATAAGTGTTCATAAGGCAATGGAAACATATCATTGTAGTTTCTGCCTAAAGTGTTTTAACCTTAATTGATGCAGGTAGTTAATGTATTATCATTGAAGATGTTTACAGATTTTAAGTTTTAAGAGCTTTATACTTAACGTGACATAAAACCCTATTTAAATATATTACATTTGAGGTTTTCTAAACTTGAAAGTGTCATAAAATCCTTTTTATGAATTTGATGGCTTTGTAAAATTAGGCAATAAGTATTATAAGATACAGCATTGCATTGTTTGCTGTAACAGAAATATTTTAACAAATGTGATTCAAAATATCATCTAAAAATAAATGGATGGTAAAAATTGAAAGTATCATTCTTTTTGTAAATAACATAAGCATCCAGAAGGGATACAGTTGAACAATAACATAATGCAGGCATTAACATGGTAAGTAGGATGACTATACAGGATCATAGAAGTGGTTACAAACCATCAACATTTGTAAGTATAAATAGTTGGCTGCTATAACTAATAGGGATAAAGACTGTAAAGGGACAGAAATAATGAACTTGTGCTGAGATGTGTGTGTTTTCATTTTGCTATTTCAAAGTAATGTTAGATATTTTGAATTATAACTGTTTGATTCTTGCAATTATCACATTCTATATAGACATAGTTTTTTTCCATATTTTATGAAGATTTTGTATGTTATTATTTTTCCTTGAAGGAAATATGTGAGAAGTTAATAAATGTTTTATTATTCCCACCTTATAGAGGCACCCACTGAGACCAAAAAATATCACAGAGAGAAACAGTGATTGAACTGGGAAAGCAATTCAACCCTGTTCCTTCTCTGAACATCCACTGTAAAACCAAGTGCTACTCACTTACTGCGGCCCATGGATTATTTTTAGTTATCAGAATTTTGAACTAATAAATTATTTCTGTAATTTCAGGAATGATTAAAATCTAAGTAATCTTACCAAAACCACTCAACCCAGGAACTGTAATTACCTTTGGTGCTGTGATATTTTGACTACTAGAAGTTAAGAAGCAATAGATGCATGAAATACACTGCATTTCCAGAAAAGAATGTTTTTGCCTTGTACAGCACATCTATAAAGGTGGAAATGGCTTTATTATCATCAAGATCATTAAAAACTAAAAGAGTATACCAAGAAAATCAACATATACTTAGAAATACACTTGGCTTTGAAAGAGAAAGAATTAAGTCAAAATACATTCTCATATTGCTTTCAGAGGAGGGGACAGCTTCAGATCACTTAGAAAGGTCAATCTCATCACCAGGACAACAGAGCCAGAACGTGCCACTGCCTATTAAAATTTCTCCTAGGGAACTGACCAGGAAGCAGTATATTTAAAAAAAAAAAAATAAAAGATGGGAAACAAAGTGCATAATCAGGAAATATTCATCTATTAGCTGGAAAAAAAGCTGGGGCATAAAAAGGAATAACACTTCAGCACACAAATGGTTAGTAGTAACCTACTGGAGATTCCCAGAGTAAGTAATTTCCTTTCTTATCACTGAGTGACTCCATATTTAAGGCTTAGTGAAGTCATGCCATTCTCCTCTTGCCATAAATCAGTGATTCTCAAAGGCTTTCAAAAATACAGATGCTGGCAGTCCTCTCCCCACAGATTCTGATTCGTTACGTTGGGATCGGATTTAGGCATTATGTTTCCTTAATTAGTCCTCATTATCTACAAGGAACAAAAATTTGAGGACCACAGACTAGATTAGTGGTTTTCAACTGCAGCGGTACATTGTAGGTACTTTGAAAGCTTTAGAAAAATTCGTAAGCCCAGGCTCCATGCAAGACAAATTAAATCAAAATCTCTGGAGAGGGGCCCAATATCAGCATAGTTAAAAGGCCCTCAAGTCATTATAATGGGCAGACAGGGTTAAGAACCACGGCATTATTTTCACTTTCTGAAACAATTCAGTCAGCTCTGATCATTATCATTATGCTGGCAATTTTTATCTGAAGATCATCAGCACAATACCTCACACTAATTTAAAGAGAGAAAACTGCTGCTAACAAGAAGTTAACCAGAGACACACGGTTCAACAGTCTTAAACATGATGAAGGGAAATGTAGCATGCTTTCATTCTGGTTATATAAGTCACAGTCTGCAGAAAGCCAATGGTATTTTCAACCTACAGTACCTACAGGTAAGCCAAGGCCCAGTCTCTAAGGCATTTTAAAGCATTTAGAGTCCATTGAAGAAACGGGGAACTTATTACACACACATTTTTCCTTTCTCCATCTTATGTTCAGGAATCTTTATATTTGTAGCTTTGGAGTAAAGAAGGGTTCTGTTTGGTAATATCTTTGTGCTAGAAACAAGTAACTATCATTCTATATACCTAAAAATATCAAACCTTAATTCAGTTCTCCTTTTCCTACCTACACTGAAAGTAGCACAAAAGAGTTTTGTTGACATTGTTATACTGACTTTTAGAATCCAGAGAAAGCGCTTGTTTTTCTTTGCACAGAATTCATTGCAACTAGATCAGACCAACACTTTCTGTGGGCTGTCTGCCCAGACAAGGAAATAGCTTTTGTACAGAACTGTTTTCCATAGTGACATTTTTGTAATGGAATTGGATCTGTAGCCTATTTGTCTCTATTAAGCCCACTATTATAATATCAGTTATTTAAATAATTTACATAAACTAAAAAAATTGTAATAGGCCTTAAAAAAATAACAATGCTATACAAGATGGACATGAATATTGAGTATTGCAAATACCTTATGCAACTGATTATTTGTGAAAGATGATTTAAGGCAATGTAGCAAACCAAGAATAATGTGGACGTTATGTCCTAAAGGAAAGAATGGACTTTTCTGAACCTTGGTTTTATCTGTAAATTGGAGTGATGATACCTACTCTCAGTATCCTCCTAGCGATACTGTGAAGGTATAAAGAGGAAAAGCATGGGAGGAAACTTGGCAAACCAATTATATAAAATAAATTACTCTTATTACTATAAAAATGCTACTGTTGAAGAAAACACTGGTAGAGAACCATTAAGAAGCACTATCACCAATTTATTTTTTTTAATTTATTAAGTTTTTATTTTAGTTCCAGTATGGTTAATATACAGTGTTATATTATACTTATATAATACTATAATATATATTATATTTCAGGTGTACAATATAGTGATTCAACTAATTTTTTTTTTTAAGATTTTATTTATTTGACAGAGGGAGACAAGAGAGAGAGGGAACACAAGCAGGGGGAGTGGAAGAGGGAGAAGCAGACTCCCCGCTGAGCAGGGAGTCCTATGCAGGACTGGATCCCAGGACACTGAGATCATGACCTGAGCCAAAGGCAGACGCTTAACGACTGAGCCACCCAGGTGCCCCTTAATTTATTATTTTAAAGAAAGAATTTATCAAGATAATAGTGCTTGTAGGTTTTTCAATCAATTTAATTCTGGTCTTGAACTAAATACAATCTAATTTGGAATGTTATGATTGCCCCAAAGTTTAGGACGAATGAAATCTTTTAAAATAAAGATGTTTTTTAAAAAATTATTTAATTAATAAAGGATGTTTTAGGTTCTGGTTCTTAGAAAACAGCAAACAACAAGAAAGCGATCAGTGTTTATATTTGGGAGCCAGGAAAACTGTCAGAAAATAGAAGCTTCTGGGGCACCCGGCTGGCTCAGTCAGTGAAGCATGTGACTTTTCGTCTCAGGATTGTGGGTTTCAAGCCCCACAATGGGTGTAGAGATGGCTTAAAAATAAAATCTTGAAAAAAAGAAAATAGAAGCTTCTTACGTGTCTGGCATAATACTCATCTATTTTCTGTCCTTTTGAGTGGTTTTGGAAATACCAGAAGAAAACAATAATATTTTTGAAAAATTACAGTAGATATTAACACTGTTATTTCTCTGGTTTAAAACCTACACTACAGGGACACCTGGGTGGCTCAGTGGGTTGAGCATCTGACTCTTGGTTTGGGCTCAGGTCATGATCTCAGGGTCGTGAGATCCAGCCCCACATCAGGCTCTGTGGAGAGTCTGCTTTCCTCTCCCCCGACCCCTCTCCCCTCACTTGCTCCCTTTCTTTCTCTCTCTCTCTCTCAAATAAATAAATCTTTTTAAAAAATAAACAAACAAATAAATAAATAAAATTTATCCTACCTACTTTTCATCTACGGTCATCCTATCGACAACCCTGCCCCAGAAGAAGGCTCTCAGACAGAAATGTAGTTATTGGGCACCTGGGTGGCTCAGTTGTTAAGCGTCTGCCTTCGGCTCAGGTCATGATCCCAGGGTCATGGGATCGAGCCCCACATCAGGCTCCCTGCTTAGCGGGAAGCCTGCTTCTCCCTCTCCCACTCCCCCTGCTTGTGTTCCCTCTCTCACTGTCTCTCTCTCTCTGTCAAATAAATAAATAAAATCTTAAAAAAAAAAAAAGAAATGTAGTTATTATTAGGCACTTTGTTTTCTGGTTTCAAACTACTTCGGCTGCTTAACACTAAATCTGTCTAAGCCTTGGCCTTCAGATCGTAGGCACATTTGTAATTGTTGACAACTCTGAGACAGATTTCAAGGAAGGGGGTCCCTCAAACTGGTACTCCTCAAGGACCCAGCAAGTCACTGGAGCTGGATTTAACAATTCTCCCAATCTTCCTGGGGTCTATTATCCTTTTACTTCTGCTCTTTGATCTCAAGGCCAGCACTTGCATTAGTAACATCGTGAGTTACAAACATGAAAACTGAAATGCACATATATTCCTACATATGGACACATTTGAGGTAGGAATTTTGGTCAGGAAAGGCAATTATACTATAGATGGAGACTATCTCAAATAGAATAAACCATTATCTATCTACCTATTCATATGCATGTGTCCCACAATATTTTCATGAGATTCCCAAACCTTCACTTTTTTACCTTTGCAGCAATACAGTTAGATAAACATTGATGAAAGCATTGGAGACTCGAAAATAACTTTCAAAATCCCTAAGGAGCATCCTCTTATCTGTGGCAGTGGGGAGGGTTTCACTAAAAAATTAACATATCTTATAATGAATTTCTTTTTCCTGTAGAAAATCTGCTTCATTGGAGGTTAAATTAGGGTTCTACTCTGCTTTTTAACCTGCCTTTTTCCCAATAAGATAACCATTATCAATGGATAGGGATAAACACTTGGCTTCATATATTAGTAATGATTCATCATAACATGATTTTCAAGTAAAGTCAAATCAGAAAGAATACCAAACAATTGACCTTATGTAGTATATATTAAATCTTTAAGACAAGGGCAATATTGCAGATTCATTCGCATCTAGGAAATTTAAAAGTCCATTTTTTAAATGTATTAAAAAATACATAGTATGGACAGTGTTTATCTTTAGCCATTAAATTTAATCAACACCCAGTGCGTCTGACTGGCTCAGTCAGTAGAGCGTGTGACTCTTGATCTCGGGGTCGTGAGTTCTAGCCCCACATTTGGTATAGAGATTACTTAAAAATGAAATCTTAAAAATAAAATAAAATAAGTTTAACACCTAGAGCACTCAATGTCTTTACAAACTTAATGTTCTTCATTCAGTTTTAGTTTCTTCGTCAGGACCTTAGGTAGTAATGATTGAGGGATCATCCACAATGATTACCTTAGGGATGCCTAAGATTTATAAAACAGAATGGCTCTTTTTGGATGGAAGAATAGAAAAGGAATTATTTTTAATGTTTTTATAGGTTTATACTAACAATTATCTCTCCTGCATTAAGTATAGCAATTGGCACATAGTAGGTGATTGATAAGTATCTATAAGCCAATGTGTGAGTAGATAAATGCCTGTATTTGCTAGAGAAAAAAAAATTATTTAAAGAACAAGATGGCATACACATACACTTTCCTAAATAGGGATAGCAGTCCTTCGTTTTTGTTCATCCCTCAAATACTATTAATTACCAAAGATTAGCACATAAATATTGGTAATCATAAATATAATGTTCTACAACGTCCAGGATTCTACTACATATAGCATGTCTGTTTTCAATAAGTAATATTTACAACACAATAGACTAGAATCCCATTATATCAGGCTGTATGTGTACCATGTAGTAAACTGCTAATTCCTTACATAATCAATTGCACAATAACTTCACTTTCATTTTTTTTTAAAGATTTTGGACTAAGAATTAAAAGACTAGGGTTTTAGTCTTCCTTGTTACCAATTTTCTCACATCTACATGCCAAATGGAAATTCAGAATACGTGATCTCTAAGGTTCTGGCCCTTTCCCTATTAAAAACTCTAACCTTGAGCATAATCTTAAATTATTATATGAGTTAGAGATGGTTTGTTCAATCATTAGGACTAGGTCAATTTGATGCCAGTTCTAGGTCAGGAATGCAGCTTCTTATTTTTCTTTTTTTTTTTTCAAGATTTTATTTATTTATTTATTTTAGAGATAGTCAGTGAGAGAAAAAGAGAGAGAGAGGGAGAGAAGCAGAAGGAGAGGGACAAGCTGACTCATGCTGAGCATGGAGATCCTTGCGGGGCCCGATGTCAGGACCCTGAGATCATGACCTGAACCGAAATCAAAAGTCGGATCCTTAACCAACTGAGCCACCCAGCGCCCCTATACTTTTTTCCATTATGCAGGCAATATGATCTTTTTAACTTAAAAAAAAGATGAAAAATATTCATACCAGAGTCACTATTAACATATTGAGTATTTTCTTCCAGAGAGCTTAAGTTGTTGCCTGTTTTTAATGAATTTTACATGATTTTATCAAAAAATTATTTCCATCTCTTTTTTTACTTACATTGCCTTAAGTTTCCATTTTATTGTCTTGTTTTTGTTAACCTAACTGTCATATGAACATAGTGTAACTTCATACCTCTTGCCAAAGATTTATATTTTTCACAATTATAAACACATTTGGCCGTATTATGGTGTTGTTTGGGTTTTGTTTTTGTTTTGTTTTTGTTTTGGGGTGGGGTTTTTTGCATTTTTGGGATTATTTGCTTAGAACTGATTCTAAAAGTTTACTTTTTGCTTATGTACATTTTCACCTGTTTAATATATATTTCCTAATTATTTTCTAAAAATATCATCCCATCTTATACTCATACCAGCAAACAAACCCTATTTATAATACTAGATCTACATATAAAAAGAAAAGATGGCCAGATAATTTTCTGAGCTTTTTCATTTCTAAAATTAGCACCTTCCTCATGGTCTCAGGGTCATAAGATCTAGCCCTGTGTTGGGCTCCACACTGACAGGGAGCCTGCTTAAGATTCTCTCTCTCTCCTTCTCCCTCTGCCCCTCCCCTTGCTCATGGGTGCTCTCTGGCTCTCTAAAAATAAATAAATAAAATATTTAAAATTAGCACCTGATTAGTTTAAGAAGGCTTTGTGTTCTTAAAGACTGTATTTATATTTTGCTATTTTTATTGTTTAGAAATAAATATTAATGGTTAATGGTTGAATAAAATTAAATCTATTAAGAAATCAATGCAGGATGAAAGTCAGGAATTACTGGTCTAGAGAGCTAAAGCTACTTTCTATTGAATGAAGTCCCAAAGCCACCACCTGTTTAACAGTTCAGAGTTCTTACTAGTGTATCTGTATTTGAATTATGTATTAGTTATGAGCCATCTGGATTCCTAGTGCACAATCTCTTCCATTTAAATACTTTATCTCATTGTTTCCATAGACAGTAAAAGGCATAAGTAGAGTTCAAATAATATTCTGTCAGAAAATAATTTAATGGAAGTGCTTTTTGCCATTGTAATTCTGTAGAGGGAACTAGGTTCTTCAGGGTCGACATATTACTGAACTGGCTTCTGGAAGAATGGAAAGAAGGAAAGAAGGAAGGGAGGGAAGGAAGGAGGGAGGGAGGGAAGAAGGAAGGAATTAGGGAAAAAGGAGGGAGGGAGGGGGTGGAAAGAAAGGTACGTATCATCCAGTGGTAAATTTAATTCCATAAAAAGAAACCAAATTATCCACATAATAGCAGTCAAGTACTCAAATCTTGTTTGGGTTTTTCTGTTTATGAAGTGCCAACCTATCCTATATGCCAGTCTTTTTTTTTTCTGTTTGCCTTCACATTTATACAAAAGAAAAAAATATCCGTTCATGTGACTTCAACCACCTAGAAAAAACTGAAAAATTGGGATATTTGAACAGAGTGGATAAGCTCTCTGTGGCTAGTTCTTTTTTATTTTCAAAATGTATGAGACGCTTATTAAACCACCAAATGCCTGATAGCAATTTTTACCAAAATTCAAAAGGCAAGCTTTAAGTGACAAACAAGCAAAAGAAATACCTTCTAGCAGAATGGAGAGCCAGGGAAAAATCAATAGTTGACCTCTAGAGAAAGCCAAAGGTTTAATTTCCTTATTTGGAAATTAATATCTATCAGAAAGAGTACCATATGGAAACTCTAGTGTCAAAGTTCTGAAATTAATGCAAACTAAACACATGTAATCCTCTCAAAAAACTAATGATGGGAGTCAGCCCATAGTCATATGAGGGACTTGAGAACAGTAAGCAGGGTGGTCCTTGCTATGAACATCTCCCTCACTGGAACATCAGAAAAGAATTCTAGCTTTAAGTTCCCATAGCATCAAATATCTGAATACAGCACTTTACTTCTTTCTGGAATGATGCAAAATAGGAACATATGTAGCTGAGAACAGTGAAGCTGTACTACTTAGTGGCTAATTGTTTAAAAATATGCAGTCCCCCCAAATGGCAGGATATTAAGTTTATCAAGTTAGCAGAGGGAAACTCACATTTAACCAAGATCAACAAGCTGTGTTGTGTTGTATACACAATAAAGATGTGGTATGATGAGGTATATTTGTTATGAGAAATCAGTTTAAATTATTTATTATTAAGAATAGCTATGGTGGGGGCGCCTGAGTGGCTCACTTGGTTAAACAACTGCCTTCGGCTCAGGTCATGATTCTGGAGTCCTGGGATCGAGTCCCGCATTGGCTCCCTGCTCCACAGGGAGTCTGCTTCTCCCTCTGACCCTCCCCCGACTCATGTTCTCTCTCTCTCAAATAAATAAATAAAATCTAAAAAAAAAAAAAAAGAATAGCTATGGTATATTCTTCCCCTAGGTATTAAAATATTCAAAGAAGAGAAATTACCACCATACATTAATTCTTGGATGAGAAGTCTCTCAGGTGAGGTCAAGGGTGAGCAGGGCAGGTCAAAAGCGTCAGAGGAAAGAAAAGGGGGAAGGGGAATTATGGACACAAAGAAAAACAGTAAACCCGTAATCAAATATAATATCTGTGTTTTAGAAGTAGTACAATTAGTTTTAGTCAGTATTATTTCTACCACAAATTTGGGGGGAAAATTTTAATGCCATTCGCCATATTTTTTTTTTTTTTTTGCTTATTTAAAGGAAAGATATTTAAAATCCCTATAGGCTCTTAAAATAAGAGCAACCTTAAGAAATAAAAAGGAAAAACAGGGCTCCTTGGGTGACTCAGTCAGTTAAGTACCTACCTTCAGCTCAAATCATGATCCCAGGCTCCTAGAATCTAGTCCCACATCGGGCTCCCTGCTTAGTGGGGAGTCTGCTTCTCCCTCTACTCCTTTCCCCTTCTTGTGCTCGCATGTGTGCTCTCTCTTTCTCCCTCTCTGCCTCTCTCACTCACAAAAATATATTTTAAAAATCTTTAAAAAACAAGAAAAAGGAAAAACATTCGTGTTTAAGGAGAAGGTAGTATTTAATGACATTTTCCTTAAACGATTTTTGCAATATTTAAGCTATAATGAATTATACCTGCCTGAGGAATGAATAGTAGATGAAACTGCATTTCTAGTTCTTTATCTACATATGCAGAGGACAGATTGGGAATGGGGGCAGGAGATTACAGAACCTCTTAGAGTCAGGTTCCAGGGTCAGACACACCTGGCTGTAAGCCCTATGGTCCCCACTTCTTTTATAATCTTGGGCAAGTTGCTCTACCTCTCTGGTCTGGTTTCTTTACTTGAACAAACGGAGATTTATAGGGTTCTTGAGAGTATTAAATGAAAGACTACCTGCAATGTATTTAGAATATTGCTTAGCATATTTTCAGTGCTCAGCC
Organism: Leptonychotes weddellii; assembly: GCF_054177405.1. NCBI lineage: Eukaryota > Metazoa > Chordata > Mammalia > Carnivora > Phocidae > Leptonychotes > Leptonychotes weddellii. The sequence continues at coordinate 94,002,960 of NC_138370.1, forward strand.
AACATTTCTGTAGTGACGTTGCTGCTATTATTATCTTTATAATTAGAGCTCTCCTAATCTCTCCTGGCCTTGGTCAAGTCACTTTACCTCTCTGCGCCCCCATTTCCCAACCTGTAAGATGAGAGTAATAATACCCTTCTCAACAAGTCTGTTGAGACAACATGGAGAAGCAATTTAAAAGTAAAAAGATTACATTATAAAAGTATCTCCAAGAGATATTTTGGTTTAGATAATTGTATCTGTATAGTAATAATTTCACTAGGTAATTGGGAACTTTGCATATATCTTTTATGCTTTCTTCTTTTTTTTTTTAACGAGAAGCTCAAAGGATTAAAATACATGTTAAGGAAGAAAAATCTCCATAGCTAGTGCATGTTAAGGAAGCAATCACTCTTCCTTAACATGCACTAATGGCAGATAACAATAAAACATGCCATAATATGCTGCACAAATACAAATTAGAAACTCAAAGAATGGTTCTCTTTCATGGTTCTGCAGTTTTCCTAGAACAATAAAGACAGAAAGCAAAGATAACAGCTATATTCAGGGACAGGCTGGAGCTGAATCACACTAGCTTGCAAGAGCCAAGCATTAAATTTTCAAGAATTTTGCAAGCCCGTTTTTAACTGTCATTTAAGTTACACAGAATTAAAATTAAATAAATCATATTAAAAAATAAAGATAAGTACACATTTAAAACTCTTCACTTCCTATTTATTATACTACATATATTATATTTTACTAATATTGATGCTTTTGAAGTTACGTCTAGAATATCTGTATGGTGAAAGTACTATATATTGCTGTGCTACTAAGCGTCTTTTCCCAGATCCATGTGCAGTGATCGGTAGATTGAAATTGACCATGGTGGGAATATTTATATAATCAAAATTTACAAGTGCTATACATAAGGGCTTGATTTAATGCTAAAGCTGAGACTGGAGTGTAATGAATACAATGTGTAAAAGGGTAAAATACAGTTATACAGTAGATCATATATAATATTTAGTGATAATTGGGAAAACAATTGATGAATTGGAATACAACTCTATGTGTCAATTGATGATTGCACTACAACTATAGGTTGGCTATAGACATATGAGTTCAGCAAAAATCAATGAAAGCATTTTGTGGTAATCAATTAGATACATAAAACTTAAAGAGTATTTCTTGTTTTATTATTACTTGTAAACTGTGTTACTTTTACATAAATTGTGTGTATCCTTTATGTAGGTAAAATTTACTAACCTTGTTTTTTGGAGAGCTAGTTGTTAAACATTTACTATATCTCACTGTTTATTTTTTAAGCTCTTAACTAAAAAGAACTACCTTTGGAAAAAACAAGCTATAATCTCAAATAGTCAAAAAGTAAACTAACACTTATCCACTAGGTGGCAGTAACAAGAATTAAGAAAACCTCAGGAAAACAAACCAGAGAGAAATTTACAAAGATATTATTTCATCTGTTTTCTTCTCATTTGATTCATTAAATAATATTATAAAAGTAAATTATGACCTTTTTAAAAGCTATCTTATAAGAGTTGTCTATCAAAGTAACCCATGTTCAGTATAAAAAGTTCAGAAAATAAACAAGGGCATATAAAGTAAGCAAAATGACCCACAATATGACTCAAGAATTAAGTACTGTCAATATTTTGGTGAATAACCTCATAAGAGTATATTAAACATGCTTCTTTATAATTTTATTTTTCCCTACTGTATCACATTTTTTAATGTCAAGATATATAGATCTAAAACATCATTTTTAGTGACTGCATAATATTTGGCTACTTGGATATACTGCTATATATCAATTTTCTATTTACTAATACATTTCACTTGCTAATAACTGTTCCCTATTATAAACAATACTTCGATAAACAACCACGTACATGTATTTTTGTGTACTTGTCCAATAATTTTCTTAGGATAAATTCCAAATTGTGGAATTACATGATCAAAAGGGTGCACATCTGTGGCACCTGGGTGGCTCAGTCAGTTGGATGGCTGACTTTTGATTTCCCCTCGGATCATGATCTCAGGTCGGTCGTGATCTCAGGTCATGAGATCCAGCCCTGTTTGGGGCTCCCGGCCTAAAAGGAGTCAGCTTGGGATTCTCTCTCTCCCTCTGTCTGCCCCTCCCTCCTGCTTGTACGCACGCACATCCGCACGCTCTCTCTCTTCCTCTCTTTCTCTAAATAAATAAATAAAATTTTTTTAAAGGTGCACATTTTATTTTATTTTTTAAGGGGTGCACTTTTTTAAATGTGATGCAAATTGTCAAATTTTCCTGCAGAAATAATGTGCTCATCTACACCTCCACGAATGAGAATACACCATTTCACCCATGCTTGATATTTTCAGTTTTAAACTTTTTCAATTCAATAGGTAATATTGTATGTAATTGTTTTAATTTACTTTCTATTAATTCTTTCATTCATGCATACATCTATTCAATGACTATTTGAGAGTCTACTGGGACCAATCACTAGACATATATCAGAAAAAACCCAGAGATTAGGTCCCTGATCTTAAAAAGCTTCTATTCAATTAGTGCAAGACAGACAGGCAGTAGCACAGGGAGTTACTGAGTTGAAGAATATTAGAGTGAAGACCTGAAGGAACAGAAATAAACCTTATAACATTTGTGAGAAAAGGGGAGAAGTATTTAAAGCAGACCAAAGAGAAAGTTATCTGTGAGAACAGCATGTAATCATAGTTATGTTTATTGATCAATTGTGCTTCTTTTATATTGTTGCCTATTTCTAGCATTGTTCATTTTTCTACCATGTTTATATTTTTCTTAATAATATCTCTTTATATATTCAGAATATTAATTCTTTTGCAAAGTATTTCCCCATTGTATAATTAGTCTTTTAATTGTTAATGATGATGCCATGGAGAGACTTTTAATTTTTACATATCCCAGTTGAGCACTGTTTTCCTCTAAGTTTTCTTAGCTTTGGCATGAAATTTAGAAAGTTCTTTCCCAGACCAAGATGACAATATCTCTTTTTTTCTAGTACTTTTATCAACTTTATCCAGTATTTTAATCTTTAATCCAACTCAGATTTATTTTTGTGTGTCATATTAAAATAGAGATCAAAGTATATTTGTTCCAAGGGCTTGGCAAGAAATACAAATGCCATTTAGAAAAAACTTTCTCCCACATATGTGATTATTACATTTGAAAAAAAGGTGAAATGAAACTCTTTATCTTGGCTCAAAATTTAAACTGAAGTCCCAAACTGAGACAATAGGTCAGCAATATCCACAAATATTCTAAAAATAAGCAATAGATCCATCATCTTTACAAGAATTAAAAGACCATAAACCCCAGTTAATAAACATATATGAGAAGCCTATTGATTCATTAGGAAGACTTTCTTTGAAGAGAATTTCAGGAGAATGCTCTGTGAGATTTTCCCTCCCTCCAGCTGCGTAGGAAAAGGAGGGACCAAGAGAACTACTCTGGAGATGGTTGCAAGATTTTTTTTAAATGATTGCAAATTTTACCTAGCTGAGGAGATACCAATCTCCTCCTTCAAGATGAAACCAATGAAAGTAGATTTGAGCAGTTAGCAAGACTTCTGCCATCTTGACTTAACAGGCATTGCCCAAGAAAGCTGCTACCTACTGGGGCAAAAGAGCCTGACAGGAAATGGCTGGAATTGTGCTGCTTAGGGCAAAAGCTCAGGGATGAGAGAAACTCTGAGAGTCACTGGAGAAATCCCACATATAATCTTCAAAGAACTCTCATGGCCTCACAAAAGAGACAGCATCAGAATACATGAAATGAAAAGGGCATTTGATACAAAGAAAGTACCACAGACAACATTCCTCGTTATCCTCTTTCTCCCAACCCTAGCAGATCTAAAAGTGGGCAGAATATGGGGCAAGGAGAGTGAAAGAACAGGCCATACTCTTCCTCATCCCCTGTCAATTCCAGTGTCAATCATAAGTCAGACATGAGCTGAAAGAAGACAAAGCCTTTAAACTGGATATCAAAGCAAAGCGTTTATATATCTGGACCAGACTTTTTATTTTTATTTTATTTTTTTAAGTAATCTCCACACCCCACGTGCAGCTCCAACTCATGACCCTGAGATCGAGTCGTATGCTAAGCCAGCCAGGCACCCCAGACTTTTTAATGTCTGAAAATGAGACCATCTGGTCACGTGAGAGTGACAAAAAGCTATGGATGACTTGAGATAATATCCAGGGCCAGTAAAGAGGGATGACAGAGCCTGTCTGAATGAAATGTTGGGAGAAAAGTCAAAGCTGTTTCCTGTGTGCAACTCCTTCACTGAATCAAGCCAGTTACACATTTATCACTTAATTGGATTTCTTTCAGGATTTTATTCTAGTTCATTGATTTGTCTCTCTCTTCCACCAGGGCCAGCTTTAATGACTAATTACAGTTACTATTAAATTGCTCGAACACAAGTAACAAATATGTTCGACTTTAATCAAAACAGTTAAAATTTTGTGTCAATTCTCACAAAAATGAACCATAGACAGAAAGTAGACATTTGGCTTGTCCAACGTGCTGATTTTTAGGAGGTAGATAAAAGGCAGCTTGCCATCTCCCCAAATAGCCTTATTGAATGTGAATGCCCAGTTATCCAGCAAGTGGCAGACAACTGATCCTCTGTGATAGATAACCCCCCCAACATTTCCATTTCCCATCTTTCCCTACTCTGATTTCTAATCTGGGCAGAAAAATGTGAAGAGGAAAATGATGATCACGGGTCTACATGTATACAATAGGAAATGCATGTAATAAAATGACAAGGGAGACAGGCTCTGAGCACTTAGTGGGACCAGAAACTTTAGATCTGGTCATAAGGTTGGCAGATACTATAAGATTCTCCAATTAGCCACAGTATGTTCTCCAGAAAAACAGAAAAGATGGCATCTTCGTTAAATTCTTTGACTTATCAAAATTGCGCCGAGTGTTGGGCTTCAACAATGATAATAGTAATTACTGTTTATTGAGTGCCTGCTCAGGTCTCAATGTTTTACTCACATTTGATCCTCAGAGCAACATTACAAGTTAGAAATTACAAACTCCATGTAATACATTTTCTAAGACTCAAAATGATTATTTAAATTGCTACAGGTGACATAGCTATTAGTGAGAGAGCCTGGACGTGAACTCAAATCGACCTGACAGACTGCCCTGTGTGCTTTCCATTACTTCCCACAAGCTCTCTGGCTCATAACTGTAAATCACATTGATTTTTTTCATTTTATAAATCTTGGACTTTATCAGTCTAACATCTATGTTAAATATATGCCCTTTACTTCTCTGCAAACAATAAAATTATAACCTCCAGTTGTGAGGGTTTCAGCCATCTTCCCTCTGCAGCTTTGCTCCAGATGCCTGCATGCTTCCTTTTCCCATATTTTAAGGTTATAAAAATAGAGTTAAGTAACTCTAGTCATTTTTGGCATAACTCAGAACAAACCGTAAGCAACTTATTTGATAGCAAGATACCAAAGCAAAGATTTTCATTAAAATTTTGGGCATATATCAGCAGTTAATGAGCTCCATAAAATGCCTAGCCATAAAAAAAACTACACTTCATAAAATCAGCCATTAATGGAAGGGCACCACACTAAGAATAATGGTAGTTAAACAACTGTGTAGCTACGGTTCCTACTCCCAAAGGGCATACGATATTATGTGGCGATAATATGGACTTAATATGCATGCAGTACCTATTCGTGAGTGAAACATTTGAGAGAAAACATCGCTTTGCTGTTTCTGCTATCAGCGTTAATTGGGAAAGGTAGCTTAGAAAATGTGGGGTGAGTAAAAACCTTAAGAAAGAATTCTTCAACTTGAAAGAACTGAGCCACCGAACGTAATCACACATGTAAGTGTATTTTCAAAGGAAAGCAGATGTTTGAGGCGGAGCACCAGCGCTTTACACCCATACAACTTTGAGGAAATTACTTCATCTCTTTAGGCTTCAGCTGTTTACCTATAAAGTGGAATAATAATACCTGCCTTACAGGATTGTTGTAAGGAGTCAACAAAACAATCTATATTTGGCATAGTACCTGGCACTGTTGCGTCGTAGTCAGTTTTAAGAAAAAGGAGATTTTTACTATTACAAATTCCAAAATTAATCTGGCATTGTTCCTGTATATAAGTTATATATACGTGATATATAAATGATATAGACCTCATTTATTTATAAGTTAGAAACAGTGAATAATGGACAGCTGCATCTGACTGGCAATTTTACCCTATTTGCGTTTTAATTCTCCCCCAAGTGCCATCTCCCTCGCTTGGTGATTTGCTTTAAGCACTCCTATAAAGGTCCATTAGCTGTCTGTGCCTTCATCAAATTAGAGGCAGTCTTCAATTTACAAGAATCCTCACGGCCCGTGCCATTTACATCCTCTTCTGGCTTTTGCAGCACTTTGCGGGGGGGCGGGGGGCTAGCTAACAGGATCACCGAGGCTGTTCATTTCCTCAGCACTCAGGCTCCTGAACCCCCCGCCGCCCCCCAACACACACACACCCTCCGGAGCACCACATCCGGGCATCCGGAGGCTGCTCTGCCGGGCAAGGGCTCTTCCCAGGAAGCGCTCTGGTCTTCATCTTCTGGGATATCCCTGGCTCCCAGCCTCAAAAAAAACCCCTCTCCGAGGCCCAGGACAAACAACAATAACTGAGCTTCTGTAGCAAAAGCCCAGAAAACCACTAATTTTAAAATACCTCTGTGTTTGGTAGGATTACGAGCACCACTAGTGTGGAGCGCCAAGATCAGACACTCTTACCCCGAAGCCAGCTAATCCAGCTGCACCAACTCTCTCCCCATCGCTGTCTCCTGAGCCACCCAGTGCTCAGGTATCACGGGGCACGGGGCGTCCTGGTTAGTTGCAAGCTAGCAGAGTACATAGATGAGCACATGAACTTCGAGGCTAGACAAAGCTCTGTTGTTTCTGAGCTGTGCTGCTTGGAAAATGTGACTTGACCTCTTAGAGCCTGGTTCCTCATCTGTTAAGTGGCATTATAATACCGCCATCACTTATTATAAGGACTATGTGATATAATCTTGTATTTCTCAAACTAGAGGCTGCTGAACTAATTCTTTTACAAAGGAAATAAATTTTTCCTTAGTGAGAATTTGCAATTAATAGATATTTTCAGAAAATAATACATTGATTTCTTAGAGTGACTGCTGTGTGGTTACCAATCAGAAATGGTAGCCATGACCCAAGGATTTATTAAATAATTTTTTGTGATTAGTCACTATGTCCATTTTTCCTTAGCTAATTTATTACTTTTAAAATCTTGATATAAATAATATTTGGAGATATTATTTGCCTTTTTTGAGGGAGGTTGGTGCAATTCTCCAATATTACTGGTTCTCCTCCTTCTGGGTACAAGGTTGGACTGTCCTTTCCTTCACTTGCTTTGGTCAATAAAGTATGAGTAGAAGTAACATTCCTCTCTTCTAAGGAGGAGCCTTTCACAATCAACACACATTCCACCCGGTTGCTTCCCAGTGCCATGGCAGACAACAATATTGCAGATAGTGGAAACTCGGTGGGCCTGTACCCTGAAGGAGGACAATGTGGAGCAGAGTCCCCACCAAAGCAAGATGCTCATGGGGTATGAGCAAGAGGTAAATCTTTGTGGTTTTTAAGTCACTAAGTTGTACTTTAATATATCTTAGTCCATTTGGTACACAGATGGTTAAATATTATATAATAACTTGTATAAAACCTTGGACATTGCTCTCTTGGTCTGGGAATGTTAGCTCTCACTACAGCATTGCCTTTTTCAATAAGGTATCTTTTCCTAAAAGGTAATCAGTCCTGAGAAGGAGAGCTATCTGCACTAAATCATATTCTTCCTCAAAGGCAAGGTATCCTTCCTTGACAGTCCGCTGAAGGCTATGTCACCTCTCATTCCCTCCGATATCCTCTACAAGCCATATTTTTATTCTTTGCTGTCTGCCTCAGCTCTCTTCATTGCAAACAAGCTATAGTCTTTTCATTTCTTTTTTTTTTTTTTTTTGTCTTCTTTGCAGCCACCATCTTCCTGCCTTAGATGCGGGACGGCCCCAGCCAAGAGCAGCCGCCAAAATGGCCAGGAGAGAGAAAGCTCATTTCTTTTTCTATGTTAAACCTTAACCTTGGAATCACTTCCCAATTCCCATGTGCAAGCAACACCTGCTCATCAAACCTCAGCAATCCATCCATTAGAGATCCCCACCAATGGAAGAAGAAATGGACAAAAAAGAGAAAATTAGGGTTTATAAGGCCCTAGACTCTTGAAATTAAGGGTACCTTTTATATGCTGCAACATTCATTAAACATATTCATTAATAATAATTTCCCATTATCTTCATGGTAGAATGTTTGCATTTTTGAGAAACTCCAAATTAATGGATGATTTTACTTACCCAAGTTAAAGAAAATACTATGTTTGGCAGGTCTGTCAACTGCAAAAATTACTTCCTCAGTTTATTAACTGGAAATGAAAATACTTGTGCAGTAGCCTGTGGGTGAGATCATGGTAAACAAATAGACAAGGCAGCTAATTCAACACACCATTTCTTGTCAGTCAGGGAGAGGCCATAACAAAGAGATGCATACCAAGACCAAACCCTACTAGAACAATGACTGAAAGTCTTGTCCAGAAAGGGAAGCAGGTCTAATGTCCTTGCTAAATATAAATATTTCTTCAATGGACTAAAAAAATCTGTAAAATATACCTAATGTTTCTCTAATCAAGATCTGCCAAAACCCATTGCTATTTCATATAGTCTGAAATTCTCTAAATTATATCTGACATACAAATTAGGTTTGAATCCATAAACCTTGTTACTGAATACCATCTCTGCTTTCCTAATTAAAAATTGTTACCCAAGAATGCCAGAAAACAAATTAAATTATGTTCTCTCACAGTAATCTCTTTCCACCACCCCTGCTCCATCCCCCAAATGTTTACAGCAAAACAAGATAGAGGAGAAAGAAAACAAAAATTATAGGCTCCATTTTACTATTATTTTTTGTGAAACTTCATTAATGCTGACATTATCATCTTGTATACAAAATAGGCATATACAATCAAATTAGAAGGGTTTAGAGCTGAAAGGGTCCTTGGATGCCTAATGCTATTATTGTGAAGGTGAGGAGACAGAATCCTACCAAAATCACATCTGGGACTGGAATCCAAATTCTGTAACTCCCAGTCAAGGGCTTCTTCCTTCATGGCACAATGGCCACAAGTGAAAGTAAACAGAAAGGAGAATAACAGGAATATGATTCTCTCAGAATCTCTCATTTTTTCCAGCAGTTGTTTAATCACTAGATTGTTAATTGGGGCCGCCTATATTCACAAGTAGATGAAAGAAAGAAGGTAGGGAGGGAATGAGAGAAGGAAAGAAGGAGGAGAAGAAGAAAAGAGAAGCAAAAGGGAGGAAGAGAGAGAGAAACTTCCAATTTATGAGAACTCACTTTCCTTTCAGGTTTTACATTTGAGACATCAGCACCTATGACCTAGGATGAGAATTAGCCACCTGCTGAAGCCTCTTCTTACTGCTTAAATCTATTCTCAGAGTTAGGGGTCCATTATGAGACTTGGGCTCTACCCCACCCCTGTTTACAGAAGTCCGAAGAAAGGAGAGAGATTAAGGGCTGTGAAAATGGTTACAAGGTTTAACCATTTATATATTGGGCAATTAAAATTGTGTTTAAGTTACCAATTTGTTTTGTGGCTAATACTTCAGAATGCAGTTAGTTTAAAAGTGCACCCCTCAAAAAAAATTTTTTAATATTTAATTTAATATTTATTAAAAACAAAATATTTTTAATATTTAATATTTAATTTTTAAAATACTTAAATTTAAATTTAAAATTTAATATTTAATTTTTAAATATTTTTTAAATATTTAAATATTTAATATTTAATATTAATAAATTTAATATTTTTTAATATTTAAATATTTAATATTTAAAAAATGGGCACCTGGGTGGCTCAGTCAATTAAGCGTCTGACTTCAGCTCAGGTCATGATCTCAGAGTCCTGGGATCAAGCCCAGCATGGGGCTCCCTGCTCAACGGAAAATCTGCTTCTCCCTCTCCCTCTGTCCCTGTCTCCCTGGATGACAGAGTTTGGGTACTAAAAAAAAAAAAAAAATCCAATTAGTAAATAATATATTTTTAAATAACTTAATTATAAAATTAACATGTTGATTATAGAAAGTAATACTTATGCTTAGAACAGGGTCTGGCATAAATGGTAGCTATTATTATTGTTGTTTTTATTGCTAGGCATAGTGTTTTATAATTATTATATACATTTATTTTCTTTTGTTTTCTTCATTTTCCTAATTTTCTATAAACAACACCTGATTTTAGGGTATTTTTGAGCATATAATGGAGTATTATATAAATGACCAATATAAATATCTTAAAGATACATTTAATAACTTCATGAAAAAGTAGCCAGACTCCTCTGACAATTTTTCAGCATGTGTTTTCCCAATCTTTAAAAATGCAAAATCTTATCAACAACAACAGGAGGGGGTTGAAAGTATCTGTCCCTTTCTCCCGTTGATCTTAAGTTCTTAATGGCAATGCAAATATCAAAGTCTGTGCTCCAGAACATAAATAAATCATACTCCTCGACATAAGAATTCTTGTTTTGTTATGCTTTCACCAAAGACAGAATGGATGCCTCAGGGACAAATCAATGTGCTTTAAACTGTCTGAACTAAAAATGCTGCTTTTCCATGCCAAAAAAAAAAAAAGTTCAAAGATTTTCAATAGATTCCATCACTTTGGGTTCCTTTATTTGAAATGTAAATACTGGGCTAGCATTGTAGTTATGATTCAGAGGCTGTTATGCCAAATGGAGTCCTACAACAGTTGTTCAACTGAGCATATGTCAGACAGTCCAAACCCCAGCACATAATATTAATGGGTGTTCTCATTTTCTGTACAATGCCTGCTGCATTTGGGAGACTCTTGAAAATACTAATGACATCACTTCTCATTATAACCAAAAACTGAAAGTGATCTGGTGTCAGTAATTTTTTTTTAAGTAATTAGACATTCCCTGTGTGTGTTCAGATACAGCCAAATTTTTAAATGTCACTAGATTTATGTGTTCCAAAGTAGGGTTTGTCCCACAAATGCTCTATATGATTATTGGGTGATTTCTACAGTCTCTAGCGTAAAGTATTTAAGAATGACTTGTCAGGGGCACCTGGGTGGTACAGTCGGTTAAGCATCCAATTCTTGGTTACAGCTCAAGTTGTGATCTCAAGGTCAGGCTCTGTGCTCAGTACGAAGTCGGCTTGAGATTCTCTCTCCCTCTCCGTCTGCCCCTTCCACCCATGCGCTCTTGCACGCGTGCGCTTTCTATCAAATAAATAAATAAATCTTAAAAAAAAAAAAGAATGACTTGTCAAATGAGTATGTATCTTGCTTCTCTCTACCATTTCTTAATAGCAAACTAAAGAAATTAGGAAAAATAACTGGCCTGGCTCACAGATAAATAACATTTGATAAGGCAAAATCTGTAATTTTATTTTTCCTGCCCACTGATATGATTACAGCAAATTATTAAGGCACTAGAAACACAAGATGATTTGGTGGACACTTACAATCTAGTAAAACTGTCACCCAACATACTGAGAATCTATGTGACTAATTTACATGCAAATGTAAATTTATTATAAAAACAAACTAAAGATATTAACAAAGCTAAAATAAGAACTACCATTTAAACATAATCCAGGGGGAGCTCCTGGGTGGTGCAGCTGGTTGAGCCACTGACTCTTGGTTTCAGCTCAGGTCGTGATCTCAGAGTCATGGGATTGAGCCCCCGACGGGCTCCACATTCAGCACGGAGCCTGCTTAAGACTCTCCCTCTCGGGGCGCCTGGGCGGCTCAGTCATTAAGTGTCTGCCTTCGGCTCAGGTCATGATCCTAGGGTCCTGGGTTCGAGCCCCTCATCGGGCTCCCTGCTCGGCGGGAAGCCTGCTTCTCCCTCTCCCACTCCCCCTGCTTGTGTTCCCTCTCTCGCTGTGTCTCTCTCTCTGTCAAATAAATAAAATCTTAAAAAAAAAAAAAAAGACTCTCCCTCTCCCTCTGCCCCTCCCTCTCATGCTCTCTCTCTCTCTCCCTCTCAAATAAATAAATAAATCTTTAAAAATAAAAAAATAAATATAATCCAGGGACTACCAACAGGAAGTTTATTCCATAGGAAAACACTGCCGTTTCTATTAATAATTAAAAGCATATTATGACAGTTGAGACAACTCTAAGTTTTCCGACAAATTTTGTTCTTTATAGTAATAGGTGCAATCTGTATAGCTCTTCTTATTATAATAGGTACAATTTTATAGAAAGGCATATTCACTTGCAAACACCTAAGAAGTCTCAGGAAGGACACATGGAAAAATAGCATTGGTGGCTTCCCAGTAAGGAAATCAGGTAACTGGCGAACAGAGATGGGGCGGAGAATTTTCATAGTATGTCTTTTTTGTACCTTTGAATTTTGAATCATTTTAATGAATGTCCAATTTTATTTTTCTGTTTTAAATGAATGTCCAATATTTTTTTAAAGATTTTATTTATTTATTTGACAGAGAGAGAGAGACAGCGAGAGAGGGAACACAAGCAGGGGGAGTGGGAGAGGGAGAAGCAGGCTGCCAGTGGAGCAGGGAGCCCAATGCGGGGCTGGATCCCAGGACCCTGGGATCATGACCAGAGCTGAAGGCAAACGCTTAACAACTGAGCCACCCAGGTGCCCCATGAATGTCCAATTTTAAAATAAAATTTAAATTTTAAAGAATGGGTTGTTCCCTGATAGTATGTTTTTAAATTTATAATCTCTTGTGAATTTGACTTGATTAATATGCCTACTAGCTTTCCCATCTTATACTGACTATCTTGCTATTTCCCAAGCAAATTAAAACATTAGCCATGAAAGTATTTCCACAAGTCTTATTTTAGTTTTAAAAATACATTTGTTTCAATTTCCACCAAATATTAGCAAACTAACTTTACAGTAGGAGCTAGGATACAAAACTAATAAAGCTGACAAAACTTTTCATATATGAACTATAGAAAATTATCCAGCAAAAGGAAATATATGAATAATATTTTTACTTTTTTTTTTATAGAGAGAGAGAGCATGCGTTGGGTGGGGGGTGGGGGGGACACAGAGGTAGAGGGAGAGAGAGAGAATCCTTAGCAGGCTCCATGCTTAGGACAGAGCCCAAAGTGGGGCTCGATTTTACAACCCTGAGACCATGACCTGAGCCGAAATCAAGATTGGATGCTTAACCGACTGAACCACTCAGGCACCCCTATGAATATTATTTTTAATTAAAAAAAAGGAAGTCAACTTTACCAATTCATTTAATAAATATTTATTGAGTTCCTACTATATATCGTAGGCACTATTCTGAGTTTTGGTAGATACATTAGTGAACAAAGCAGAAAACTTACATTTCGGGGTAATATTCTACTGATAGTGGTTAACAGTATACTAGAGACTCTGAGATGGTAAACAGACATTATGTCTTACATCCATTTATTTCAGCATTTTCCATTTATGTTCTTGATTCCTCTAATTTTTCTTTCTTAGATCATCTATCCAGAAAAAATCCACTAGGTGGCATTGTCTGATTGATCAGAATAAAAGCAACTTTCCTGGTTTCCATGGGAATGTATTCTTTCTGTTTCCTTTGGTTTTGTTCTTAACTCGCTTTTACAGTGACCAAAAGACAGCTTAAAATATACCGTTTTGGGGGGAAAAATATACAAAACTGATAAGCTAAGAGTCTGAGTTTGCTGGAGTAACTTCTAACATAACAGACAAGTTATGATCTATCACTCAATCATACTCCAACACATGGTGGTGGACAGACTCTTCACCACCAGTGGCTCAAAAAAGAAAGAAAGAAAGAAAGAAATAGTATATAGTGATGGAACAAGAAGTCTAGAGAAAGTGTCTAGAGATATGCATTTAAGTCCTAGCTTTAGCTCCCCTTTAACCCAACTTGAGATGAGCAACCAGGGACAATTCACCTAATCACCATGAACTGTAAGTTTCTCACTAGAAAACATAAGGAGCAATATACCCTTACTCACCTACAAGGGTCTCATGAAGATCAAATGATTTAAATGATTTAAAGTCTGCTATTTTAGTCACATTTAGCCAAGATATTTTGGCTAAGAGAAAATACATGATTTTTGGAATTCTGAACAGAGTAAATAGTACTTTTTTTAAAGATTTTATTTATTTTTTAAGATTTTATTTATTATTTGGTTTTACTTTTTCATTTAGTGCTTACTATGTATTATAAGTTGTTCCAACTACTTTAAATATTAATTCATTTAACAGGGTAGACAACATTATTATCCTCATTTACAGCTGAGAAATAGAGAAAGAGATATTGAATAAGTTGCCAAAGGCCACACAGCTATCTTTTCCCGAGGACCACCACACCCACCTCATGAGCTGTTTGAAGAGCTCCTATAGCACTGAAAACATCATAAACAATGGAAACATTTGGGGTATGCTAGGACTGAAAAACAGGAATTCTTTTCAGAGCTTGATACAAGGAACTAAAGCTAATCAGACCTAAAAATGCCCAAATTAAAAGAGATTAAGAACTGTGATTATTCAGATAAAGTCTATACTCATATAACTTGGGTAGCTTTATAGTTGCTCCAACATTGAGCCTGCCATCCAAAAGGTAAGTAATGAAAGATATGATTTTCAACACCCATCACGATGTTATCCAATCCTTCAAAGCCCTGCTCAGATACTTGTAAGCTCTTCAAAAACGAGTTTGGATCTATTTGTTGGGAATAAAGAAAAAAACCATTCGAAGTGTAAGTAACCTTTATCAGTAAAGTACTTTGGAACATGATCTCTGTAGAGTACGGACTGTTTTGGTTTTAATTCTGGCTCCCCACTTGCCAATTAAAAGATTTGGAGAAAGTTATCAGCCCCACGTTTGTAAAGTAGGAACAGTAATAGTACTTCTTAGAGTTGCAAGAGTAAAATGAGTTAATACATGCAAAATGCTTATAGTAGGACCTAGCACATTGTAAGAGTTCAATAAATGTGAATTATTATTATTGTCATGCCTACTTCTCAAATCACATAAGCACTTTATACTTGGTCGCCAAATCATCTGACATTTAGTGCTGTACAATACAGAAATTGCTCCGCTTACACACCTTCAATTAACATAATTTCAGAAACAAACCAAGCAATGCTCCCGAAGAAAAGCATCTACCGCTGATAGAGGGTGACAGGGGTCACTGATATTGTCATTTTGAACTAACAGCAGATTAATCAGTAACAGGCTCTCTGAGACTAACCTGTCTCAGGAAAAATAAACTTTCTCTATTTACATCCCTGCTATTGCTTTGTTATTTTAAAATTTCAATCTCTCTATGTCTTTCTTTTTCTCCTGCTATAAAGGATTATAAACTCCTTGAGGCGAGGGTCTTGTATATTTTTATATTCCTTATAATATTGACCAAGGAAGACCCTCAAAGGGCATCTGTTGTTATCCTTTTTATGTTTATTGTATGCTTCAAAAATCACAGAACTGAGAGGACAAGATGCCAGACAGATGGTCTCAAAGGCAGGGAAGTGACTTAAATAACTTTTTATCCCAAGACTGAGCTCCATAGTAGGTGCTATAGTCCCAAAGCAGGTACCCAAAAACATTTACTCAGATAAGCAAATGATATTATATTTGCTCTCACAGTTTTACTTTAAGATTTTTTTTAACTTTTATTTCCAAAAGCAGTAAATTCTGAGTAAAAGAAAACATTTAAAATGCAATTTGGATCATGTCACTCCTCATCTAGAAACTCTAAGCTAGACCTAACAAGCACTATATGTTCTAGCACTCCAACTGGACCCTTCACACACACACACACACACACACACACACACACACACACACACACACAGTTCTCTGACTTCAGTTTCTACACTCTCTCTCCTTTGCTTACCCAGTTCCAGTCACAGTGCCCCCCTTGGAATTCCTAGAATAAGCCAAGCATGCTCCTACTCAAAGACTTTGACTTCACTGTTCCCTGAACATGGAATGTTCTTTCCTCCGATATTCACACTATTTGTTCTCTTCCTTCAGATCTGGCTCAAATGTCATCTAATCACAAAGGCCTTCCCCATCCAACCTGTATGAAAGAACATCCTCTCCTCTGCATCTCCTATTCCCTTTGCTTTCATATATTTTTCTCTCCAGTACTTATGACTAACAAATATATTATTGTTTTTTTTCTGTCTTCTTCCACTAGAATATAAAATTCATAAAAATAAGAATTAAAACGCCACGACTACAAACTTCTTTTGCTTATTTTGTTCAGTGTTGTATCTCCAGTACCCAAAATATTGCCTGGTATGTAGAAAATGCTCACATTATTTATTATAAATTAATTTGATATCATTTTCCTAATCTGTAACCATAAGCTTAACAAAATACGAGCAAATAAATACTGAGGAAAGGAAGGAGGTGGACTGATCATGACCTTTAATGACTGAAAGAGGAAATGTGATAGAGGAATCTAATAAATACCATTGAATTGACTTAAATGTTGAAAAAGTAGAGATGTTCAAGTAGAGAGGAATTAGGAGACCAGAAGGAGAAGAAAAAAAAATGTTAAGAGATTAAAATATTGGATAAAATGAAAAATAGAAAGATATGGAGCAACAGGGATCAATGAAACCACAGAGAGCTGGAAGGTTTCTCAGAGCTCAAGAGACTCTAACTTCCCATTTAAAGAAAAAACACCTCAGCAGGGCTCTAGAGGTGGTCACTAGCTTCAACCAAAAACTTCAACCACAAGAATAGTCTCATTTACAAGACAATTACATTCTATCTGGAGAAAATTCTCCTTAAGAAGTTCTTCCAAATTCTGAACCAAAACTTCTACTTTCCTCTCCCATAAACTGATCACAATTCTGCCTTCCAGAACTACACTGACTCCATTTCCACAACTCTTCAAATATTCAAATATTCAAAAACTCCCAACTCCCCCACCCCTTACACAAATCCTCCCTCCTCTAAACTCAATCTCCCCAGTGTCTTTGGCCATCTCAAATGACATGGTTTCCAGATGGTCATCCTCTTAGTCAATCTCCTTTACATCTATCATAATTTTTCAGTTTTCTTCTTAAAAAATTATTTGCAAGGGGTAGGCCCAAGTTAGTGATTATGTTTACAAATACTGTATACTTTATTTTAGAAAATAATTTTCTACTTTTTTCAGAGCTCTTTCACCTGAATTACAATGTTTAGTCATCACTGTAACATGAATTATATAGTTCAATCATATACTGTAAAAAGCTTTTTTCTTCAACTTTAAAGCTGGAAAAACTGAGAATCAAAGGGTTAGGGGACATATCCAAAGCTACAGAATGTGGATCTGATATTAGAATACCTATTTCTGGCTTTGTTTAGGTTTGGTTTGGTTTTTTTAAAATTTTTTTTATTTTTGAGTAATCTCTAAACCCATTGTGGGGCTCAAACTTATAACCCTGAGATCAAGAGTCATGTGCTCTACCAAGTGAGCCAGCCAGACACCCCTAGTTTTGTTTTTGTTTAACTTCTTTTTTTTTTAAGATTTTATTTATTTGTCAGAGAGAGAGCTTTTATCAAAATTTTTATCTAGTATGAAACTACTTTGAAAACTAATTGAAAGAGATTTTTGAAGAGTAAAATTATATATATGGTGATCTGGTAAATATTTTCAAGAAGTTTTCTTTTTCATTGGCCTTAAAACATTCTACAAAATCTGATTTCAAACTACTAAAACTTTGGATTAACACAAAACCTTATATCCTTTGCCAGGCAAAAAGCCACAACTGCAGATAGGAGAACAAGGCTAGCTTGCTTAAGACTACTTAACGTTTCAGGGGCGCCTGGGTGGCTCAGTCGTTAAGCATCTGCCTTTGGCTCAGGTCCTGATCCCAGGGTCCTGGGATCGAGCCCCGCATCGAGCCCCGCATCGAGCCCCGCATCGAGCCCCGCATCGAGCCCCGCATCGGGCTCCTGCTTGGCGGGAAGCCTGCTTCTCCCCTCCCCCCACTCCTCCTGCTTGTGTTCCCTCTCTCGCTGTGTCTCTCTCTGTCAAATAAATAAATAAAATATTAAAAAAAAAAAAAGACTAACATTTCAGGGGTGCCTGGGTGGCTCAGTCAGTTGAGCCTCCAACTCTTGGTTTCCCCTCAGGTCATGATCTCAGGGTCACGAGATTGGGCCTTGCTTTGGGCTCTGTACTGATCATGGAGCCTGCCTGAGATTCTCTCGCTCTCCATCTGCCCCTCCTCTCTCTCCCCCACCAAATAAATAAATAAATCTTAAAAAAAAAAAAAAGACTATTCAATATTTCAGCCAAATATTTTATCTTTATCACTTTCAGGCTAGAGGCTGATACTTGCCCTTATTAAACAATAATTTAACGCTTGTTGATAAATAACTGGTTCTTAGGGGCGCCTGAGTGGCTCAGTCGTTAAGCGTCTGCCTTCGGCTCAGGTCATGATCCCAAGGTCCTGGGATCGAGCCCTGCATCAGGCACCCTGCTCGGCGGGAAGCCTGCTTTTCCCTCTCCCATTCCCCCTGCTTGTGTTCCCTCTCCCCTGTCTCTCTCTCTGTCTCTATGTCAAATAAATAAATAAAATCTTAAAAAAAAAAAAACAACCTGGTCCTTAGCAGTAGGAACACTATGATATTCTGGTGTCTTTTGAAAGACATACTTTAGGGGCACGTGGGTGCCTCAGTCGGTTAAATAGCCGACCCTTGATCTAGCTCCCGTCTTGATCTTGGGGTTGTAAGTTCAGGCCCTGCATTGGGCTCTATGCTGGGCATGGAGCCTACTTAAAAAAAAAAAAAAAAAAGACATATTTTAAAACACCCATTTTAAAATATGAATTAAATGGAAACCAGAACCTATTTATATTAAGCAGCAATTTTCCATTTTTTAGAGTCACTATTAGCTTTCATTTTTTGATTTCATGACAACTCCGAAATACGAGTGAAAATTAATTTTGCCTGTTAAAAATGAGCAATTGCTATATGAAAATTAGAGATACTTGGATTGAGGCTCTGAATCAGTATTGGATGCTGTTGGATGGAATCATCACATGATTTTCTAGTCAAGGCATCAAGACCAACCTGCAGTTATTTCAAGTGGGGAGGAGCCTTTATGGAATTAAAGTAGAAATCTTTGAACTGTACACAAAATAAGTAGTATGCAATGAAGGTTGTCATTAACTTACAACAAACATATGGCTCCTTGAATCCCTATAGATTTATGCTGTGACGTATGAAAAAATGGGATTTGAGGGAAGATCAATTTTTTAGGGTGCCAGCCTCTATTTCCAACCACTAAGACTGGTCTCCATGGCCCTGCTCTGCTTAACCACTTTGCCAGAAATGTTCCCCTATCATCTGTACCCAGGCTTTTTCCCTAGCCATGCAGAGTCTACAATGGGTTTTAACGTTCTTATAACCATAAGAGAAAAGGACTAAAGAATGTTACAATTCATCAAACTGCCTGCTCATCCACACCTCTGATACTTTGAAGCCCCTATGTCCTATTCCAGGCGTGCTCTGACCAAACCCTGGCAGCTAGTCTCAATCCTTGCTTAATTTAGTTTCCCTCCTGAGGAATATTACATTTGTAAATGTCTGGAGACCCATCTGTTATTCCTGTATGTTTTCCTTTATAACTTAGAGCCTATTCTTTTTTTTTTTTAAGATTTTATTTATTTATTTGACAGAGAGAGACAGCGAGAGAGGGAACACAAGCAGGGAGAGTGGGAGAGGGAGAAGCAGGCTTCCCTCTGAGCAGGGAGCCCGACGCGGGGCTCGATCCCAGGACCCTGGGATCATGACCTGAGCCGAAGGCAGACACTCAACAACTGAGCCACCCAGGCGCCCTGAGCCTATTCTTATATCTCTTTTTTACTGCTATTTACAGTCCAGTGCAGCCTTTTCTCTCTGTTCCTCATACCCTAACTCCTCTGCCTGGTAGTCACATGTAGCACTCCTACACAACACTTGAACGTTTTCAATAAGCAGAAAATGACTATAAAAAAGTGAGCTCTCATTCTGATAAAATCTTCCACAACCAAATATTCTATTCCTCTACCGTTTCGGTACTATCCTAATCACCAACTTTAGTTTATGGGCCTGGAAGCAAAAAGTGCATTATCCTACTAGTGGCAAGACAAATCACTCAAAGAGACTGCACTTCATGAATCAGAGACTATCCCAGTCTCTTCACTGGGCAATGTCTAATTAAATGTAAACTGGGTATGGGAGATTCTTCCAACATCTGTATAGACCACCATTTTCTGGAGAGAACAGGCCACTGTGTCAGTCCTCATTCCACAGAGAAATATCCTTAGGTTTGTGGTCATTAGAGAAAGAATTAAGGCTGTCTGTAGTGCAGATTGTTAGGGTGAGAACAACAAAGGAGGATCCTACCTCAGGATGCAAGAACAAATAGCTCATTGTAATCCAGACCTCATTTAATTCGGAGTTCACCTAGAAACCAGTCATTGGAGGATAAGAAATGGAAGATTTCTTTGGGGAAAATAAGCTTGGCCAGCTGGCTAGTGGCTATGTTGGCCGTGACAGAAACAAAAAAGGAAGATTAATGCAATCGCTGCAGATGAACACAATAACAGAATGAATCAAAAAAAAAAAAAACAGGACAAATATTTGTTATATGAAATCTACTAGTTTAGGAGCTTCCTTCCCACAAAGCCCTCCGCATTTCGATATTTTTTCATAACCCTGAAAGCAATTTGTTTCATCACTGCAAGACCTTATTAGAATAGATATATGTCTAAGGAATAAATTACAGGTCAATCTTATTTATTTATTTATTTATTTATTAGGCTCCACACCCAATGTGGGGCTTGAACTCACAACCTAAGATCAAGAGTTACATGCTCTACCAACTGAGCCAGCCAGGCACCCCAGGTCAATAATTTTTGAACTAAGAGATGTGTAGTAGTATAAATCAGGGACTTCCTAAAAATACAAATTGACTCTGACCACCGCCCCCCATGAAAAGACAAATAATTTTGACTGGTAAGCACAAATTAACTTACTTATAGACTCTGATATACATGGTTGCCCTATTTTACCTTGAACTCAATTAAAAAAAAAACAAAAACTTAAGACTGGGTGACTTAGGGGCGCCTGGGTGGCTCAGTCGTTAAGTATCTGCCTTCAGCTCAGGTCATGATCCCAGGGTCCTGGGATCGAGCCCCGCATGGGACTCCCTGCTCAGCAGGAAGCATGCTTCTCCCTCTCCCACTCCCCCACCCTTGTGTTCCCTCTCTCGCTGTGTCTCTCTCTGTCAAATAAATAAATCTTTAAAAAAAAAAAAAAAGACTGGGTGACTTAAACAATAGAAATTTATTTTCTCACAACTCTGGAGGCTAGAAGTCTAAAACCAAAGTGTTGGTAGGGTTGGTTTTTTCTGAAGCCTCTCTCCTTGGCTTATAGGTGGCTGTCTTTTCCCTGGGTTTTCACATGGTTTTCCCTCTGGATGTGTCTGGGTCCTAAACTTTTAAGGACACCACAGTCATATTAGATTAGGGCCCACACAATAACCTCATTTTCATTTATCTCTTTAAAGACCCTATCTCCAAATACAGTCACATTCTGAAGTACTAGGGATTAGCAACATACAAATTTGGAGGGAACACAATTCAATCCATAACAATTATTATGGCCAAAAAATTTTACCTGAGATGTTTAAAGAAAAATGTATATTTTTATGGTTGACAATGGAAATATCTCCAGTGCTCTTGTGTTCTCTATCAGAAGTGCTATTGACATGAGAATGTATTATTTTCCTATTTAGAACATAACCTAATTGTATCAGATTAGGAAAATGAAAAGTATTTCCTCTGTCAATTGCAATTATTTCCAAAGCTAGTTCGAAACAAAAACCCAGCAACTGTTTTAGTCTGAAATCCAACATATTATTCTTTTCTCTATATTTGCATTATTTCAAAACTTAAATGTATTGTCATAGATGACTCTACTCTTTGGCAAATATTTTTTTCTGATATTTCCAAAAGGGTATGCATTAATTTCTTTTTTTATTTTTTTAAATCAAAATGGGACTATTTTGATTAGAACAGGACCATTAGAAAATAAGAAAATGCTTATAAACTGTATAGGCTAATGGCATAGCAAGGGCTTTCTTAAGTACAGAGAGTGTCTGGAGATAGCCTTATATTGGGTATGATCATTTGGTATGAGAAAGTTTATTGGTCTGGAAAGCAAGAGATGTTATCTCGAAATTGTTTCAAGAGCAAAGTCACATCTCTGTATAACAACAGGTCAAAGAAATAAGTACAATTTACATATAACTTTGACATAGTTTGTCTGTTGCCATGGTAGTGAGAAATGCTTCTCCAGTGAACACAGTAGAGTTTATGACCAGAGCTTAGCAAAAGACATAAAAACGGTTATGATGTAATCAATAGCTTCAAGAGAATTGATATTTGTCAACAAATCTGCCAGAATATATTATTCAGAAAAAGCCAAGGTAGATGATTCTATACATTTTTTCTGTGTAATATCAAAGAAAGAATCAAAAATATATCAACACAACTTATGAAAGAAGCAGTGACAGTAAAGGAGGATATATATCCTATCCCTAGGGGCAAGCAGTGATGAGTGAGAAAACAGCCACTGCTTGAAAGAGTATAAGGTGTAGAAATATCCCTAATGGGAAATCCATTCCAAAGGCAAGTCTAAGTCATGCAGCTATTTATAGTTGTGAAATCAATATTTTCAAAAAGGTAAAATCCTAATTATCATTCAAATATAAGATGATTCATGTCAAAGGCATAATGTAGCTAATTAATGAGAAATGAAAAAATGAGTAAGATGTTAAAACTGGTTCAAAGGAGAATCTGAAGAACAAATTTTTTATTATTTTTTAATTGAAGTATAATTGACATAAAAGATAATATTAGTTTCAGGTATACAACATCTGTATGTCTTCTTTGAGAAAATGTCTACTCATATCCTCTGCCCACTTTTTAATCGGACTGTTTGGTGGTTTATTTATTTATTTATAATATTTCAATGTTGATTTGTATATATTTTGGATATTAACCCCTTATCAGATACATCATTTGCAAATATCTTCTCCCATTTAGTAGGCTGCCTTTTCATTTGGTTGATGGTTTCCCTTGTTGTGCGAAAACTTTTCAGCTTGATATAATCCCAATAGTTTATTTTTGCTTTTGTTACCCTTGTCTGAGAAGAGAGATACCCCCAAAATATTGCTAAGACCAATGTCAGCATTTACTCTCTATGTTTTCTTTCTATAAGTTCTATGGTTTCAGGTCTTACATTTAGGTATTTAATCCATTTTGAGCTTATTTCATATATGATATAAGAAAGTGGTCCAGTTTCATTCTTTTGTATGTAGTTGTCCAGTTTTCCCAGTATCATTTATTGAAGACAATTTTTTTTACCATTGTATATATTCTTGCCTCTTTTGTCATAAATTAATTGACCATATAAGCATGGGCTTATTTGGGGGCTCTCTATTCTGTTCTATTAATCTATGAATCTATTTTTGTGCCAATACCACACTATTTTTTTAAGATTTTATTTATTTATTTGAGAGAGAGAGTACCCTAGCTGGGGGGGGGGGGGAGAGGGAGAGGGAGAAGCAGACTCCCCTGCTGAGCAGGACCCTGGGATCATGACCTGAGCCGAAGGCAGATGCTTAACTGACTGAGTCACCCAGGCGCCCCTATTTGGTTGTGATAGTTTTGTAGTATAGTTTGAAATCTGGAAGTGGAATACCTCCAGCTTTGTTCTACTTTCTCAAGATTGCTTTCGCTATTGGGGTTTTTGTGGTTCCATATAAAATTTAGGATTATTTGTTCTAGTTCTATAAAAAATTCTATTGGCATTTTGATAAGGATTGCATTGAATCTGTAGGTTGGATAGCAGGGACACTTTAACAATATTAATTTTTCCAATCCATGAACGTAGTATGTCTTTCCATTTATTTGTGTCATCTTCAATTCTTTCATCATTGTCTTAGAGTTTTCAGAGTACAGGTCTTTTACCTCCTTGATTAAATGTATTCCTAAGTATTTTATTCCTTGATGTAATTGTAAGTGGGATTGTTTTCTTAATTTCTCTTTCTGCTAGTTTGTTATTAGTGTATAGAAATTCAACAGATTTCTTTATACTAATTTTGTAACACATGACTTTACCAAGTTCTTTCATTATTTCTAATAGTTTTTTTGGTGGAGTATATATAGATATATGTATATCTATATATGTATATAGTCATCAGCAAATAGCGACAGTTTTACTTCTTCCTTACCAATTTCGATGACTTTTATTTCTTTCTTTTGTCTAATTATTGTGGCTAGGACTTCCAGTACTATGTTGAATAAAAGTAGCAAGAGTGGACATCCTTGTCTTGTTCCTGATCTTAGAGGAAAAGCTTTCTGCATTTTACCTTTGAGTAAAAAGGTAAACCCAGCTGTGGGTTTGCTGAAGAGCAGACTTATACACAGACTACTATATATGCTAAATACTGAAATGATTTTGCTAATACATGCAGAACTGGTTAATATCCTATATGGCAATAAAATACTATGTTTGGGATTATATTTTCTACAGGTAAAAATGAATTATATTTGTACTAGACAAAATTTATTAGCACTTCAACTAAAAAATCAATGCTATCATTCGTCTACAAATTAACTTATACTTCTACAAAGTTGTAAAAAGGCCTTAAGAGAGAATTAAATATGCACACCCTTATAAAAGCAGATAATTCCTGGAGGATCTGCTAGACAACACCCAGCACTCCACTGAACAAACACCCATTAATCGCTTCTGCCCATTTTCAATCTTTGACCGTTTATTATGACATAATTGAATCAATCAATCAGCCTGTTCTTTGCCCTCATATACCTGAAACTGTAGAACCTCAGACAATCCACATAAAATCTATCAACATGTGGGTGGAGAGCTCATGACAGGAGAATATCTTTTGTGTTAGAAAAATGAATATTTTACTGATTTGAAAGAGTAGACTCTGAACTGCTCTTTCAGACAGTAAACAATGTGAGGACTAGCCTGATGTCTTATTTCTTTGTATCCACAGTGACTTGCATATATATTCCCAGTCATTCTCAATTTGGGCTACACATAAACATTACTAGAGGAAGTTTTATGTTTTGTTTTGTTTAAATATAGTTACCCTGACTCTACTGAAAATCACCAAAATCAGGTCTTCCAGGCACAGAATCCAAGTCTCTGAACTGTTTAAATGATTCTGAAATATAGCCACACGGGATACTCACTGTTAGTTGACTAAAAAGATAAGGTTCAGAAAAGTTATTTCTAAATAGTGTAGGGGTCCAGAACACAAATTAAAGTCTAATGTTACTTATAACTATTCTATTAAAAGCAAAGTATTACTATATTTTCTTTTCATGATCACTACAAACTTTCTCCCTTAGCTGACCATACTTTCATTCAACTGTGGAAGAATGGATCAATTACCAGGCAAGTCCAGGAAAGAAACTCATTTCATGCTGTATAACTTTAATTAAATTACTTATATTCTGTACTAGCTAGCTCCTCTGAATAATCTCTCAAATTTCCTCCAAGCTTATTCCTCTTGAATAGTCCCAAAATGTTTATGGTGTACTTGTATAAGTTGATTTCATTAATTAAAAATTCCTTGTGAGGTACTTATTATCACTATCATTGGGTAGTAAGAAGACAATGCCAAGTTCTTATTGGCAGGGATCTACCAGATTTAAGCTGTGATATTCTTCTGACCATGTGAATTTTTTCTTTCAAAACATAATTCATATAGTCAATGGGATCTACATTAGGAACATATATCTTTTGTACTGATGATAAAATGAAAGTATATGCATTTCTAAAAATATTACACAACTTACTATGGCAGATGGAAAACAGATGGATGTTATTCTTTTAAGACAGTGACTGCTATGCTTGGGAAGTGAACTGAAGCATTTGATGCTACTTTCAAGGTAACATAGGTATTTTTGCACTCTTTGTTCTTTTCTTCCCATATAGTTCAGCAAAAACTAGCTTTTATCATATGCTATTGAAAATGATTATTTTCACCACTGTAATTTGTGGTAACATTTGCAATAAGTAAGTTTTTAAAAGTGTAGTTCCTGGGGTGCCTGGGTGGCTCAGCTGTTAAGTGTCTGCCTCCGGCTCAGGTCATGATCCCAGGGTCCTGGGATGGAGCCCCACATCAGGCTCCCTGCTCAGCAAGAAGCCTGTTTCTCCCTCTCACACTCCCCCTGCTTGGGTTCCCTCTCTCGCTGTGTCTCTCTCTGTCAAATAAATAAATAAAATCTTAAAAAAAAAAGTGTAGTTCCTAATTATAAAAGATAATACATATGTAAGAAAAAATGTAATAAAAATTTGAAATTCAAGAAAAATTTGAAGAAAAAGAGTAAGTATCCAGATAAAACTGCTATCGATATATATGTATTTCTTTTGCATGTTTCTCTGCAAATGGATTATATACTTAAGAACATACTGGATACATTTTTTTCACCCTGAATTTCTAAATTAATATATAATGAGCATTTTCATGTCATTAAACTTTCTTTTAAAAACTACTTTTAAATGGATGCATAATATTCCATTTCCCATGAAATGGGAATATATACCATAATTTATTTAACAATTTCCTTACTAAATATATTAATTATCTTCAATTTGGGACAATTATAATAATTGTGAGCCAGCTTTTAAAAAGCTGTTTTCTTACCATGCAATAGCCAGATTATGCACTAATTGTCTAAGATGAAGTGTTAGCCATGGATAAACAACTGAAATTTTCTGGAGATGCTTCAAGAAATCTAAAAGCCTTTAATTTTAAAATGTCAGTATACACTCAGCTTTCTAAATTAATTTCCAAATCATTTTAATGCAAATGAAAGCCATAATAAGGTATCACTTGACACCTGTTAGAATGGCCATCATCAAACACACAAGAGATAACAAATGCTGGTGTGACTGTGAAAAAAAGAGAGCCCTTGTGCACTGTTGGTGGGATTGTAAATTGGTACAGCCACTTTGGAAGATATTTTTTTTAAATATTTTGAGGATCCTCAAAAAATTAAAAATAGAACTGCTATGATCACGCAATACCACTTCTGGGAATATATCCAAAGGAAACAAACACTAACTCAAAAACATACTGTACCCCCTTGTTCACAACAGCATTATTTACAATGGCCAAGACAGGGAAACAACCTAAATGTCCATCAATGGGTAAATGGATAAAGAAATTGTGGTATATGTATACATGGAAATATTATTCAGCCATAAAAAATGAAACCTTGCCTTTTGCAACAATATATATGGACCCTGAAGGCAGTATGCTGAGTGAAGTAAGTCAGACAAAGACAAATACTGCATGATCTCACTTATATGTGGAATTAAAAAAAAAAAAAAAAAAAAAAAAAACACCTCACAGAAAAAGATACCAGACTTGTGGTTACCAGAAGTGGAGGGTTTGGGGAGGATGAATTGGATAAAAGTCATCAAAAAATACAAACTTCCAGTCATTAGATAAATAAGTACTAGGAATGCGATGTACAATATAATGACTATAGCTAACATTGCTATATGACATAGGAAAATTGTTAAGAGAATAAATCCTAAGAGTTCTGATTATGATGAGAAAAATTTTTTCCTTCTTTTCTTCTTTCTTTTCTTTTTATTGTATCTATATGAGAAGATGGATATTAGCTGAACCTGTTGTGGTCATCATTTCACAATACATAGAAATCAAACCATCATCCTGTATGTCTTAAACTTATAGTGATATATGTCAATTATTTCTCAATAAAACTGGAAAAAATTAAGTAAATAAATTTTAAAAATCAATTTTACATAATAACCTTTCATTTTTATGCCAAAACCTGTACAATTATATTTTGGGACATTAAAACAAAGGTGTGACTAAAGTGTTTCACAACTGGAAGAATCATTATTTTTAAATCTGTGCTGAATTTCAGAAATCATTTCCTTTTGGTTTGAATCAAATTCCAAGAATTTGGGCGTTTCATTATATTCTTTTCCAAATTCCTCCTTTCTCTCTCTTCCAATATCTAAAGCTTAGCAACATGCCAAAAGTGACCAATCCTTTTTCTTTTACAACTTTACTCAAGAGGTTGATTAATGTTAATATTTTGATTCCCATTTTGTTCAAATATCAGCACTTGGCCCTTTGGGGTATTTAAAATGAACATTCTAATTTTAGAGCAGTCATGAACTTTTTTTTTGCTCGATATCCAATTCATATTTGCAAAAGACAGTCTTTTTTCTTTTCAAAAATATCTAGCTTGTATTATTTACCCCCAACCTCATGTATTATTTGACTTGCTATTTGTTGGGATTTTATTAGCTCACTGCTCATTTAAAACAATATAGCAACAATTAGCTTAATAATCAGCATCATTCCAAAAGTAATTCCATATTACAGAGTTTAACATTTTAGTTAGCAGTTTAAGTACCCAAAACACACAGCACTCCTATTAGAGCAATTGTGTTGGCATTTTATTTGAAAAGGCAAAGAAGTAACACTATTAAAAACATTTTAAATATAACTCTTCAATATTATCCCTTACAGCAATTATTTAAAGTGTTGGAACATAAACTTAATTTCTCTGATCTCTAGTTTAGTGCTATATGATAAGTGGGGTTGGCTTTGAATCTAGTGCTATTAAATGCCAAAATACAAAAATGCTAAAAATAGAATAATGAGTCCACGAGAGTACATTGATTAACAAAACTGCACCTCCATTTTGGAAGTATATATCTTGTGACCTTTAAATGCCTCTCTAACAGTAAATTTAAAGTATTTTATATATATATATATATAAATATATTTGGCTAGAAAAATAATTCTAGCAGTATATAAGAATTTTTTTTCTTGGGATGCCTGGTGGCTCAGTCGGTTAAGCATCTGCCTTCTGCTCAAGTCATGATCTCAGGGTCCTGGGATGGAGCCCCACATTGGGCTCCCTGCTCAGTGGGGAGTCTGCTTTTCCCTTTCACTCTTCCTCTGTGCTTGCTCGCTCTCAAATAAATCCTTCATAATACTAGAAAAAGAGGAGACAACCTAAAATAATATAACCTTTAATATCTTCCCTCCCCTACTGGATCTTGGAATTTGCTAGGCTGATGTCAGTGACAATGAATATTAGACAGTCATTTTTAATTATAGCTGTTCTTCAGGGTTTGACCATACTTAACTAAAATGCAACATTAATATTGAACTGTCGGAATTGTTTAATGCATTAAGTCAGCATCAAACTTTAAGACCTTCATTTTAATATTCCAAGTATGCTCTTTATGAAACCTTTGCTCAGAATGAGTGACTCACCCCATCTCAGACTCCATCACACCAGGCTGAGCAGTTTTTGCTACTATCTCAAATATTCCTAAGCAAAAACTACATTATTTAACATGAACTTTATTGTTACGAGATAACACAAAATATTTATATTGGTCTCTGCCACTGCTTTGTGGCATAGAGTTCCTAAAAATCCTTGTAATGTCCTAAATGATGAGAGCACATGGGAGCATCTTCTGTTCTAATATTTGGTCTTTAACCCTCTGTATCTTCCTGATACAGAGTTCCTAAATGTCTTGGAATTTCATGGGTGATACAGTGTCTTTTTTTCTGAACAGTGATTCTTGATCTTGGTGGGATCATAGATGGGGACCAGTCACCAGAAAGACCAAGCCATGATTAGAAGCTTGGAATTTTCAGTCCTGCCCCAGAGACTGGGGAGAAGGTCTAGAAATGGAGTTAACGATGGATCATCTCTATGTGATGAAGCCTCCATAAAAATCTCCAAAGTAGGGGGCTCAGAGAACTTCCAGGTTGGTGAGCACATGGAGGTAGCAGGAGATTGGCACACTGGGAGACAGCATGGAACTTCATACCTCTTCCCACAAACCTTGCTCTATGCATCTCTTCCATCTGGATGTTGATCCATATCCTTTATATAGCCTTTTATAATAAACCAGTAAACAGTAAGTACACTGTTTTCCTGAGTTCTATGAGCTACGCCAAAATATTAATTGAACCAGAGGAAAGAATTATGAAAATGTCCAATTCATAGTTGGTAGGTCAGAGCACTGGTAACAACCTGGGCCTGCCACTGGCATCTGGGGGGTGGGGGCAGTCTTGTAGGACGAGCTCTTAATGTGTGGGATCTAATTGTATCTCCAGGTAAAGAGTGTCAGATTTGAGTTAAATTGTAGGACATCCAGCTAATGTCGCAGAACTTCTTGGTATGGGAAGACCTCACACACATTTGGTGACCAGAAGTATCAAGTGAAATGCTCTGTGTAAGTAGTAAAGGAGAGACACACAGGAGAAGTGAGTTTTTCCTACTCAAGTGTCATTAAATCAAGTCCTCTTTCAATTCTTTGTATCACTTTACTACAGAGCATCAATTGAGAACACTTCAAAGTTTGCCAATATACATCCTAGTTAGGCTAAGTTCGTTGAGCATGATTTCAGAGTTAGTGAATATTAAATATTAAGATAAATATTTAAATATCAAATTATTTAAATATTGTTTATATTTAGGTATATCATATTAATATTAAATATTAAGATACATATTCTTAATATTTTATCTTAAATATGGCTATTAGGGATGGTAAAGAACCCAGTCACGGAACTGAATGTGGCATCATGAGTTTCTCTAGAACCCTTATGCTACATGAAAAAGAGGACTGGACAACTACTCAAGAAAACAATAGAGGTTAGTACAAGATGACTCGAGTGCTGCCCAGTACAGATGTACTCAAACATTGCTTTCTCTCCTCAAAACTCCCAAAGATAAGAACCAGGCTCCCCCCACACCCAACTATCCAATTAAAGGGAACCAAAGGTACGAGAGATGGATATATATGAACACTCCCAAGGTCAATCACAGTAGCCCTACAATTTCATTAATTATAATATTTAAACTAAAAAAGACCTTAAATATTATCCAGTCCTGCTTCTTCATTTAACAACTCAGGACACTGAGGCCCAGAAATGTTGGTCAGTTGTTCAAAGGCACAAGATTAAACAGCACTCTGCAGCTGGAAGTAGCACGTGAGTCTCCTGACTTCCAGACCAGAGTTCTGTTCCCAGATGCCAGTTCCCGGGCAAATGTGTGCAAGGACAAGTGAACTGGACCTGAACTACTGTGAGTTCTAAGCCAACACACAGGAGCTCATGCTGCTTGACATCTAAAGAGAAACAAGTGATAAATTCTTCTTAGCTGCCATGGTAACAAACATTTAAACACAGGACCAAATGGAGAAAAATGCAAACAAGTAGATTGTGTCTCAAATTTGCTCTTAAAAATTTGATAAAAATGAGGGGTGCCTGGGTGGCTCAGTCGTTAAGCGTCTGCCTCAGTTCAGGTCATGATCCCAGGGTCCTGGGATCGAGCCCCGCATCAGGCTCCCTGCTCCACGGGAAGCCTGCTTCTCCCTCCCCCACTCACCCTGCTTGTGTTCCCTCTCTTGCTGTCTCTCTCTCTGTCAAATAAATAAATAAAATCTTAAAAAAAATTTTTTTTCCTAAAAATGAGAGAAATGGTGTCTTGCATTTCTCAAAATACCTTTATTTATCTCTGTATCAGAGTACATAGCAGCAACTATAAAAAGTAAAAAGGACTAAAGAAGCCAAATGCAGAAAATGTTCTCATAAGAACACAATACATAGAATTATTCATTTGGACTCATCACCATTAAAAACACTCTTATAACATGATGTAATCAAATAAATAGGATTCCCTGAATATTTCTTAACCAGAAATCCCTTGAGCTATATAAGCCAAAGTTGTAATTTAACGTTGGATTTCTAAATATAAATTTTAACAATTTTATATGTGGCATTCAAAGTAATAGTAAACAGAATGGGAGGGAGTGCAGGTGGATTGGGAAATTCTAGATCCTTAAGCATGTGTGTATGCAATAAGGGATAGCCAAAATCAAAGCAAACCTACAAAGTAAATATGAAAATTTAATTAATAAGAACAGAACAGACCATTTTTGATGGCAGTATTAAAATCTATACATACTATATCTACGAGGAAAGAAAGCCAATAAATGGCTTCTCTGTGCCAATCCGTACACTTACTTATAACTAATATGGTAAATCTTTCCAAAAGTCCAAGGGAATTTAAAATATTAATGCTGAAACTGCATTATTTATAACTGAAAATAATATATAATTGTTATTAACCAAAAATCCTTGAAGATTGTTTTACTTTGTTCAGATTTTAAAAGCTTAGATCTTAAAAAAAATAAAATGCATCTTGTCTCATCGGTGTTACATTCTCTATCTTCTGCATATGTGTGTAAAATTTTGGAAACATTTATTATTTCTTAACTAATTGCTTTCCAATAGGGAACACATTCTATTTAGCTATGGGAAGATTGTATGTACACACTGACATTTCTCACTGGAATGTCATGAGATTGTGTCTCTCACCTGACAACATCAGTAACTACTAATACGCCAGCACATAATATTTTACAAATATTTGTGAAAAGAAAAATGAGCTGGGTCTTCTCAATATTGGAAATGCAGATTGACTTTGTATCTTTAAAAAGTTTAGTGGATATTATATACCATATAAATCAGATGCAGCATAGAGCGGTTAAAAACTTTCTGGGCTTAGCGGCAGGTGATGGGAGTTCTGCACCTTGCTTTGCCACTAACCAGCCAGGGGGAGAATTTTTACTTCGATAGTACTTAAAATAAGATAATTGGACCATCAAATGATCTGTAAGGACCCTTTTCAGGAGACCTAAAGTTATATAATTTTATTATTCACTATAAAATACAATCAATTTATTAATAGGTGCATGAGTTAATAAAACTGTACACAGATGGACAGATTCATTGATTAAGGTGATATTTATTCTTGTCTACACAAGAGTGTTCAATCTTCATTGATAGCAGATATTGACAACGCATTTAAAGTTCACTTTTGTATTTCCCAACTGGAACTTTAATTTGGCCTCATTTGGCTACATTTGCATGCATTAGCAAGACACTTAGTACAGTAAAGCAAACAGAGTTATTCCCTATTAGAGAAGTATTGACAAAATACTGGTTTCTAAATTTTCTACTTATTTTTTTGCTAAGGGAATTAGATTTAGTAATGCACTTATTTCATTTGTCTTAGGAAAAGTAAAGAGAATATTAAAAGCTCTATGCAACTCAAACTGTTAGGATTTAGATGCATTAAAAATATTGCAACATATATTAAAATTAGTATATATACTAATTATCCTCTGTTGACCCTCATAAAATAAACTAATTGTTCTATTTCTTTACCTGAAAGATTGTATTTCAACCAATGTTAATGACCATCAATGAGTGAGCCTATGTTAAGTTTTTAAATTTATTTTAAAATATCACTTTTAAGGGGCGCCTGGGTGGCTCAGTCGTTAAGCGTCTGCCTCCGGCTCAGGTCATGGTTCCAGGGTCCTGGGATCGAGCCCCGCATCGGGCTCCCTGCTCCGCAGGAAGCCTGTTTCTCCCTCTCCCTCTCCCCCTGCTTGTGTTCCCTCTCTCACTGTCTCTCTCTCTCTGTCAAATAAATAAATAAATAAAATATTTTAAAAAAATAAAATATCACTTTTAAAACATAGTTAAATCTAATAAATAAAAACATATGTATTAAAGAAATGAAACCCGACTAAAACTAATGGAAGTATAAATAGAAAAATAATGACTTAATGCTCTTCCCCACTCCATAGAGCTGCTACCAGTCTTCACTGTCACCTATAAATTCATCTAAATTCTTTTCTTTTTTAAGATTTTTTATTTATTTATTTGACAGAGAGAGACAGAGCACAAGCAGGGACAGTAGCAAGCAGAGGGAGAGGGAGAAGCAGGCTCCCACTGAGCAAGGAGCCCAACTCAGGGCTCCATCCCAGGACCCTGAGACCTGAGCCGAAGGCAGTTGCTTAACCAACTGAACCACCCAGGTGCCCCTATAAATTCATCTAATACAAAAGATGCTTCTGCCAATTTTCAGTATGGAGCTAAGGCTAGAGGATAATATTAATATGCACACCCCAGGATACTA
Source organism: Leptonychotes weddellii (assembly GCF_054177405.1). NCBI lineage: Eukaryota > Metazoa > Chordata > Mammalia > Carnivora > Phocidae > Leptonychotes > Leptonychotes weddellii. Next base: position 94,037,185 of record NC_138370.1, read on the forward strand.
AAAAATTTCTACTAAGGTAGGAAGAGCTTCACTTCAGTCAGCCCAAAAAAAGGTTTTGCATATAAAAAATGATAAACAAATACTTATTAACTATAAAGTGGAAAAAAACAGAAATTTAATAGAGAGCATAAATAATCAGGAGTTCATTAAAGCAGAGCATATTGCCATCCCTGATTAGCAGTATATAGAACTCAAATAATTATGCTGAAATGATGATATGCAAACACTAATCCCAGCTTCAGAGGTAACCAAGAAAACAACAGCCAAGCATACAAACAGGTGGGAACACAGGAAAATTAACTGCCATGGAACACTTTAACAATTTCTCAAAAGCACAAAGTAATCAGCATGAAAATTAAAGGACACAAAAATTATTTGAAAACCAAAACCAACATGCCAAACAATATAAATATAAAATGCAAAATACTAAGAAGATAAGAGGTAACATCATTAGTATTACTGCCATGCTTTTTGATTTTGTTAGAATGTGGCATAATCTCCAGGTTAAGAAAGAGAATGTAAATCAACTGATTTATGCCCTACAGAATCCTTTGGGGAAAACAGCACCAATAACATTCAAATTATTCTATTTTGCAAACTATATTCCCTCGCGTATGTTCCTAGTAGCTATAATGAATGTAGGTTTTGTCATTAAAACAGACCTGGGTTCAAACACCAGGGTTCAAACATCATTTAAACATCGCTTTTAGCTACCTAACTTATTTGACCTCTGTTCCTTATAATGTACATTTTAAAAGATAATATTAATAACGATCCCTCAAAGATTAGATGTGGGGATGCAAAATTACATCCAAAAAGTGTCTAGCAAATAAAAAGCATCTGGTTCATTAAAGACCCAAATCTACTCATTTATAGTTATTTGGAAAAATAACCATGTCTTAAAATAAATTATATCCCTAAACATGGTGCCTTATATATAATTCTTTTAAAATAATCTTTAACAGGCAAATGAGACTCTAGTCATTAAAAAGTCTGTTTCCAGGGGCACCTGGGTGGCTCGGTCGTTAAGCATCTGCCTTCGCGGCTCAGGTCATGATCCCAGGGTCCTGGGATCGAGCCCCACATTGGGCTCCCTGCTCCGCGGGAAGCCTGCTTCTCCCTCTCCCACTCCCCCTGCTTGTGTTCCCTCTTTTGCTGTCTCTCTCTCTCTGTCAAAATAAATAAATAAAATCTTTAAAAAAAAAGTGCTGCTCAAGAAAGGTTCTTAATCCTGTTAGTGAGGTGTGCACCCAACTCATGCTATAGTCAAAGACTGCCTAACCCCACCCACAGCAAAACTGATGAAAATGACTATCAAAGTTTCTTATCAAATTGATTGTGTTTATTTATGAAATAAACAACCAACAAAACTATAAATCTTTAGCTATGACATCGAAGTGCGGTGGTAAGCATTAAATGCATTTAGCAGAAAGGTCTGAATAATACTAGGTAGCATTCAAATAAAAAGGCACAAGATTTCGGGCGCCTGGGTGGCTCAGTCGGTTAGGCATCTGCCTTCGGCTCAGGTCATGATCCCAGGGTCCTGGGATCGAGCCCCGCATCGGGCTCCCTGCTCTGCGGGGAGCCTGCTTCTCCCTCTCCCACTCCCCCTGCTTGTGTTCCCTCTCTCGCTGTGTCTCTCTCTGTCAAATAAATAAATAAAATCTTTAAAAAAAAAAAAAAAAGGCACAAGATTTCATTAATAAAATATGATGCCCTTATCTTTCCATCAACCATTGCCACGTAACTAAGCAGCAATTTTCTGCTTTATAACAGAGGAGTCTTGACTGAATTTAAAAATTCCCTCAATTTTGCCCAATAAAACCAAGATTTTTTAATCTGTTTCTGCTTATTCTTCAAACAGGTAAAATAATATTCACTTGGACAAGAAATACATCAGCCACTGTGAAGGCAATCATAGAAAACCAGTGCCTGGAATTAAATGTTGCAGCCATACTGCTCAGCTACTCCCGGTCACATAGCTTACACCCAGAGTGATGCTGAGTGCAACAAATCTGGGCAGGTGACCTGATCATCTTGTCCCTCCTTAAATGAAAATTTGATGATGTCACTTTCCTGCTTATGCTCTTCCAGTGCTCTACAGAATCTGAACTACTCATGCAACGAAGGCAAATCCAGTGAATTATCTCTACTCCCTGTGAACTCAGAGCAGTCCTCCAGCACAACCTCCCAGGTACTCTAGCCCACACAGCTTGTCTGAGCCTTGGGAGTCCTTCTCAAGACTGCTCCAGGCAGCTACATCCAATCAGATGGCCCATAATATAAAACCTATTTACCTCCTGAAGATACTGCTGATCAGAGGAGGGTCTGGGCCGCAGTGGACTCACAGTCAAAGCTGACTCAGAGAGGAAAGCTGTTGATAGTGCCAACCAAGCTAGGGAAGTGATGCACACGCCCCACATCTCCTGCATCCCAATCCTAGTAGCCAGATAGTCCTTTCAATGCGGATGGTGCCTCTGGATACTAGGCTGATGCTACTGGCAACTAAGTTATAAAATTATCCCCCCTTTCTTCTGGTCATATACTTATGTAAAAACCTTCTGGTTAATATTTGGTTCCCATATAATTTTATTTGCCTATAAATTTAGAATACCACACTCATGTTGGCACTACTATTCAAATCTTATGCAATAATACACTGGAATTCTTCTGTTTTACATAACTTTCTGTAAGGTCAGTTAATGTGAATTCACCCTAAGAAATTGCTTGGTGTGCTGACACCCTTAGTTTCTGAGCTATAAAGTCAGGATTCAAGGCAGAACCATGATGAACTCCCCAAGATCTATGTCATCTAATAATTTATCTTAACAATCAGACAGCTGGGGTTTATGGCTGATGCTACATCTTTCTCATTGGACTCCCAACATGTCACACAGGGAAGAAAAGTCCCTTGTGACTTGAGCCCCACCTTTTTTATTTTTCCAATTTTACCTCCAATATGATCAACAAATGGCACCAACAACAGGGGTGCCACCACGGCAGTGTTGGTTGTGGAGGACAGGACGTTGCTTCACTGTCAAATCTGAAGTTAAGAAGCAAAATCTAAAATAGAAGAGTAAGAAACCACACTGGAAGTTGGGAGCGTGGAAAGCTTATAGAACTGACCTGGATGTAAGATGATATGGCAACTGGGTTTAGTCATCACTAAAGAGACTGTTAGGAGCTCTTTAATTGTGATGCTTGGTGCTTTGGCAGAAAGACGGTAGCTGAAAACAGTTGTGTGACTCTTAAGTCCCACTACTCAAACCTACCTTGTGCCTAAACCCCAGGTTCTAGTAACTCTGAATTACTTGCGCTTCTGGAACTGGCTTATTGCACACACATACCTGTACCCTTGCATGTGCTCTTCCTTCTTGCCAGAACACCAACTGGCCTGGACTTGAGTCTTGCCTCCTCTCTGTTTCCATAGCATTTAAAGCACTGAAATTTAAGTTGTCACTATATATTTCCAGTATGAGTATAAATTCCTTAAAAGCAAGACCTTGTTTAAGTCATCTTAATTCCACAGAAGTGCTTTTCACAGTACCTTATATATAGTAAGGAGATGGGAAACTGGACCACTGAATCACTCATTAAATACACTGAATGGAAATCCTGATGCTTTATAATGGTCAAAGATATTCTCATAAATAATCATCTATTTACTCACCTGACAAAGGAGTAATCAAGATTTTTGCTTTTTACGTTTTTACATATCAGGCTTTTTGCTAGGAATGGAAGAGATGGAAGTGACTCAATTTTGACCACTAAGGAGATTATAGTCTTAGTGGAAAGTTGGCACTTTTACTCTAGTCATATTGCTATCCAAATATGCCACAACATATGCGTAGACTATAAAGGTTTCATTGAAATACTTAAATGGATTAAAAGCAGAAATTTTAATTTATGCATTAGTTATTCATCAAGTCTTTATAGATCAATTTCCTCTGCTTCATAACTACAGCTTAGGTACAGAATTATAATGTACATCAGGGACGCCTGGGTGGCTCAGTCAGTTGAGCGTCTGATCTTGATTTGGGCTCAGGTCATGATCTCAGGGTCTTGGGACTGAGCCCCAGGTCTGGCTCCACACTCAGCTCCAAATCTGCTTAAGATTCTCTCTCTCTCCCTCTCCCTCTGCTCCTCCTCCTGCTCTCTCTCTCTCTCCCTCCTTCTCCCTAAAATAAATACATACATCTTTTAAAAAAAAGAATTATAATGTACATCAAAGATGATTTTGATAAGTAACCCCACTCACAGACCTGCTCAATGATAAAGATGTAGTAGTATATTTAGTGCATTAACCTTCAATAACCAAATCAAAGCAAATTTTTATTACTTATATTCATAAACTATTAGGTTTAATGTTAGTCCATTTTCTCTGCAAGACCACATCAGAACACAAAAATGCAATTGATTCATGCAACTGCTTTATTAACTCAGAAATTGTAACATTTAGAATCCATAAGCTAAATATATTTTTTGATCTCTAAAACAAATATATTTACTAGATAATAAGAAAAACTTTTTTGTTTTAATGAAACAGACACATCAGCTTTTCTCAATGCAACATCTAAATCCAATTAAAAACATTAAAAATAAGGGGGGGGGGGCTGGGTGGCTCAGTCATTAAGCTTCTGCCTTCAGCTCAGGTCGTGATCCCAGAGTGCTGGGATCGAGCCCCGCATCAGGCTCCCTGCTCCGTGGGAAGCCTGCCTCTCCTCTCCCACTCACCCTGCTTGTGTTCCCTCTCTCACTGTGTCTCTCTCTGTCAAATAAATAAATAAAATCTTTTTTAAAAAAATTAAAAAGTAGGAAGAAAGAAAAAATTTGCATATACTAATTTTTTTATATTCTAGATATAAAATTTGGTGATAGCAGGCAACCATTTTATTAAGTCTACTTATACTTAATAATTACCCTAAGCAGTCATGTGCCTACAAAGTTGCAATGCCTAAATAATAAAAGCAAACACAAGATTGAAACCCAACAGAAACTGAAAAATAATTCATATTATCTTGTTACAAGTTTTTAAAACCCCAAAATATTACTCAAGATACACTCCATCCAATATTTTTCTTTGAGAATTTAACTTACCCTTTATTTTTTTAAGATTTATTTATTTATTTTGAGAGAGAGAGAGAGAGAGCAGGAGGAGGGGCAGAGGGAGAGGAAGAGAATCTTTCAAGCAGACTCCCCGATGAGCGCAGAGCCCAGTGCAGGACTCCATCTCACCACCCTGGGATCAGGACCTGAGCTGAAACCAAGAGTTACATGCTTAGCCAACTGCATCACCCAGGCACCCCTAACTTACCCTTTAAAAAAAAATTTTGGAGCCTTCATGCCCTATAAGATCTTATGTTCTCAGTAAGGATTTCATTAGATCAAGTTTGACATTTACCACTTATTTGTATATCCCAATATGTTTACTGAACTCCCATTATGAGCTTTGAGACACTGAGGATCCTGAGGCTAAGAAAGCAGATTAGGTCCCTGCTCCAGAGGAGCTTTCTCTAAAAAAACACACAGGGAAGTGGAAAGAGCAGTAATAACTAGAGAAGAAATCAAAATCTAATTTCTAAACTCAATTCAATTCAGGAGAAGTCAGAGACTTATTATCTTGGGAAAATCAGAAAATATGGACCCTATATTTAGCCACAGACTTTAGTCTAGATGTATTTTCCAGTACCTATTCAGAAGAAAGCAGTGGTCATTGGGACGCAGGCCCAGAAGCACCAGTCATTACTGTTAATATTAGACTTTTGCATTAAGCTTTCCAAAAGCAGGCTTCATCTTCAAATTCACATGTTCAAGCACCCCCAACTAATTTTTCTTTCCTCCAATGAAGGAAACATTATGTTCTTACCTAGGCTATCATTTCAATCATGAGATAGGAATTTAAATTTAAAAAATCAGGAGTTGGACTGGCTCTCTAAAGCCCCGTCCATCTCTACATTTTAGGAAACAGCAGGTACCATTCTTTCCCAAGTCTCAGTATACATGTGCTGGGGCCTTTTCTCCCTCAGCTCACAGAAGGAAAAGTAAGCAGGTGTGGGGAAAAAAATAACAGATTTGAGTTCACACTAGACACCTTATGCAACCATATCAAATTTCACCTTATGCTAACTCTATAAATAACTGGATGCAATAAAGTTAACACAAATGGACATTTTGTTACTATGTTTACATATATCTATGTACTCAGATACAGTTTGATTTCATGAGTAAAATCATGAGTTTTGAAATCAGACAGGTGTAGGTTTGAAGCCTAGTCATGCCACAATTAATGTGACCCAAACAAGTTATGTAACTATGTCTACATCAATTTCCACTTCTACAGAATGGAAATAATAAAAATCTACCTCCAAGTATGATGTACCTGAGGTCTTTAGCAGAAAGCAAGCACTAAGGATATAAGCTATTACTGCAATAAAACATGTCCATTGTAAAGAACACAGGATAGGGGTGCAGGGGTGGCTCAATGGGTTGAGCGGCCGACTCTTGATTTTGGCTCAAGTAGTGATCTCAGGGTCCTGGGATCGAACCCTGTGTCCGGCTCCATGCTATGAGTCTGCTTCAGATTCTTCCTCTCCTTCTCTCTCTCCCTCTCCCTCTACCTCTCCCCCTACTCACACACACACACTCACTCTCTCTCTCTCAAATAAATAAATGTTTAAAAATAAAAAAAGAAAAGAACAGAGGATAAACATCTGTGAATGTTTCCCTAATAAAAGAAAACATAAATGTAGAAAAAATATCTTGAAGATGCTATTATAACTAAATTTCATAGCAAACTGTCCTGTTTTTATAAGTTTGGATCTCATGTCAAACTCCACTCCAGGTACTGTATTACAATTTCCCTATGGTTTCCAAATAGGGCTTTCAAATTACTGAACAAAAATAGGTACATCTGTACAAGTTTATGATACATGTCTAACAAATTTACAAATGAAGTCAATACAGATGAAGAGAATAGAGGATATGAAGAGATTTTTATTTTATTTTTTTAAAGATTTTATTTATTTATTTGACAGAGAGAGAGACAGCAAAAGAGAGAACACAAGCAAGGGGGAGTGGGAGAGGGAGAAGCAGGCTTCCCGTTGAACAGGGAGCCCGATGTTGGGCTCGATCCCAGGACCCTGATTTCATGACCTGAGCCGAAGGCAGATGCTTAATGACTGAGCCACCCAAGGGCCCCATGAAGAGATTTTTATAAAGCAATTAGACAATTCAAGGTATTGACCTCATATAGAATCTATAATCTGGGGAAAAATCAAGAACATATATTTTTTGAAATGGATTATTCAAAAATTAATCCTAATAAAAAATGTAGTTTTAGGAAAATAGGTAAAAAGTACAAAGTAAAATCAATTTTCAAAAATATGCCATTTATAATTGACTTGATAAAGTTCTCATATGATATACTGGCAAGTCTCACTTTCTCATTCTTTCCCTCTATCTCTCTTTTCCTTCCTACCTCTTTTGTTTTTAGAATGATAAGCATTGCATTTTTTTTAAAGATTTTATTTATTTATTTGAGAGAGAAAGAGCATGAGCAGGGGGTGGGGCAAAGGGAGAGGGAGAAGGAGACTCCCTGATGAGCAGGGACCCGTACTCAGGGCTCGATCCCAGGACACCGAGATCATGACCTGACCCGAAGGCAGATGCTTAACTGACTGAGCCACCCAGGTGCCCCAGGATTGTATTTATTTTTAAAAGCTTTTATTAAGGATGTATTATATTGAACAAATCTCTTATCTTCTCAGTGTCCTCATTACCTTGCTTAGAAAGTGGGATAATAATGACTTTATTCAACAGAAAAAGGAATTATACTGTTCAAAAGCCTTTACAATAAGCTTCATTTTGCCATAAAGCTTTACATTGCAGAAGGACAATAAAGTGCCTATTACTGGCCTTTTATACAAATACTTAATAGTATATAAATATTTAATATCCAAAGCATTATTCCAATGTTATAAATAATTTGAATAGTTACAATGGAAAGAACCTAACAACAATAGATGTGAACTATGTACTTGCAAGCAAATAATAATTCTTTTATTGTTACATAGGCAACCAGGGCCTATGTAATATGTCTTGTTCCAATCACTGATTGACACACTGTATCATAAAATTATAGATCTGAAAGAAACCTTAGAGACTTCACTGGATTTTCAGTCCAGTATTTTTTTTAAATCATGTTTTCCTAGATGTAGTCATTTCTAGAAACTGGAAAATATTTAATTTACAAATATATTATCTCTACTCCATTTGTGGTCACATGGCTGACTTGTTCTTCATAATATTAAAATAAATTAGGCTGCTTACAAATTTAGTTATCTAGAAACCATAGTATGGGCCATCCACTATCCAGCTCTCTGAATTGTGTAATATTTCCCATGTTACTTTTCTAAGAATATACATTTTTGTCCTTTGGGAATCCCCACTAAAAAGATAAATAGCTTTTCATGGAAGAAAATGAGAGGGACAGAAAAAAGAAAATCACAATAAATACCTCTCTCCACACCCCTCAAAATAAATTGGCAACTAAATGGTTTTTCTCACATTTGATATTATACCAGTGGAATTTTGCTTGGAAACTGAAATAGGAATGAATGGCTTATAAAGCAATGCTTTTATATCAAGTATCAGAGTTTTTGGTCATCTCTTAATAGGAAGTATGTTTGGAAATTCTTTTTTTTTTTTTTTTTAAGTAAGCTCTAGACCCATCATGGAGCTTCAACTCATGACCCCAAGATCAAGAGTCAAATGCTCTAACAACTGAGCCAGTGAGGCAGCCCTGTTTGGAAACTCTTGGACCTCATAACTAATTTCTCCTTTTTCCCAAATTTATGTTACTGAAAAAAATTCATTAAAAATGGGCCTTTTGGGGGGCACCTGGGTGGCTTAGTCGTTAAGCGTCTGCCTTCGGCTCAGGTCATGATCCCAGGTTCCGGGAATCGAGCCCCGCACTGGGCTCCCTGCTCAGTGGGAAGCCTGCTTCTCCCTCTCCCACTCCCCCTGCTTGTGTTCCCCCTCTCGCTGTGTCTGTCTCTATCAAATAAATAAATAAAATATTTAAAAAATAAATAAATAAAAATAAAAATGGGACTTTCTTGGGAACCCTCCTACATTGTTTGGTGGGAATGCAAACTGGTGCAGCCACTCTGGAAAACAGTACGGAGGTTCCTCAAAAAGTTGAAAATAGAGCTACCCTATGACCCAGCAATTGCACTACTGGGTATTTACCCCAAAGATACAAATGTAGTGATCTGAAGGGGCACGTGCACCCCAATGTTTATAGCAGCAATATCCACAATAGCCAAACTATAGAAAGAGCCTAGATGTCCATCAACAGATGAATGGATAAAGATGTGGTACACACACACACACACACACACACACACACGCACACACGAATATTATGCAGCCATCAAAAAGATGAAATCTTGCCATTTGCAATGACGTGGATGGAACTAGAGGCTATTATGCTACACGAAATAAGTCAAACATAGAAAGACAAGCATCATATTATCTCACTGATATGTGGAATTTGACAAATAAGGCAGAGGATCATAGGGGAAGGGACGGAAAAATGAAACAAGATGAAACCAGAGAGGGAGACAAGCCATAAGAGACTCTTAATCTCAGGAAACAAACTGAGGGTTGCTGGAGTGGTGGGGGGTGGGAGGGGATGGGGTGGTTGGGGGATAGACATTGAGGAAGGTGTGTGCTATGGTGAGCACTGGGAATTGTGTAAGACTGATGAATCACAGACCTGTACCACTAAAACAAATAATTACATAATATGTTTATAAAAAGAAAAAAAAATGGGCCTTTTTTTTTTCCTGAGCCATAAATATTATGCCCACGTATCTGTAAAATGCCATACTCAAATCTGTTAACAAAAACAAGACATAATCATTAGTACAGTAACTAAATAAATACGCTTTTAGCTAACTTACTCCAGAATGTGAACTATTTTTCTAGCTGACTCAAATAATTATTGAAATATTTTATTTACATATTGTTTTCCTTTTTTTATCTGAATAACTTGGCAAAAACAAATTATATAGAGACAACTTTAGCTTCTTTTTGGTGTCATTGACAATATAGTAAGTAAAAGAGTAGTGTTACACTTTTTAAATATCATATTGATAATGTCGGGGTTTTTTGCCACAATAAAAAAATAATAAATTTCCACCCAAGATTCACAGGATATATGATAAAACCAATGGCTTTTGTCAGGGGGATGCTGAGACACAGCCTCCAGGTATGGAACATTTTGTAAAATGCACTAACTAAAATAGATCTACTGTTGGAAAGATATAGTTCATTTCTGACTTGTTTAAAAAATACCAAACATTTGTGTCTAAATTTTGAAAGCAAATATGAAAACCATATTGTTGACAGGATCAGTTAATCAATCACTCCATTGACCTGGCCTCAAATACACTCAGGCTTAGCCAAAAAGTACTTTCCAATCAACTACACAAACATCCACTGAGAAAAGGTAATAGAACCAGAACCACACAATATTTAATATATCTCAGATGCCATCAGCATTTTATCCCATGTCATCTATGTAATCTTAATCATAGATGATTAATTATAATAAACTATTATATGGTTAATTTAAAATGAGAATCCCTAACCCTGGTTCCTTACTTTGCCTACATATCTGATATATACACTCACAGTTTCTATCAAACATATGAACATAAAATTTAAAAAATTTTTATATAGTGCTTCTATAATATTTCATGTTTGCTACTACTTTGCCATTATTGTTGTTCATTTTTGTCTCTTGTTAATCAAGTTTCATTTATTCATTAAACCGTTCACATAGTAGATGGTCCATAACTTTATTAAATTGTTTTATCTCTTATAGATTTCACCAAGCAGAAAATAGTAATAATAAAATGTGAAATACTGGTCAGCTAAAGGGATATACAGATATAGGTATAGATATATACATATACGTAATCTAGGAAACTTATAACAGTAGTGTAAGAGTTTATGCAACCTGTACTATAAATTTTTTTTCTGTTTTTTTTGTTTTGTTTTGTTTTAAAGATTTTATTTATTGGGTGCCTGGGTGGCTTAGTTGGTTAAGTGACTGCCTTCGGCTCAGGTCGTGATCCTGGAGTCCCAGGATCGAGTCCCACATCGGGCTCCCTGCTCAGTGGGAAGTCTGCTTCTCCCTCTGACCCTACCCCCTCTCATGTGCTCTCTTTAAAGAATTTATTTATTTGAGAGAGAGAGAGCAAGAAAGAGAGAGCATGGGTTGAGGGGGCAGAGGCAGAGGGAGAAGCAGACTCCCTGTTAAGCAGGGAGCTGGACATGGGACTCAATCCCAGGACCCTGAGATCATGACCTGAGCCAAAGACAGCCACTTAACCGGCTGAGCCAAGCAGGTGCCCCTATAAAAATATTTTTAAATTAGCCATGTTCCTGAAGGATATAGACCATATGGAATTTTAATGTAGATTTACAGAAGGTGAAACTGATGGACCCAAACCAGAACTCTACATACATTGGTAAGGGGTGGAGGGGGGCACCTAATTGCTATTTTTTTTCCATTCACTAACAAAGGCTAATGATGCATTTTGTAACCTCCACTTACAATCTTTTCTATCACATGGACATTTTTGTGACTCCCTAATTTCAGTCCTTTCAGGGCAACATTTAAGAATAGAAACAAACAAACAAAAAGAATAGAAACAAAGTTATGTCAGTGCTACTCTCATAACAATACTACCTTAACTTTACACTTTCTGCAAAGTCAACGAGATCTCTAAATTCCTAGCCTAATTGTCTCAATAGACTTGCTACATTTTCTAGCTGTTAGTGTTCATATTCAACACAACAAAAAAGAGCTAATCTTCCCTTCCTCATTCGTACTTACAAATAATTCTCATGATAACCACATAAAATATGCACAGATATTTATGACAGAAATAGATTCATGCACAGTGTTCTACCTCTTTTCTTTCTTCCTTTGTCTTTCTTTTTGTTTTTCTTACCTTGGCCATCATTCCACCTCAGAAAATATAAATGTATTCATTCTATTTAAAAAGCTCTCTATCAGGGCACCTGGGTGGCTCAGGCAGTTAAGCGTCTGCCTCCGGCTCAGGTCATGATCTCCAGGTCCTGGGATCAAGCCCCACGTCCTGGCTCCCAGCTCAGCGGGGAGTCTGCTTCTCCCTCTCCCTTTGCATCTCTCTCTGCTTGTGCTCTGTCTCTCTCTCTCTCTCAAATGAATAAATAAAATCTTAAAAAAAAAAAAAAGCTCTCTACCAGTCCACTCTCAAAAGTAAATGTTCTCTCTTAATTTGTCTATTTTAAGCCCAAATATTTTATAATACCCCAACTGTAACTGAAAAATTTACAAAATGTGAAAATCAGAGATTTACATTTTAAGTAAGTCAGTTCTCTCTACTGTTTTGTGTGATTTAATTTTTTTAATAAAATACTTAAAATACCGATATTTGAATTTAGAACACATGGTCAAATTGCTTGTAATTGCTATAATATTTTGTACTGAAAGACCATGTCATCACCCAATTCATTTACATGCATATAATCAAATATAAAACATATACTATATATTAATATCCATATATACAGTACATTTTCGTATATGCCAATATTTGCCAGAAAATACTCTTTGGAGATAAGCTCATCTATACTCTTCTGTAGCTTGTTTTTCTGTAATGTAAATAATCTGAGTCAGTAAACAGGGTTTGTCTCATATGGATACATACTCAGAAAGTTGGCTGCATTGATTCATCTCATAATGATGAAACTATAGCAATAAGTAGCAAGAAAAACAAAAGATATTCAAATAGAATTTCCTTTTTACTTAAAAGGCAAATGACAAAATAAACAAAAGTCCTCATATCATAAACCATATGGCTTGGGCTTCTGTCAATTATGATAAATTATTTTGGGAGCACAAACGGGTATTAAAAACACTTTTGAAAAAGGCTAAATATAGGTTTTTCTTTCACCATTTTTTAAATGTTGCTTCTAAAATCTCTTAGCAATTGTCTTCCAAATATTACCCTCTTTCTAAGTTAAAAAAGACAAAAGATAATTAGTTCCTCTGGAAGTCTCTATGTTTGCTTGATTGTTCTGAGTAAAAATGTGCATATTTGCAGATCTGCCAAGTTCAACCCATTTTGCTGGAGAATTCCCAGTGCACTGGATTTTTGCCAAAAAACTAAGCTTGGTTATTGAAAGTTCCTTTTTATCCATTTGCAAAATTTCACTCTTTCCCTCTGCTGGCGGCCACAGACACCCTTTACAGATACTAGGTTTAGACACGCAATGAAACACACATTTGTTCCCTTTAAGCTTCACAACAATGAATACTTCAGTACCTCCTTATTCTAAGTATTTTACTTTAGAGCAGTTCCCAGTAACTGAAGTTCACCATTCCCTGTGGAGCTGAATAAAGCTTTTCTGTGATAGGCTCTTCCTATAAGATTTGCAACTCTTACCATTATTTGAAGAGTTCCGAAGCACTTCTAAAAGCTGTAAGCATTTTACAATGTTTTCTTTGCACCAATGAACAGCCCCAGCTGATGAAAGCAAAATGAAAAGGGCCAGATGCTCGCTGAGAAGGGCATGCTCTTTTCTGTGAGATCAGTTTTTTCAGCTTTAGTTCACTGATCAGGGTAAGGTCTTGCTTTCCTCATATGCTCTGCCTATAAGCACGTGGCCTCAGACATTGGAGATTGATGTGATTCGTAGAGTTAGTGGGAAAAAAAAAAAAAAAAGTCCCTCTAACTTACCCAAGAAGAACATGCATACTCTATCATTATTTGTTGAAAAATTTTAAACACTAAAGATATGGTTGACAACAAAAAGTAACATAAATTTTACTGCTGTGCCTCTGGTTAATTATGTGGCCAATATAGTAACTGTAAGAAAGAGTTACTAGCATTGCTAGGATTACAGTTAATTTATACAAATTAAATGGAGGAATTATGGGAGCAGGAGGCAAATTTTGCTTTGAAAGAAGTAAGTAATCAATTAGTTCATTAGAGCGTTGTTCACTTGATCAGATACCAATCCTTTCTGTATGGTCTCTGTTGTACATCCACTGACCACAGAGTGAAGGAGTGGTTGCGGGAGTGGTACAGAAAATTCGTCATAGAGTGAACACCTCCCTCCCCCCAAATTATGTTCTTTTCTTAGTACATTAGGAGTACGTAGAAACATTAGAAGTACTTTGGTTTTCTGAGTCATTTTCTCCTTTTTTCACAATGAGCATAGAAAAAGGGATTTTATGCCAGCTATTAACAGCTTTAACCAAAACCAAACATGACAAAAGAGGAAACGGGATGAAACAAAGAAAGATTCTTCTCTCCGGTCACAAGAACTGTAAGTCAAATACAATTAGGTAATATAATGATATTATGAGCTGAGACAGAGAGACTAGAAAGCTCCCATTTTGATTTAATGGTTGGTAACACTGAAATGGATTAAGATGAGCAAATGTAATTCTATCATTCTCTCAACTATATATGTTCTTCAGGAAAAAATACCCCAGAAAATACAGAGCTTGAGAGTTTGGAGTTATCTAAATTTAAGCAAATCATGTTATAATTATTGGTCAGAACAAAGGACCAATATTCCGTCACCATAGGAAATGTCTCAAATATTACATATGATTTACATGAAAAGATAAATTGGCACCACTTGAAGTATAAAAACGTTGACATCACGGGCAAACAAAAATACACATATTATCAATAATCAATACACATGATTATCAATAATCATGTCAATGATTATTCCCTAATACCTGAAAAGATTAGTCTCTGCTATTTTCTCCCAGTAGCCCCTCATATTTAAGCTTGATTTTGTTTTTTGTTGGTGGTGGTTTTTTTATTTAATTTAAGTATTCTCTACACCCAGCTTGGGGCTCGCCCTCATGATCCAGAGATCCAGAGTTGCATGCTCTTCCAACCGAGCCAGCCAGGCGCTGCTTTTTAAAGTTTTTTTTAATTATTTATTTAAGCCCAACATATTTAAACAAGCCTTAAAAAATGTAAAAATTCAACACTGTAAATTTTGTATTTGGCTCATATGACGTCATATTTAACCCTTTTAATTATTTTCATTTCCTTTTGTTCCTTGCTTCTCTATAACTAGAACAAGATTTCATATACCAGTAGATACAGATTCTAATTTATGACTCAGGGATATACACCTGAATAGAAGATGTCAGGGACATAATCCAGAACTGAGCTCCTTCTCCTTCCCCAGGAAATCAATCTTTCAATGAAAGGGTAATGGGCCAGACTTCCAAAGTCAGAGACACCAGAGGGAGTCCTCAGCCAGCCAGAGCTCATCCCATTGATATCTATATTAAAAGCTCTTGTTGGCATAAGCCCCAAGTGGCCTGAGCCCTGCAGAGATAGTCCTCTAATCACCACAGTTATTTAGAGGGAGGACTGTGTGGAGGCAATTAAAAAGGCAGTAGGTTTTAAGGATACAAATCCTCACTGGACTCTCAAGCCACTTCTTTCTCAGTGAACCATTGGAAGTATTTAACTTCTTGGGTAGCACTCTCTGGCATGGAGGACTAGCCCTTTTCTTGCTGTCTCTAACAGTTTTGAACTTTCCCTTCAAAGCTTCAGCTAGTTCTAATCCCAGCTGGCTGTTAGGTCTGACTTCACTAGGTCACTTTGGTCTTGAAATAAAATGATCCAGCTAAATTTTGGCTCCACCACATTTGCTGGTAATTTACTGTGCAAATTGGACAAGCTACTCAAGTTCCATGAGCCTCTGTTTCATCAAATAGAAAAACAAGTCCTAATACCAACTTTACTGGGTTGCTACAACTATTAAAAATAACACAAATAAGCTATTTGGTATTGTATGTGTCACATATCATATGTTTCATACTGTCCCCTATTAGTTTTATTAGTCTGTCTTTATAACTGTTAGCAAGTTCTACATACTTCAATTTAGGCTTCATCTGACCATTCCCTGTCTCTATCTTATCCACACTCTAGTTTCCAACTAGACAGGGTACTGTTATTTTCTTGAAAACATTCAATTCCATGTCTGTAAATACCATCAGCCCCAGGCAAAGTCATACCTTAAAAGAAGAGTATCATCTTGGTAACTTACACACTTTCATGGTGGCTCAAGATCAAGGCAGTTAAATCCTCTTTACCATAGTCATATGTACACCATTTGAGGACAATAAAGAACAGCTCTATTCATGAGCTTAGTAAAGGGCTTCCCATTTATAAACTTTGGTCACCCTAACCAACAGATTTAATTAAACGGAGTGCTTGGCTTTTTCAAGCCCAGATTTGCAACATACTTAGGAATGGTTTTTATGCAGCTTCTTTGGCCAAAATTAGTATCTGTTATCACTAAAATTAGCAATTTGGGTCAAAGTTGACAGTAACCTGCTTATTTTATTACAGAGACGAAAATTATCCTCAAACCACAATTTATCTTAAGAAACATATTTTGATGTAATTCACTACAGTTATGATCATCTAGAATTTTAATTTTCAATGTTCCATGGAGGTTCATTGGTGATGTCTCAGAAGACCTACCTGAAAGTGAGATAAGGAGAGGGGGAAGGAGGCGGCGAGTGTAGGTGGGTCCCAGGTCCCCCATGCCTACTGGAACTAGAACAGTTCTCTTTTTATCTTTGTTTACACCAAATTTTAATTTTCAAAGTGGTTTTGCAGCTAAAAAAACATTTGAAAGTTCCTGAACTAGAAGACCTCTTCAGTCTAATAAAGAGTTCTATGCCCTCAAGTAAACACTCTTAAAAATCAAAATGGGAATTTAGAATTTCTAGTTAAATGTGCAAATTAACATTCTTTTAACTCAAAGTCAACAGACTGAAGTTTTTCATCTTCTGGGTCTTTTTAATACTTCCACAGCCTAACTTGACTGTCCAAAGGATACTTGCCAGAAGAGGAAGAATGTGCCAAGCTAATGACACCTGAGTAGGGACAGTAGGCTCTCTTCTGACAAGACACAAGCTTTGAATTAAAAAAAAAAAAAAAGTAATCTTTTCTTCAAAGTCAAATAGTGTTCCTAAATTTTGCCATGAAAATACTGTCATTAGGAGACACACACCAAAATTGAGGACCTAAAAAAAAATAGTCACTATCTTTCTTATTCCTTTTCTTGAAGCAGAATATCTCTGATTTCTGATTTTTTGAAAGTAATATTCATACATATAGTACATTTATAAATATACATAATATACATCCATGAAAATTAAGGGAAAAGACCATACTTAGATGAATGTCCTTAAATATGGTTCCATCTTAATTCTATGGAAGAAGGTAATCATTTACTAGGTTTAAATAAGTCCTTCTACCACCTAACGCTTTTCACAGTCTACAGTGATTGACTGAAGGTTGAAAAGCTTACAAATTGGAAGCTTAAGACCACTGGCAAAATTCAGAGAATCTGATAACACTACAAATTCCAAGTCATTGACACCAGCCTAGTCTAATAACACACTCCCCAACGCAACTCTCCCTCTGCCTTTCTACTCTGTACAAACACTATTTCAAACTTTCCTCCTTTCCTCAAATCCTTACTAACTACTCTAGCCATACCTTCACCTTCTTCATGAAGAAAATAGAGACCATTGTTGATACCCCCTAACCTTCCCCTAATGAGTCGATGAGCCTATCCGTCCCTATACACATCCTACTGTCATTGCCTTAGTTATGTTGAGGTAGGTATCCTGCCACCAGTTATGTGTAATCCCTTTTCCTGTGCTGCCTACTTCATCCCTTCCTTCATTCTCAAGAAACCCATACCTTCAGTCTCTCCCCTTCTTCTACATCATCCCCATTAACATTTAAACATGTTCAAGACTTCTCATCCCAACATCCCTGTCCAGCTACTGGATTCTCTCCACTTTTATTCACAGACAAAATTTTCAAAGAACTATTATTTTTGCTAACTCCATCTCCTCACCTCCTATTTATTCTCAACCCACCTCCAATCTGGCTTCTGCCCCTACCATTCCACGACAGCTTCCCTTGCCAAAGTCACTAAGGACATTTATGTGGAAAAATCTAAGGGGTTTATTGAAGTCTTCATCTTTCTGGACCTGTTAGCAACATTTGACACTCCTGTCAACTGATTAGTGTCGCCTTTCTTTCAAGTACTAGAATTAGTCCTGGGGTCTTTATCCCACTATAATCTCTACAAAAGTGGCCACATTTGTTCCCACAGTCTTAGTCACCAACTGTGAGACAATGATTCCCAAAATCTACCACAGATCTCTCCTCTGAGTTTCTAACACTCATCTATCCAACTGCTGACTTACATTTATATGTGGAAGTCTCACTGGTATCTCAAGTGAAGCAAATTGTATCATAACATATTAATATAATAAGACAAGGTAATATCTGCCCTTCCTAAAACTAGCCCAAGCTGATTGGTGCTCTCCCATTATCAAAATTAATAAAGTCCCTAATTCTCATTTGACACTCAAAAATATAGCCACAAAGTAGAGAAAATTTATGCTAATTTAATGATCACCTTTAAAAGAGTATAAACTTTTTGGTATAAAATTATTTCCCCAACTTTTTTCCAAACTTCTCTTCAAATTAAGCCTTTTCAGTGGCACCTGTCCTGAGATTTGTAGGACCTTCAGAAAATTTCAAAGCAAAATTAGAAATGTTTTTTAAATTGTGATTTTATAATAAGTTGAGTTGATTTCTCCTCTCTTGATATTCTCATATATCTTCTGTTCATTGAAATGAGTTGTTAATTTAGTATAAAAGGACAATACATGCTTCACTGCATCTCAAATATCACGGGTCTTTTGCATGATTGCCAACGTTAACGGCATCACACAGCTCATCTAACAGTTCATAATGCAACTGTTTCCCCTGTAACTAGACATGATGGTTTCTACAGTATTTTAAAGATTTCTTCTACAGAAGAAAGAGGTTCTCCTAGATGAGATTTATGACTTAAAAAAAATCAGATTTCCAAACTATGCATTTGACAGATAACCAAGACTAAGAATTTTTATGTTCTATTATTTCTCTGAGTACAATATTTCCTTATTTTCTTCTTCCCTCTTTCCCTCCCTTTTATTTAAATTTTTTTACATAAATAGATCTGGAGAAGTCTCCACCATGATTTAATCTATTTAAAGTATCCAGAATCAAACTGCTTTATTGACAAGCTTAGAGCAATCAATTTTATGAGCACTTCTGGAGGTAATGTTTTGATCACAGAGAAGAAACCACAAGCCCTTAGAAAAAATAGATGACTATGATGCACAAATCCCAATGTGTTCATTTTCTCTATTGCATCAAACTTTGCCCCCCCACCTCCCTCCTTCCACCAGTGAATATGTGGACACAATGATCAATTTCTTTATCTTTCCACTCCCAAATAATACTGACAATAATTTCCTAGACTACAGAAAAAAGTCATATCATATATTACATTTCTCATAATTAAAATATTGTTAAAGCTATAACATCTTTAAACACCTGTTTATTTAAAAAATTATTTTTGCCAAGATTGTATTTAGTTACATTCCAACCTCTATGTCTTTTTATAGAATTCCTTTTATAGTGATATTAAAATACCAAAAGTACCTTTTGCAACATGGCTGTCATTTGAAATATCAGTTCTTCATGTCCCTGTTCAGTTACTTACCTAAAAGAACAAAAAAAAGGAAATATAAGTTTGAAATCATTTTAATTTGTCATAAAGATGAGTTTTTCCATTTCTAATAAAAATAGGTTTGTAGTAGGCACTAATAATTTACATTATAAGAAAACTCACTCCATTATAAATGCAAAAGAGCAAACCAAAAAATATGTAAATATTTCAAGAGCTCAGAAGTAGGCAAAACAAAGTAGATGAAAAGATGTAAAAATAGCATATATAAAAGGAACAGATTTAAGAAATTCTGAAAATGTACATCTAATCATAAGGAACTTTAAGTAACATTAGTAGATTTAACATGGTCAAGATAATTGTGAACAAGATAAAACTCTTGTGGGGCACCTGGGTGGCTCAGTTGGTTAAGCATCTGCCTTTGGCTCAGGTCATGATCCTAGGGTCCTGGGATCCAGGCCTGCATCCAGCCCCACATCCAGCCCCATATGGAGGTCCCCGTTCGGCGGGGAGCCTGCTTCTCCCTCTCCCTCTCCCCCTGCTTGTGCTCACACACACTCTCTCTCTCTGTCAAATAAATAAAGAAACAATCTTTAAAAAAAAAGATAAAGCTCTTGCATTCATAACTGAGGTCTGTCTTTATTGGTTCAAGTTTAGAATGCCAAACAACACTTTGAGGCTTTGGTCATATTCTATTTCATTTTTAAAATTTTTTTTCATTTATTTGAAGGAGAGACAGAGAGAACACAAGCCAAGGGAGGGGCAGAGGGAAAGGGACCAGCAGACTCCCACTGAGCGTGGGGCTGGACGCAGGGCAGGGATCCAAGGACCCTGAGATCGTGACCTTAGCCTAAGTCAGTCACTTGACCGACTGAGCCACCCAGGCACCCCACTGGTCATATTCTATATGCAAGTTTACATAATCTATATTAAAACTTTTATTGTTAAAACATTACAAAAACAGGGGCGCCTGGGTGGCTCAGTTGCTTAAGCGACTGCCTTCGGCTCAGGTCATGATCCTGGAGTCCTAGGATCGAGCCCCGCATTGGGCTCCCTGCTCAGCGGGGAAACTGCTTCTCCCTCTGACCCTCCCCCCTCTCGTGTTCTCTCTCTCATTCTCTCTCTCTCACAAATAAATAAATAAAATCTTTAAAAAAAAATTACAAAAACATTACACTGTAAATTGTAAAAACGTTACAAAAAGTAAAAGAATTTTAGGAACAACAAAAATCATTCTTATTCCATTATCTGAACTCAACATTTTCTTACTTATTCATGTTCTTTTTCCTTTAAATCTATGAATATGAGTATGTACTCAGTAAACAAGTGAATATAATCCTAGAATGAATGTAAGTAGGTATCCTTCAAACCTAGCATATCTAACACACAATAAATACAAAATATTATATTCTTTTTACTTATTATTATTTATAATTTTTCCATGTTACTGCCTAGTGTTCATACATGTCATTTTAATGTCTGCAAATTTACCTACCCATTATCTTTTTAATGGCATTTAAATTATTGCCAAATTTCTATAAAAAATAATTTAAATATGAGTGTGTATTGTGTGTGCTTGTGTGTGTGTGTGTGTGTGTGTGTGTATCCCTCTTTTATCTCTTTTTGGCTCCATTCATCTTTAGTCCTAATTTTTTTTTACTTTTAAAGTTTTATTTATTTATTTGACACAGAGAGAGAGAGCCAGAGAGCACAAGTGGGGGAATGGCAGAGGGAGAGGAAGAAGCAGGCTCCCCACTGAGCAGGGAGCCTGATGCAGGACTCAATCCCAGGCCCCTGGGATCATGACCTGAGCCAAAGGCAGCCGGCTTAACCAACTGAGGCACCCAGCCTCCCCTTTAGTCCTAATTTTTGCTGATTTATGTGTGTCCCTATATCTGGTAGGATATATCCTTCTTTGTTGCTCTTTTTTCCTTTTTTTCCAGAACAAACTTTTAGGTTGATGCCTATGTGTTTTCCAATTAAAGCTTGGTATCAATTTGTTGAGTTTAATTAACCTTTAAGTCCAACTAGACTTACTAGGAGTGCATTCAGCCTATAAATAGATGACGTGAATTGACAACCCCAACAATTGTCTGTCATCTCATCCAACCCTTCTTCAAATCTTTCTTTTCATCTCCCAAAAAGGCATTCCAGTTTTCTTTGTATAGTCCATTCACACCCTTTTCTAAGCTCGTTTTAAAGTATTTAATACTTTTTCTCGCAATTGTCAACAGGATCTTTTTTCTTGTTGTATTTTCTCTCTGATACACATAAATCTTATTAATCCCTACTCTTTTATTTTGTGTTTATTCTCTTTAGAGTTTATAAGCTCTTTAAAGTTTTTGACATTTCTCTGATTACATAACAATTTTTTAAAACTATTGGAAAATGCACCAATTTTTCCTGAGTATCCCATTATACAAGTTAATATAATTAGGCCGACAGACTATGATAAATAGTCTCCAGAACAATCTGGATTTGATGTCAGTGAGGACGATTAAGACGACTTCCTGAGCCACATTTCAAAAGCAGGCTTTGATCACAATAATATTCATGTATTTTATACCTTAGCTTATATGAATCAACCTAAATAGCTTTCTTGAACAGATTTTCAGAGAGAACTTACTACACAATTGTATCCTTTGGCTCTTCTCAGAAAGCTATTTTAAGTGTGTTTGTGCCTTATGGGAGAAAAGGTCAAAGGATGTGAACTGCAGTTTAACAGTAAGAGCCTGGCTTTGGAATCTTATTGGCCCAGCTTCAAGGCCTAACTCTGCCACCTGCTAACTATGGGTCCTGTGAAAATTGCTTAAACTCTGAGCCTCAGTTCTTCTCATGAAATGAGGTTACTTGGAGGATTAGAGATGCTCCTGGCATAAATTTGGCACTCCAAAGGTGGTATTATAATTTTTTGAAAGAAGGCTATGTCTTGACATCATTCTAAGCATTTTACATACATCTATTCATTTAGTCTCACAATAACCATGTGAAATATTATGCACATTGAGTCCATGAGGAATGGGTTCAGAGTCTATAGTGAACAAGTTCATAAATGATCAGTGCTGACCCAGGATTCTAGCCATTGTCTTCCTGATGCTAAATCAAGGTTCTCTCCATTGTAACATCCTGTCTTCTATTTTCATTCTTTTTCCCTGCTAAGATCCAGCTTTTCATAATATTCTAAAGATTTCCTTTTAATTTGTAATAATTGGAAAAGAGTCTTTTCAGATGTATTTTAAAATCCAGTGAATAATGTCTATAATCTTGAAACTGTCATTAAAAATCATCTAATCAATCCGATTCAAAATACCTTTTCCAACATCATCACTACTTCCTTTGACTCACCCTACAACCAGACCAAATTTCTTGATATTCCTCTTTACATACAAGCAAAATTTGATCTCATTTCCCCTGTCTCAATGCTTTATCTCAACATAACTCATTTAAAAATTTTATTACAAAAAACAACTGCTTGTGCTGGTTATTTTCTAGGCACCCCTGAGCTCCCACCTGTTCACGTCTGTTCTCTGCCTTGCTCTTGTCCTGTGAAGATGACCTCTACAGACTGCGTCACACAACCTTTATTGACCACTGGCTCCTATTTGGGTTTGGCCAGTGGGATGCACCAGAAGAGATCCCAAAGTGGCATTGGAGAGACCCTGATCCACATTTTCTTCATATTCCCTCCCTGCTTTCACATTCTGGCAGCGGCTGCATCCTGCTGGTACTATGGCTTCCGTCAGATGGCCCCTCTTCTCCAGGCTAGGAACACAATTTCCCCAACCTTGGTCTTTCAGGTCTAGCCTCAGGGTGAGGATGGTTGCCCCCTGGCCCCTCACCACCCTTTCCGGTTCCCTAACCTGACTCACTTCTCTTTAAATTGTCTCTCCATTAAAGTCTCTTCAAGAATCCTGGCTGAGTGCCCCATCTACTCCTTCTCATAAAAAAGGGTGGAGGGAAGAAAAATACTCCACATATAGGCATATAAAGAGCGAGATACTCTTGGAATAATCAGGCTTAAGAAGAAACACATTACTTCCTGAATTGCTTTGTACACATACATGTTGTTACTATCTGAAAAATTATATCATACTGTTTTGGAACTTGCTTTTTTGGTCCTCATGGATCTTGGTCATGCCAGTATATACAAACTCACCTCATCTTTTTAAAAATATTTTCTTAGCCTTACTAAGAAAGGCTAGAGACAGTAAGCCAGTAAGCATGCACCATATTATCTACTTAATCAAAGAAAGGGCATTTTTTCCATCATGTAATATCCAAAATTCGTTTTAAAATTTCTTAGTTTTAATTTATATCTCCAAAGGTTACATTCATAATTATATGAAAGAAACTTCAGGGATGATATTTACTTTCAGAGTCAGTCTAAAATCCATACAAAAGCATTGGCTGAAACTGCTGACCAAGGAATGTTAAGATGGATAAGCATCTCCCATATCACAGTTAAACTGCATTAAAAAAACAACTATGAGATGAGAGATGACTGTGTCCTATCTTTTCTTCTTTAACTACCGTTCATTAAACATCTGCAATATGTCAGAAGCTGCATTAGCCCTCTCTATATATATATTTCTATTTATTCTTCATGACATGGAAGACAGAAATCACTACGTCCCTTTTATAGATGAGAAAACTAATCATCATAAATGTTAAGTGACTTGCCCAGGCTTTCTAAGTGTTAGAGCCAGGATCTATCCATCTCCAAAGTCTTCTTTTTCATTATATCCTGTGGTCTCCTTTAAGAGATTTGGTTTACTTACATTTTACTTAATATCAGGAGATTAGACAACTTTTTCATGCCAAAGCCATGTTATATTCAGTTTTGCTAAATGCTTATCATATTATATCACAATATCCCATTTTCATGAAATGTGATTCAGCCGATGGTATCATTAAGCCATTAAAATACGGTAATGTTTCCATTTTACTTTCTCCTGCTTCTCAAGGAGATTAGAACTTCAACAGTCATTAACTGACATTCAAGCCATGAATGGTTATGACAATATGAAGAACTCAAACACTAAAGGGTTAGAGATTTTCCGATGGCTCAGAGTTCCTAGACCAGTGCCTCTGGATCAATTACTGCAGAATCACTGAGGGTGGTTTTTTTTAAAATTCAGAATCTTGAGCGTCACCAGTATAATTTCTCTCTCTCTTTTTTTAAAGATTTTAAGTAATCTCTATACCCAACTTAGAACCCCAGAATCAAGAGTCACATGTTCTACCAACTGAGCCAGCCAGGTGCCCCTCACCAGTATAATTTTTAATGACTTTACAGATTTTACGACTTCTCCAAGGTGATCCTGCTGTATATTAAAGTTTGAAAAATATGACAAGAATCACTGCCTTGTTTCAGGGGGCCTCAGACCAGCAGTATATCAGCATCACTTAGGAACTTGTTAGAGATGTAAATTCTTGAACCCCACCTCAGACTTTCTGATTTAGAAAGTCTGAGAATGGGGACCAACAATTTGTGTTTTAGCAAGCCTTCCAGGTGATTCTGATGTAAGCGAAAGTTTGAGGAATACTGCCCTATGTGAAGCAATTTCCTGGATCCTTTGTACTATCTGCATTCTCTCACTTATGGACTATTCTAGAGCCATTACAGAGCCAGCATCTTGCTCTTCAGCTTCCCAGGAGGCTCCCTGAACTCTCAATAACAGGCCCCTGGCACACAGAGTATTCAAAGCCTGCCCTTTCTTTTTCCCTGCCCTATCTTATTTGACCTACCCTATGTCTAGGTTAAAAGGTTAGAGTTTGGGGGCGCCTGGGTGGCTCAGTGGTTTAAGTGTCTGACTCTTGGTTTCGGCTCAGGTCATGATCTCAGGGTTGTGATCCAGCCCCCTTTTGGGCTCCGCACTCAGCGTGGAGTCTGTTGAGATTCTCTCCTTCTCCCTCCGTCCCTCCCCCTGTTTGCTTGCTCTCTCTCTCTCAAATAAATAAGTAAATAAAATCTTTTTTTTAAAGATTTTATTCATTTTTTGACACAGAGAGAGACAGAGAGAGGGAACACAAGCAGGGGGAGTGGGAGAGGGAGAAGCAGGCCTCCCATGGAGCAGGGAGCCCAATGCAGGGCTTGATCCCAGGACCCTGCCGAAGGCAGACGCCCAACGACTGAGCAACCCAGGTGCCCCAAATAAATACATAAAATCTTAAAA
This sequence comes from Leptonychotes weddellii, assembly GCF_054177405.1. Lineage (NCBI taxonomy): Eukaryota > Metazoa > Chordata > Mammalia > Carnivora > Phocidae > Leptonychotes > Leptonychotes weddellii. The sequence continues at coordinate 94,063,014 of NC_138370.1, forward strand.
AAAAAAAAAAGGCTAGAGTTTCAACAAATGCAGTGTCCATATTCACATAATCTTACTAGGAGCTATCAAAATTATAAACAAGTATTCAGAAACTTAAATCAGAACCGTCATTTAAAATTCCCTTAGAGGGATGCCTGGGTAGCTCAGTTGGTTAAGCATCTGCCTTTGGTTCAGGTCATGATCCCAGAGTCCTGGGATGGAGCCCAGCATTGGGGGCTCAGCGGGTAGCCTGCTTCTCCCTCTCCCTCTGCCTGCCGCTCCCCCTGCTTGTGCGCTCTCTGTCTCTGACAAATAAATAAAATTTCTTTTTAAAAAATCCCTTAGAATTGTATATGTAACCATAGAGATCAGATAGTTGGCACAATACTCTTTTGAAAAAGTCTTCCCATATTTCTCTTTGTGTGTATGAACAACCGTCTCTGTGTCTTAATACCAATTTAGAAAGTACAACTTTTAAGCATTCATAAGAAGTGTCCATAGACAAGACGAATCAAATTGAAAGAAGAAGGGGCGCCTGGGTGGCTCAGTCGTTAGGCGTCTGCCTTCAGCTCAGGTCATGATCCCAGGGTCCTGGGATCGAGCCCCACATCAGGCTCCCTGCTCAGCAGGAAGCCTGCTTCTCCCTCTCACACTCCCCCTGCTTGTGTTCCCTCTCTTGCTGTGTCTCTCTCTGTCAAATAAATAAATAAAACCTTTAAAAAATTTTTTGAAAGAAGAACATTGCCTCCAGGTTTCAAAAGAAAAAAAACAAGTTCACAAAAACCTCGTCCAATTAAAGTCCAAGGCAAATAGGCAATAATATCACAGAATATTAACTGTGGACCAAGTTGCTTTCCAGTTCTTTTATTAATGAATGAACTAACAAGGACCTGATTCAACATCTCACACAACAATGCAAAACACAACAGGAAAACCAGCATTGGGCACTGCCTGCTGAGCAAAGTGTTCCATCTGACATTTAGAACTGGTTGCACTCCACTACTTTTAATTTTAGTCCCAATTGCAAGAGACTGCCAAAGACACAGAGCTGCAGCATGAAGTCCTTGCTTCCAGCTCCTGTCGGGCCGTCCAGTTGAGCCTTTGAATAGTTTGAGCTCCACTGACAGAACACACATTATTTCCTTCTGAAACTGAGAACCAGTTCTTGGGCCTTTGCATACATGTTTATTCTTCTCCAAGAGAATTGAGAGCAATTTTAGTGCTCTCCTCTTCACTGTGAGCCTGTTAACTCTCCCCCTTTAATGATGCAATGTCTTGGGTTTAGCTAGGTTTAAAAATGCTCTTTCTTGGCCTCCCTTGGATCCACAATTCAATTTGATTCTCCTGGCCTCTGACTATGCATAGCTTTCCTTAGTGAAATATATCATGCCTCTTAATTTTCTTCTTTCAAGGCAGAGTATTTTGCTCTGAGGTTGGCAAAGAAAAACACTGAAAACCATTTGCAACAAATAAAATATTAACTAGACAAATACTCTCAACATCAGATTCACAACATCTCTTTTTTCCCTAAACCTAATAAAACACCCATATGAAAATAAAGACTCCCTAATTTCAATCACATTTTTTCCCTAATTTTAGCAACTACTAAAATAGAATAATAAGTACAGTTGCTTTCCCACATGTTCTAGCCATTTTCCGGAATGTGTGTTTCCATTCCTACCTTATAGTTGTCCCAGTCCCAGTCCCAAATGACTATTAAGAACCATAGCTGAACAACTGGATGACTGTGCAGGAACCCCAGGAACTAAAAGGGATAGATCTGAAGCCTGAAAAATGACTCCCCACCAAACAACGTGCAGTATCAATGGTGTACAAGGCATTATTTAAGTGCCTTCTCATCTAGTTGGAGATGTCATAATTAGACAAAAACAGAATTAATGATAATAATACCCTATCACTTATAGAGTGTTTCCAAAGTATCAAAAATTGTATTCACTAAGTTACATACATTATCTCAAGTATTATTGAAAACAACCCCATGAAAATCATCCTCTATCTACATTCTATAAACAAGGAAACTCTCTGAAGTGAAGGGACTTGCCCAAGACTATATTGCCAATAAGCGGTTGGACTGAAAATCAAATCAAATCCGGGGCTTCCTGATTTATAAAGCCAAGGTCTTACCACAGGTGGTTTTATAAATCAAGGCAATGCAAACTAAGTGTCATATTGGGGTGGCATTAAATGGCTTGGTGGTGTGTAATCCTTACAGAGGTGATGAAAATTAAGCTGAGTTTCGAGGAAGTTAAAAGGAGAGAATAGAAAAGAAAATTGGAGGAAAGGAGAAGGAAGGGAAGAGAAAGACCCAAAGGAGAATGTAGTAAGTTAATAGTGGCCTAAGTAAAGATACAGAGCAAGAGCACTCAAGGCAAGCTCAAGAGATCAGTCTGGTTATAGTAGACTTAACATAAGAAAAAGATAAAATTGAAAGTGTAAGTTAGGCTTAGATTTTGTAGGTATTAAATATCAAACCATGCAGTTTGACCTTTATTGTTGGAATATGACAAGTCATGCTTTAGGTTTTAGTAAGGGAATGACAAGATCAAAATGCAAGTTTATGGAGATTCATCTAGCACGTGGGCAGGCTGAGTCGTCTAGGGGTTAGAAAGAGATAACTATGATGGAAATAATGTTCTAATAAGGGCCTGATAATTGCAATACACCTCAAGCCTTAAGAATGAGATCTGGGCACCTGGGTGACTCAGTTGGTAAGCGTCTGCCTTCAGCTCAGGTCATGATCCCAGGGTCCTGGGATTGAGCCCCGCATCGGGCTCCCTGCTCCGCAGGAAGCTTGCTTCTCCCTCTCCCACTCCCCCCTGCTTGTGTTCCGTCTCTCGCTGTGTCTCTCTGTCAGATAAATAAAATCTTTAAAAAAAAAAAAAGGAATGAGATCCTAGTTCCTACATGTAAAATTTACATCAATTAAACCTTCTGGATTTATTGGGTGAACTTCCCCCCCACCCACCCAGGTCAAAACTAAAGCTAACACCTGCAGAGGCTCTAGCCGAGGGAACATAAGCTCCATGTTGTCTTTTTAATTGTTGACTCTCTGTGCCTAGAACAGTGCCTGACATTGAGTAGACACTCAATAAATACTTACTGAGTGAATGAATCAATGAAGGAGCCAAGAGGCTCAATCATGCAAATACCTAATTCTAGACCTAATGCTATTAAATGTTTACATAGAATGGAGAGAAAAACATAGCGGAAATACATTTCTTATGCAGACCATCACTTACCCATCTTTGACATAAATCACACTCCCCTATATGTGAATATTAAACAATGCCTCATCATAATCAAATGCAAGGTACAGGCCTATCTTAGGTCCTGATTCGAACAAATCGACTGTAAAAAAGGCAGGTTTAAGGAATTATGGACATTAGATATTTGGTATTAAATTATATTAAAGAAGTGTGATAATGGCATGATAAGAGAAAACAGCTTTACTAGTTAAAGACATAATGAAATATTTACAAGTAAATGGCATGATGTCTGCTGTTTGCTTTCAAATCCTCCAGCAAAATCAAACAAACAAACAAAACAATGTGAGGTGGAAGGCAGATGAAACAAAATCAGCATGATGATGAAAACTTTTGAAACTGATTGGATACATGGGAATTCATTACCCTATTCTCCTTACTTTGGTTTATGTTTGAAAACTTCCATAAAAGATTTTTTTAAAGAGTCTTATGGAATGTGGGCTGTAAAACAGAAACAAACACCAAAATTTTAGTCTAGGCATGGAGATGTCCACCAGATAACCTTCAAATATGGTTATGCTCTTTCATTTATTCAGCTCATGGTTACTGAGCCTTCAGTGGGCTGACGGTTATTCAAAGGGGAATGGGACACTGTCGCTGCCCTCAGAGATCTCATAATCATGTAGGGGAGGCAGAGCAGAAAACTAGTGAGAGTAATCCAGAGTCTTCGCGCATGATGTGCAGATATGGACAAGTTACAGTGGAGACACAAGAGACATAATTAAACTTAATATTTAGAAAACTCAGTCTGGCTGTAGCGCGGTTAATGGATTAAGAAAAAGCAGAGAAACTGGGGATGGGAACTGAACTAGTAGCACTGAAACTAAAGAAAGAGGGATGAATATAAGAAAGTTTAAGGAAGCAATAGCATTCTCATACCACTTATAATTTACTTTTAATAATAAAATAACTGTCTTTAGTAAGTGCCTACTTTGCACCCAATTCTGCAAAGAAAACCATGTTTTTGATCCAATCATCTACGCTATTAGCCCTATATGTGGGCCAAAGAAGGAAATAGAGGAAATTTTATATGCATACACACTATAGTAGTAATTAATAAGTGAGAAAAAATATGGAGAAATATATAAAGAAATAGTGTAAAAATCATTTTGGACACCACTAAGAAAATATGTGCATACATATTATTCTATGCAATGGTTTTATTTAAACATGACTCCTTTTGCTGAATTCAAATATGTGGTATTTATGGGCACCTGGGTGGCTCAGTCGTTGAGTGTCTGCCTTTGGCTCAGGTCATGATCCCAGGGTCCTGGGATCAAGTCCCGCATCGGGCTCCCTGCTCAGCGGGAAGCCTGCTTCTCCCTCTCCTGCTCTCCCTGCTTGTGTTCCCTCTCTCACTGTGTCTCTCTCTCTGTCAAATAAATACATAAAATCTTAAAAAAAAAAAAAAAAAAATATGTGGTATTTAGAATCTAAACTCTAGAGGAATCCAAATTAGAGTATATCTAACTACTAAGGTCACATCTGCATTTTGTTAAGGAAGCTTCTTTCCTTTCACTGATATTAAAATAGGTGAGAGGGTATTCAAGTAACTACATACCTGAGTTATTCTTTGTAATATTTCTTTCCATTTTAAATAAGAATAATGAGCCTGAGCCCATCAGGAAAGGCTTCACAATCCCATCAACTAGATTTCTAGACTAAGGCTAGAAAGATTCAGACAAGGGTAAAGAAATGCCTTTTCCTTCCCTGAGCAAGGTGTTCCAAAATGCTGAAAGTACCCCTGGATGGTCACTTCTTTCAATGTCTCTCAAATGAGAAATATATGAGCCAACAATCATGATCAACAGGGCAGCAATTCTTTCAAGGAGCTGACACTTCCCAGAGAAAAATCATCTTCTGTTTCCTCCCTTTTTATCTCTTGATGTGTCAACTACACACAAAAAATTTATCACCCTTGGAGAACAGTCTGAGTAAGTCATGAGCTTAGATACCTAACCCTGTGTTCTTTAGACAGGAGAAGGAAAACAAGTGTATTATTTCATTTGTTTTCATTATAATAAAGGCCATTTCCTCATGATAATTTCCAAATTAATTTCCAAATCTAGAATTTCATTTTACCTTATTTCAAAAATAGTCAACACTAGTTTAGAAATAGTTGGTCTCAGTGAACAAACCTGACAAACAGTATTTCAGCCAGATGACTAAGGTTCATGTCAACAACGATAAGTTATGTTGATAGCATAACCCTTGACATTTTATGAGAATGGCACTTTATTCTCTAATCTTTCTCTCCAAAACATCTAATCCAATCAAATCATGAGAAAAACATCAGACAAATTCCAATGGAGGTATATCCTACAATATACCTAATCAGTACTTCTAAAATTCTCAAAGTCATCAAAACAAGGAAAGACTAAAGAAGTTGCCACAGCCAAGAGAAGACTAAGAAGACATGACTATATGTCATGTGGTGTCCTGGATGGTATCCTGGAACAGAAAAGGTGCATTAAGTTAAAAACTAAGGAGAGCTCAGTAATAATATAACCAATAACTATAATTAATTTATTATTAACTATAAGAAATATACTATACTTTTGTAAGATGCTAATAATAGGTGAAATGGAGAGGGCGAGGGGGAGATATGAGAATTCTCTACTATCTGCTCAACTTATTTTTTTAAATAATCTCTACACCCAACATGGGGCTTGAACTCAGAACCCCAAGATCAAGAGTCACATGCTCTACCAACTAAGCCAGCCAGGCACCCCTGCTCAACTTTTCTGTAGACATAAAACTGATCTAACTATAAAGCCTATGAATTTTTTTTAAAAGATTGGCTTCTCCCTTGATGAAATAAGTCAAAATATATTCTTACCTTTCTGATCTATATGTTATGGTTTATAAATTAATACTATGCTTAGATATTAAATCTCTGTTCTTTTGAGATACTTGAGAGGGATATACATATTTTCTCGATTACTCCAAAATAGATTAGCTAGTCTCAAAAAGTAAATATAGAAGGAACTAGCTCTTACATTATTCTTGGAAACAATGAGAATAAAAAGCTCTTCCAGAGACAGGAGGCCTGACACCTTCTGGAGAGGCATTCTGCTGCTGCTAACTGAAACACTGAGCAATGGGAATTGCAGTGCATTGGTGTTAGAGGTCCCAAACAGATGTTCAACTCATTGATTAAAAAGATGTGCAGTATGGAAAGCTGAGCATCCATCTGTCCTCTCCCACATGAAGACAGATCATCATCAGTGCATGGAAATTTTTAGGGCTAGAGAGACCTTTAAGAGATCATCTGCTGTAATCCCTTCATTTGTACAGATGAGGAAATTTCAATGGCCAACTCATTTCTGATTAGCATTCCCCTTAATGCTTTTTTGAAATGTGAAAAGTAAAGAAACTGATCCTAAGAGTTAAAAAAAAAATAGGCCTATTTCTTTATAATCATGTATGCAAATAATTTTTGCTTGAGACAAGTGATCTTTTTCACTTGAACTCCTATTATGGAGAAGGGGCCAATGGAAAAAAGCAAGGATAAAGACATAAATCAGAAGCTTTGAGCAAAGAGGGAGAGAACTGGTAGACTAGGTCAATGAACACAAGGCTCATGGGAAACCCACGAGAGGGAAGAAACATCTGTCGTAGAGGACCAGAAGCTGTAGCCATACAAGGTTTCTTGAGGCAGATATGGTTTTCATTTTACCTGAGTGAAAACCTGAATAACCAGATCTCTATAGAACTGGCCAGTTCCTCAATGACTAGTCATCAGAGAAGCTCAGGGAGAAGGTCCAGCTATAAGAGAAACAGGACTTGTCACATAGCTGGAAGAGAACTAATGAGAGAGTGCACTGGAAAAGGGAAACTGAAAAAAGGCTCTCATGATTGAGGAATAATCTTCCCCTGCACTTTAATTGGCCTGTCTGCACATAGTTAATAAGCTGAGAGCATCCTTACACTTGGAGGTAAGTAGTTTGTTCTCCTCTACAGAACAGTTTTACTATGAAGTCAGTGATGACTCAGTGGAAGGAGATGCTCTTAGGTAAGTGGTCATAGCCATGTTTCCAAGGTTGAAGACAGAGAAAAGAATCTGATAAGGTCTCAGGTTGGTGACAGCAGAAATGACAACCGTATGAGCCCAGCATTTATAAGGTTTTTTTTTCCCAACCAGCCCCCTAGCAGCAATAACAAACTTGACCGAAAGCTCTTTAATGTCCTTTGTAGCATCTGAGATTAACTAAAGGAGACTCAAAGGCTGTCTTTCTCTATTTGGAGAAGAGGGTTACCAGCACCCACACATTCACTCATCCTTTCTGCAAGGAAGGAAAAGGCTCCGTAATGGAGTTGTATCCTGTGTTCCTCAATTCTTTTTTCTACCCCTTCTCTATCTTCTTCTGTTGAAGTGATTTGTACTTTGTTTCCAATGCACATATTTTACCTCTCAGACATGTTATCTGTTTAGACAAAGCAAAGGGCTTGGCAACAGATTTCATGTAGGAGAAATTCATGTTTGCACTTGAGAATATGTCCCTAGTGAATAAACAACTTGGCTCTAAACAACTTTTTCAGACCATAGTCTATACCACACATGGGGGAAAAAAAAAAAAAGCTTTTGAAAGTGCATTGTACCTCCTTCCCCTGTAGCTGTAATATGCAAACAACTGAGTTCTCTAAATAACCAATGTACGTAAGTCGGGGCTTTGCTCCCAAGTCCAGCAATCCTGCTGACCCTTCAAAGCATTCTAACATGAGATCCTTGTGCTCTGCTGGAGTTTGGGCATAGTGGCCTGGACTGGAGCTGAAGCAGTAGGGCGACAAGAGAACGAGAACAAATGCTTCCATTGTGCAGCCTGCTGGGATGAAATGAGAGTTGGACTCACAGACACAACCCAATTAGGTTGCAACACAGAGGACACAATGTGCCAACATTGAAACACACACAGTTTAAATGCTTTCACTTTGACACTTACTCTCAGAGTTGAACAGTTTTCTAGCTTGTTTCTGAAATTACTGCCAACCAAGAAAACTATTTTTTTTTAAGATTTTTATTTATTTATTTGACAGAGAGAGACAGAGCGAGAGAAGGAACACAAGCAGGGGGAGTGGGAGAGGGAGAAGCAGGCTTCCTGCGGAGCAGGGAGCCCAATGCGGAGCTGGATCCCAGGACCCTGGGATCATGACCTGAGCCAAAGGCAGACGCTTAACGACTGAGCCACCCAGGCGCCCCCAAGAAAACTACTTTTAAGCTACTTTTGTTCGTATTTTGATTTTGGAATTCATAAATACTTAGGAAAATAGACTTGATGTCTTATCTTGTTTGTTGTTGCTGTTATTGTTGGCATTTTTTTAAACATAGGAGTCCTGCATTACTCTCTAGTTTGGGAACACATTTAGGGGCAATAGGAAGAATTTCAAAGTAACTTAACTATGCAATGCAGTTGCTTATGAATTAAAAGTGTTCCTTTGGGTTCTTATGATGATCGTATCACCTATCTGAAAAATACAGAAGTGCCAGCATCTGAAAGGTCTGATGCTATGTGAGCATAATAGTTAAAACTGTGACCTCAGTGGGGCAGTTTAAAAATCTATTTAATTTCCCAAAGAATAGACAATGATAACTTTCTGCCACTATGGAGAGAAACTGATGACATTCTTCACCTAAAAGATCATAAAATTGGTGGAGAAAGTAACCTCGATCTTCATTAATAAATGAAAATTCCTTTTGCAAATTCCACTTTGAATGATTTATTTTTCTTTTAAATTTAAAATAGGCTTGCCTACTCAAGTCTGTGAAAGAAAGGATTCAAAGTCTTTATGATCAGTGTATTGATATCTCCCTAAGTACTCCTGTATTGATGCATCCACTGTGACATTAGGCTAATAAGCCTGTTTTCAGTACCATCTGTATCTTTGCCCAGACAAATGGAATATGATAGCAATGATACTAAGTGGCTCAAAGCTTATCACAATAAAAATCTCCATTAGGAAAATACACTTAAGAGTATTGAGGATAACTAAATTACCATTAGGTCATTTACCAGCACATTGATGCTTAATTTCTAAGCATCTCCTTTGGGAGTGGCCTTATTAAACTATTGCAAAAAAATGTGTCTGATGCACCAGCATCCTGATGGCACCAGTGGTATAATTTGTTCATTAACCCTGCCAGGCATTTAGTGAATTACTTGAAATTTTATCACTTGGTAGTCATGAAGACCCAGGAAAAAAAGAAATATTATATATCAAATCTGACATTCAGATCATGCAACTTCATCATATCTATAAGTTCTGCTGTTCTAAAGCCTATTTCACTGATGTGACTCAAAGTAACCATAGCTAAAACATGAGTATAACAAACCTCCCTCTTGTTTTCATTCTTGTGAAGTCATGCTGCAGTAGCTAAGGGATGGTGGAAAAATTGGGGCAGTGAATTAATCCAAGAGAATATCATGCTTCCAATGAAGAATGACATGGATCTGGGGCGCCTGGGCGGCTCAGTCGTTAAGTGTCTGCCTTCGGCTCAGGTCATGATCCCAGGGTCCTGGGATCGAGCCCCACATCGGGGTCCCCGCACGGCAGGAAGCCTGCTTCTCCCTCTCCCACTCCCCCTGTTTGTGTTCCCTCTCTCACTGTGTCTCTCTCTGTCAAATAAATAAAATCTTTAAAAAAAAAAAAAAGAATGACATGGATCTTTGAATGTTTGTATTTTACCGTGTTTTCTAAATCTAACTCTTAGGCAATTATGGAACATTCTATAGCACACTCAGAGAAAATAGTCAGAAAGATTTTATGTCAGTCAATGATTTCAATCTCCTTAAAAATAAAAGACTAGCAGATACCTTCTATCTATATAAATGCATGGCATCCTCTTTCCCCACTAAACTGAATTTCTCAAAGATAGAGCCAGTGTTGTATTCACTTCTGTATTACTGGAGCCTATGACTTACCTGGCACATAGTAGGTGCTCAAGAAATGAAATAACTAGGTTTAAAAAAAGAATATGCTTATAGTAGTCGACTAAAAATCTTGAATTGGAACATCACAGAGCCTAGAAAGTAGGAATCAACATGACATGGTAGAAAATGCTTTGGGGACAAACAGGCTTGTGTTTACATTCTGACTTTGCCATTTCCTAACTGTGTGATGTTGAGTAAATAATTCAGTCTCCGTGGAGATTTTCTCCATCTCTAAAAAGAGAAGAATCTGCAAGACGATTATAGAATGGAGAATATATGCAAAATGCAGAGTGATAAATGGTAATTATTATGATAGTATGTCCTGAGGTTCTTTATAGCAAGTTAAGACTTAAAGGTGCATTATTATTTATATTCACAAAATAATAATATCTCACACTGGTGGGTATAATGTCCTTTTCTAACATCTTATAAAGGTTATCATATTAACCCAGTCAACAACCATATGAAGTGATACTATCTCCATTTTATACCTGAGAAGGTTGAAGTTCAAATTCCTAGGCATATCCACAAGATTAGAGTTAGAATATCAGAATGAGCTCTAAGGGAAACATAAAAAATTGTTAATTAAAAAAGAAAAACTCAGACATTTAACCAAAACGTAATGGAAATGAGCATTTGGGGAATATATTATCGGTTTTAATGAATAACTTGCAAAAAATATGAATAAGATACTTAAAAAGCATGTTAAAATGCACAAAGATTTACCCTCTCCCCACTTCAAAGGCCATTGTTATGGCAGTAACATATATGGAGTCAAACTGTTTTTTCAAAAATTGTGATTAAGCTCAAAAGCACTAAAGCCTCATATCCTATGACCTCAGGATTCAAAGGGGTTTAAAAGAAGAGGAATAAAAAGAGCAATTACACTTTAAAGTTTAACTTCAGTACACTCTTAGCATACACATCAGTCACAACCTTGACTAAATCTTCGCTGTTCTGACCACGTGAACACAGAACACCACGATTTCCTCATAGCAGCATACCCAAGGGCCAGGGCTTGGAACTAGGACGATGTCAGCACTCACAGCAAGTCCCTATCTGGTAAAGCACTTTACATTCACAAAGAGCCATCAAATACTTGACTTCAAAATGCTATGAGTCAGGTATCGTTATGATCCTGAAAAATTATAAAAGCCCTCCTTTGTTTTTACCAAGAACAAACATTATATACGTGCATACACACACACATGCACACACATACTCCGTTCTGATCCTTATGACAGCTCCATAGAGTAAATATTATTATCTCTAGCTCCCCAGTATGAAGCAGCTGAGGTTGCTTGCCCAAGGGACCTACCCTTATTCTAGTCTTATTTCAAGGACCAAATTTTCCTGCCACGCCAAAGCTATTTATCTTTTCCTAGCATACAGTGCCAATAAAATCTTTGTGCAAATAACATTCATCTGAGGGCCTCTTCCATTTCTACCTCTTCCTTCCACCTGGAATCCAGAAGAGTTTCACTGGCCCAGAGCTGTCTGGAACATCACACATCCACCCCACATCCCATCTGATATGTCTTCCCAGGAATTCCATGCAATATTTCTCACACACAAACTCCCATCCTCCCATTGCCATCATCAAAACTTACCTAACCCATCTCTCTTCTTTTATATCTCTTTGAAATACAAATTATCTTTGTCACAAAAATGGATGCTAGTGCATATTCATTTTTTTAATAAATACTTGTTGAGAACTTATTCTGTAGTACTTCTGGAAAACTAATGGTTTAATTCTAAGAAACAATGAAGCTGTACTTACGTTCAAAAAGTCTTTGGATAACACTCAAAGAAAGTACAGTTACAGAAGTCATTTTCTCTCTCTATGTATAACAATAGATAATACCAGGTGTGTACTCTGTTTCAATGATATACGTGTATTACCTCATTTAAAACTCATGCTCTTATAAAACAGGTACTAATGATATTATTCCTGTTTTACATGTGAGAAAACTGAGACACTGTGGTGAGGCACTGACAAAAATCATTTGGCTGGTAAACTAAAACCAGCGTTTGAACTTAGCTCTGTCACAAAAGCTGCTATTCCTTTTGTCTCTGGTTTTGTCTTTGTTTTATAGCTAGGACATGTAGGCATCCTAATTTGCCAGGGATAATTCTGGTATAAGCCTGTTTTTCCAGAATAATTACTAGCACCCCTTTCACTCCTACACTGTGTTTCTTTGAAGGAGAAATTAAATTTTCACCCTATTTCCAATAAAAGAGTGATGGTTAACTGGGCATGGCTGGGATAGAAAACAATAAAACAAGATTATTAATTTAGTAGATTTTATTGAACCAGATTAAACTAATTCTATAACATATTCACTGGGACATAAAGGGAATATGAAAAGGAAGGAAAAAAAAAAACAAACTAGTAGTCGAAAGAAATTGATTCAAGACCAGGCTCTGCTAACCGGTTAGTTGTATGTCATCAGGCAGGTCACATAACCTCTCTGCATCTCCATTAATCTTATCTGTAACATAGAGTTAAAAACCCTAACTCCCAGAGCTGTGGTGGAAAGCAAATAGATTACATAGGAAAAGTACCTGGGACAGTAACTTTACACCTGGTACATATAAGATCTCAAAAAAATAGCTGTTCCGTTATTCTTTGGAACACAGCTTCTCTTATACTATACATGCTTTTTTCCACTGCAAATGAAAATGAGTTCTTAGAGGGATTAAACAGCCTTTGGATAGGCGCCTAACATTACAGGGCCAATAGGAATTTATAGCATTAATTCTCACTACAATCTTTATTCTTCAGAGTGATAGCCTTGGGAATTATGTATGAAAACAAATCCATCTCATAACGCATTCCTTCAAGCCACGTAATATTCTATGGCCCAAATATCTAGTCATTGTAGGTGGTCTTACCATGTAGGTTGAAGTAACAAAACCACACCATGCTTTGGATACTTATTTTTATTCTTATTTATTTGGATACTTATTTATTTAATCTAAGACTTCAAAGATCGAGGAGCCAAATTTTAAGACTCGTTTTGAGGGAAGAGGAGAGGAAATCCCAGAGCAGCAAGGTAGGATAAAGCTCTTTCCTTTTCTCCCACTGTGAAAGAGCAAAACTATTTGTCAAGGAACAGTATGTGTGTACCTCCTTGTGCTGTGTTTAAAGGAAGAAAAAGAGGTGAGAAAGAATGGAGGGGGTCTGAATATATTGTAAACTACTCAATATTATTAGTTTAACATTTCCTAAGCCTATTTAATTGTTTATTTCATCTTTTAAGTAGTCTTTCTTCATAGCATGGCTCTTTTAGGTAGTAATGAGGCAAGATGCTAAAGAATGATGTGTTTTCACTTAACAAGCTATAAAAGAAGAAATAAACTTAAAACGGCACTCAACTAAGAAAACATCACAGTTCTGCAGACCTTTGCAACCCTGAATCCTTGAAGAATGTGGATTCATCCAACACTGGCTAACGTTACATTGTGGGGTGACCGTGCTTCTTTAAACTCTAATAATTCATGCCAATTAAATAACTCATGCAACTCCCCCTGGATTTAGTAATTCCCTAACAGCTGGGATGTGAAATAAAGACCATAAACTCAGTTCTTTCCAAGGACAAATTAAAACATAAACCTATTGAATCATGACATGCTTTACTAGTAAATAAAACATCACAGTGTACTTTCATTTCTCACATTAATTTTGTAAAGTAGAAATTGGTTATTTAAAAAAAAAAAGAAAGGAATACAATCAGGAACCCACAAGAAGAGAAGGAAAAAACATAAATAAAGATCTAAAAAATATATGATAGCCAAAAAATCTAAAGTAGGACATCTAATGTAAAGGTGAGATACGTTTATTCTAATCTACTCAGTGTAGCTGTGCAGAATTGTGGGCTACATGGTACCTAGAAAGATTAAGATAGGCTCTGTGGCGCATACGTCCCTAAACGCGTATCATAGTCTTTAGTGTTCTATTATAAAAAAAAAAAAAAAATCACGCCTCCTCACCTCAAAGAGAAAAGAGGGCAAAATCTCCCCCAAAAGAAATGACTATATGGGCGCCTGGGTGGCTCAGTCATTAGGCATCTGCCTTCAGCTCAGGTCAGGATCCCAGTGGGATTGAGCCCCGCGTCGGGTTCCCCGCTCGGCGGGAAGCCTGCTTCTCCCTCTCCCACTCCCCCTGCGTGTGTTCCCTCTTTCGCTGTCTCTCTCTCTGTCAAATAAATAAAGAAAATCTTAAAAAAAAAAAAAAAAAAAAAGAGGAGGGGGGGGTGGGAGGATGGGTTAGCCTGGTGATGGGTATTAAAGAGGGCACGTACTGAATGGAGCACATAACATAATACTAAAAAAAAAAGAGACGACTATAGGCACTGTGTTCAAGCGCATTTCAAGTTTATCTTTTTGAATGAGTACTTCAAGAGAAACAGCTCTCATAGAATTCAAGAACTGTTAAGTGAAATAGTTTCCATTAAACAAGCTTAATAAACCGGGGAAAAAATTTATTTCAAAGAAACCTTCATAAATTGAGATTTCAAGGAGAAGAGAAACATGTCATTGATAGGGGGGTTAGAAATTGCAATTCGCAATTTTGTAACACCACTTGATGTTAGCTAGTTGATAAATGACATAATCTAGGGGACCAAATGTAATGTGGAGTTGATGCCCGGATTTCTTTTTTCCACCACAACTAACAGGCCTTCCAGGAAACCACCAGAGTTAATAAGGTTCAGTGTACCCGGGTCAGCATTCTGAATCATCCTCTTCTTTGTTTGGCTGTCCTGACATGATACATGTTGGTACCACAACAACGACAGCTGACAACTGCTTTTCCCATTTGAAAAGACTTGACCGTTCAACTTGGACCAAAAACATTTGTCATGTTGTAGGCAGTGGATTAGCTCTAATCAAACCAAGCCAGTGCCAGATTGAAAGAATCTGGTAGAACAAAGGCTGGATTTATCTCTTTGAGCATTGCTGGCTTGTTTCTTTTTGGGGGGGGTGGGAGGGTGAGAGGTTAGAAAACAAATAGGGCTCCCTTTCTGTAGAGTCAAAAGAAAATATCAAAATTAAAATAACTTAGAGCTTACATCGCTAAAAGTTCAGAGTTTACATTGCTAAAACTTTCCCCCCAAAATCTGCTTTGATATTGGGTATTTATCTTAGTTATATTTTTAAAAATGCAAACTTCTGTGTATTTTAGAATGCAAAAAAAAATCTCAGATATTTTTTGTTTGAAAAATTTTTATTAATTATACAAAATATCAACTCGTTCTGACTCTGTGAACCATTCTCTATAACTTTCTGGAACTCATTTTTCATCATCCCTAGTGATTAGATGATCTCTAGGGTCCATTTCAGCTTTAAAATATGATGACATTAACATTCTACTAACCACTTCCATCCTCTATATAACTAGACAATTCCGCACCAGTTGATTTTTTTTAACTTATGAGTTCTTATCAAAGGGACGGTAAAAATACTGTCAGTGTGATATGTATAATTAACAATAAAATGTACAGCTAAGGGGCGCCTGGCTGGCTCAAGTCAGTTAAGTATCCGACTCTCAGTTTTGGCTCAGGTCATGATCTCATGGCCGGTGGGATCGAGCCCTGCCTGGGCTCCCCGCTCAGTGGGGAGTCTGCTTGAAGATTCTCTCCCTCTGCCCTCCTCCACGCTCTCTCAAATAAATAAATCAATCAATCTTTTTAAAAAAAAATGTACAGCTAAAACCATCTTGAAAGTAAGTAACAAAGGAAAAGACTACTTATCTTAAATTTTGTTAAAATATAGATTTTAGTTAATATTATAAGTTTAGTTACATTACAAGTAAAATTTCTGAGAAAAATTATTTTAAAACTCTGAAAGCTTTTTCCCGCTGAGTGTGGAGCCCAACATGGGGCTTGATCTCACAACCCTGAGATCATTACCTCAGCCAAAATCAAGAGTTGGAGGCTTAACTGACTAAGCCACCCAGGCGCCCCAAAAGCTTTTTGTTTGACACTCAACTGGTTTAAAATAGATTATCATGAAATGATAAAATGTCTATCATATTTATCAAACTTTGGCCAAATACTAGCCAATGTTAGACACCTAATAAATATTTGCTGAGCTTTTATTATGTGCCAGAAATTGTTGAAAATAGAGAAGATACCAAACAAAGTTTCTATTCCCAAAGAGCTTGCATTCTAATGGAGAGACAGACACACATTTATACTCAATATTCTGCGATAAAAACAATAAGCAATTACTTTTTCCATTTATACAAAGGGAGAAAAGACCAATCACTTTGCCCTGCTAATTTGTGGAAACCTCTATAAAAACTCACGATCCATGATAACATTGAGGATTTTCCATTCATATAGATCTGTACATGAGTAAATACAAAACATAAAAATTTCAAAAAGTGAACAATGTTAAACAATAGTGTATAGAACACACACATCTTTTACTCATATTCAAAAGTAATTACTGAGTGCTTACTATGTGATTTTGGTGGGCAAATCCATTAGTGACTAAAAAGATTTAAAGAACAAAAACAGGAGCGCCTGGGTGGCTCAGTTGGTTAAGCATTTGCCTTCGGCTCATGTCATGATCTCAGGGTCCTGGGATCCAGCCCTGGGTTGGGCTTCCTGCTCAGAGAGGAGCCTGCTTCTCCCTCTCCCTCTCCCTTTGCCCCCTGCTCATGCTCTCTCTGTGTCTCTGTCTCTCTCAAATAATGAAATCTTTAAAATAAATAAATAAAAATTTAAAAAATTAAAAACAAAACCAAAAAACCTGACCTCAACCAGTGGGGAAAAAAAAGTATGTATAGAGGTAAATATAGTATAATATAATATAATATAATATAATATAATATAATATAATATAATAAGGTACCCTGGAAGAGACATAAACCAGTGAGAAGTCAAAAAAGAAATAAATTATTTCAAGTTGGAGGAATTCAGAGATGCCTCTTGAAAAACTCCTACCATTTGAATAGGAACTTGAAGGATCTAAATAACAACAAAAAGGAAAAACCATGGGAAAAGACCTACAGGCTTTTTGTGGGATGGCAATATCTGGGTCATCTCAGGTACTGCTGTTACTAACTTTTTTTTCTTGATTATGGGTCTCGTTGTTCTGCTTCTTTGCATAAATAGTAATTTTTTATTGTATGGTGAACATTGTGGGTAATACATTGTAGGAAGTCTAGATTATGTCATCTTCCTGTAAGTGTGTTGAGCATTTTTCTGAAAGGCAATGAAATTACTGACAGATTTGTTTGGTCCCATCAGAATCAGCTTTGCAGAGGCGCCTGGGTAGCTCAGATGGTTAGGCATCTGCCTTTGGCTCAGGTCATGATCTCCAGGTCCTGGGATAGAGCCCCAGGTCAGGCTCCCTGCTCAGCGGCAGTCTGCTTGGGATTCTCTCTCTGCCCCCCCCCGCCCCTGCCCCCACACACATGTTTTTTTTTCCTCTCTCTCTAAAATAATAAATAAATAAATCCTTTAAAAAAAATCAAAACCATATCTCTGAAATAATAATAATAAACTAATTCACGCTAATCAGGTGAAAGAGACTGAAGTTACTTAAAAGAATTTGGTGGCAAGGGCAACCAAAGGGCTAGAGGGTCTGGGAAATTATGAGGGAGAGAGGGGAATTCAGCTGATTTTGGATTAAAGATAGAACAGAAGACATCCCATGTAAAAAGAAAAATGAGCAAAAAATGTGTAAGCAGTTATGAACACAATGTGTTTCTGTAATACTAACACAACCTGATTAGAAGGTTGTGAGAAAGGTAATGGTGGATAATTAGAATGAGGTCTAGGTCAGGGGTTGGCAAATAAGGCCCTGAAGGCCAAATCCAGCCTGCCACATGATTTTTACAGCCTGTGAGCTAAAAATGGTTTTTAAATATTGAAACGGTTGAAAAAAAATCTAAACAAGACTAATATTTCATGACCTGTGGAAACCATATGAAATTCAAATTTCAATGCCCACAATGGTTTTATTGGGATACAGCCATACTGATTCATTTACATATTGTCTATGGTCACTTTGGGTACAAGAGCAGAATTGAGTAGTGACTATATGATCCACACAGCCAAAAATATTTACTATCTAGCCCTATAAAAAAAAATTGCAATCCCTGGTCTAAATAACCAAATTCATGATCTATTCTATTATTCACAGACTAACAAGTTTAATAATTAAAGTCAAAATAGGCCAGTTTGTTTCATTTTTGTGATAAGACTACTTAAGAGAATTTTAAAGGCTACAAATTTGTATTGTTGAGTATCACTTTTTTGAAAACCTTTTATCAGAATTTTTTAAGTTTTTCTATAACTACCAAACATATTAATACATCTAAGTAATATTTTCATACTCACTCAGGGGAATTTATGAAATGAGACTACGTTTGGTTGAACCTTCATTGCTTTATTTTTTAAATCTCTATTGGAAAACAATTACTCTTCTATCTCTTTATCTAGAGCAATCAGGTCCATGTGTTGATTATAAATTGAAAAACTTAGAAATGAGAATCATAAAAAAGATATATAGGGACGCCTGGGTGGCTCAGTCGGTTAAGCGTCTGCCTTCGGCTTGGGTCATGATCCCAGGGTCCTGGGATCGAGTCCCGCATCGGGCTCCCTGCTCCGCGGGGAGCCTGCTTCTCCCTCTGCCTCTGCCTCTCTCTCTCTCTATCTCTCATGAATAAATAAATAAAATCTTTAAAAAAAAAAAAAGATATATAAATAACTTAAACATTTTAAGTTCATTAGAAGTACATTTACTTACTATTTTATTTAGTAGAGCCAAAGCCCTTTGTTTGATTGCATGTTTGTAAGATGTAGTTCCAAGTCCTCTTCCTTGCAATCTCCTATTCCAAATTTCAGCTTCTTTAAGTGGAGGGAAAGTATCAAGCCATGTGAGAAGCAATTTGAATACAGATCTTTCAAGATTTTTGATGAATGTCTCCCTAATCTTTTCAGTTTCATAGCCCACCTTTATTCACCTTCATCAAGTCTTGACAAAGTATTCCATTTTTCATAGAAATAACTTTTTTTTCAAACAAGTTTCATCTGCCTATGTAATACTTAACTAAATTGCATAATTATAATAACAAATACAAGTGAAAGGAAACATAAGTGAGTGTGAGTAGGCGCCCAACTCCCAGGCAAACCAGAAAGTGCTCACTAGCTACATACATTCAGCATATCATGGCCCCATTCAATGTGTTCTCCATGGGAAAGAAGATACAGGTTGATCCAGACGGGTGACTTTACAAGCCCTTCCACTGTATTTTGTTACAGGCTAATAAAGGTTTGGATCCTTTGTAAAAGACACTGTAACTTTCACGGAATTTACCGAGAAATATTTTAGGGTTCCTAACTTTATTAAATATTATCTGCTTATATTAGGAGATATATCTATTATATTATTTTATATATCTATTTATATATCTATAATATAATTATATTATATATCTATTATATTATATTAGGAATGAAATCAACACAACCTAGGTTTTTTTGTTCTGTTTTTTAATCTTTTTTTAAAGATTTTATTTATGTATTTTCCAGAGAGAGCAAGCACAAGCAGGGGGAGCGGCAGGCAGAGGGAGAGGGAGAAGCAGACTCCCCGCTGAGCAGGGAGCCCAATGAGGAACTCGATCCCAGGACCCTGGGATCATGACCTGAGCCGAAGGCAGACACCTAACTGACTGAGCCACCCAGGCATCCCATGTTTTATAATCTTTTATTTATTGATGCATTAGACCAGGTATTCTTGCTTAATTCAAATTTGGAAAATTTCATTTTGCCTACATAAATTTTTCTACATAAAGTTTCAATTAGATATGCCATCCTGTGATCCTGACTCTACACCAACATTCTCATTGTTCTGAACCATTCAACAGCTGCCACATTCCATTCCTCAGATCAGGTTTCCAACCGTTGAAAATTAGTAAATGTCATTCAGAATTTGAGATGGAAAACACATTTTAAACTAAATAATAAATACTTCAGCAACTAAAAAATAATTTAATTTTTTCTTCTTTTGTAACCTGGTAATCTTGACTCTAAAATTGCTGGGAATTACTTCTGTGTATTTTTCCCTATATATGAGACTATGAAAACAATTCAAGGGTCAAAGGCTTAAAGGGGAAAAAAAGTCTTTATTCACAGCAGCTGAGGCATTCAAATATTAATTAAACAACAGTATACACTTCCATTAGTTACTTAAAATTGTGCTACAGAACACATTTGATAACATAATACACTCCTGATTTAGTAACATAAGACAAACTATATTTATGTAGTAATTTTCATTTTTATAAAAGTGAATGAAAATTCTGTTCATACTAAAGTATTAAGTAGTCATTTCTGTGTGATTAAGCAGTCATGATTTTTACTCTCTTCTTTTAACTTATTTGTACATCTAATTTTAAGAATAAACTTTTGTAACAAGAAACAAAGAATTGGAGCTATTCTTTAAGAAAAGACTGTATTATTCCATACTAATGCCTGGAAATAAACAAACAAAGAGAAAAGGAAAAGGAAACAGGATCAGAAGATACAGATATTGGATGCTCTGGTCAAATTTGTGTCTGATAATTAAATGGAAGGAACATGGGGCGCCTGGGTGGCTCAGTCCGTTAAGCGTCTGCTTTCGGCTCAGGTCATGATCCCAGAGTCCTAGGATGGAGCCCCACATCAGGCTCCCTGCTCAGCAGGGAGTCTGCTTCTCCCTTCCCCTCGGTTGCTCTCCCTGCTTGTGCTGTCTCTCTCTCTCTCTCTCTCAAATAAATAAATAAAATCTTAAAAAAAAAATAAATGGAAGGAACAAGTTCTATTTTTCCTCTACTTAAATCAAAGACTACAAACTTCTCTTTCAACCGATAAAGCTAACTTTTCTAATTATAGTCAGGAGCTAGTTTCCTAGAGGAATATGACGTTTTGCTGTTGGCATTTCACACTCCACAATGGTGTAATCTTGATATACCTCAGCTGATCTGGCAGATAGATCTCTAAAACCCAAGAACTATCTCATCAACAGCTGTCGATAGATAGAATTGTTTTCCTGCACTACTAGCTTCCGACACTCATGGGCTTTGTAAACAACCAGTATATTAACTACAGCAAAACAAAATATGGTATTCTTTACAGGCCTTAGACGAGCACTTTCCAACAGAACTTTCTGTAATAATGGAAATATTGAATAATCTGTCCAGATAAGTGGTTTGGGGCAGAAGGGATGAGGTTAGAGGGAGGGAAAGACTACAAAGAGGACTGGAGGAAACTTTTAAGCATAATGTTCACTATCTTGACTGCAGTAATGGCTTCAAAATTTATTTTAAATTGATCGAAGTGTACTCTTTAAATATGTACTGTTTATTGTATTTTAATTATACCTCTATAAAACTCTGTGTGTGTCTGTGTCTGTGTCCCACTGTGCTAGAAACATGTAGGGATATCCTTTTTGTTAAAAGGTGCTTTAGGGTATACAGCTGGAGTTTCAATTCAAGAACCTGATCTTTGGTAATCCTGGAATTCAGAAATGTCAGAACACTGACAGAAGTCCAGGGGAACCAGCCCTCAGTGTCTCTTGGCTGGAGATGCTGAAGAGGGCAGCAGGGGCCAGATCACATAGACTGGGTAGGTAAGTACATGGCATTCTAAATGTAAAAGGAAACCATTGGAGGATTTAGGCAGGGATTTTATTTTCAGAGCTCCCTTTGTAGTTCAATTGCTGTGTTTATATAGATAACACATTTCCATGGTTTAAAAGTGTTAACACCTATAAAAATGGATACAAGGAAAAGCACTCTTCATTAGTTATCTATTGCTAAGTAACAAATTACCCCAAAACTTGCATCAACACACAGGGCCAGGATGACACACATCTGAAGGTTTGCCTGGGGTAGAAGATCTGCATCTAAGAAGGGGCACTCACATGGCTCTTGTATGGAGGCCTTAGTTCATCAAAAGATGGACCTCTCCACAGAGTTGTTTGCCCCACACCATGGAAAGTGGTTTCCTCTAAAACTAGTGGTCCAAGAGAACAAGATAGAAGCCCAATATCTTTCATAACCCAGCCTCAGAAGTCCAACTTCATTATTTCAGCAAAGTCCTGTATGCTCTAAGGTCAGCCCCATTCAGGAGGTTGGTATCACTGGAGGCCATCTTAGACGTTGACTACCACAATCACATCCTTTTTTTTTTAAAGAAAAAACAATAACATTTTATCTTTTATGCAACTTCTGTCTCACTTTTATCTTTGCACATTTACTCAACTTTCAAGTCTTATTTCAGACTTGACATCTTTCCTAAACTCCTTACATTGGTCAGAAAATATAAATTTTCCCTCAAAAAAAAAAAAAAAAGAAAATATAATTTCTCCATTAATGAATCCTCCCTAGTATTTTGTGCCTAGACATGTCATTAAAAATAAGAACCACAGAGAAACAGAAAGTTTGGAGTAAGAAACAGTAATAAGTTTGGTTTTGGACATATTGAATATGAAATATCAACTGATCAGCCAGGTGAAAATATCTCAGAGGGAGTAAATATATATATTGTGCATGTGTGTGTGTGTAAAGTTAAGGGAAGACCTAGATATACAGATTTTGAGGTCACCAGTTTACACATAAGCCTGGAGGGATTAACTAGGATGAAGGTATGGAGTAAGTGACAAGAGAGGATCCTAAGAATCCAATGAGCAGAAGTCCAAGAATGGTCATTCACTCATTCCATAAATAATTTTCCAGCAACCACAATGAATGGAAGGAAGATGGGAATATACAGGAAGATTAAATTAAAGCAAAAAGTTTAAAATAAGAACTGAAAGATATCTACTGATTTTAGCTACATGGTGATCTTATGTGGCATTAAGAAGGAGGAAAAAGATAGCCTGCAGTGGGTTGAGAGGTGAATGGGAATTCAGTAAGTAGAAATGAAGCATAGAGACCCAGAGCCGGCTTCATGCTGTACGACCCATGCAGTCACATAGGGCCCCAGAGCCCATACCTGGTTTAATACTCTGCTGTTGCCATCTAGAAATTCTTAATAATTTTGAATAAGTGGCCTTGCATTTTCAGTTGGCGCTGAGTTCTGCCAATTCTGTAGCCAGTCCTGTATAGACCATACTTTTTTTTTTTTTAAGATTTTATTTACTCATTTGACAGAGAGAGAGAGACAGCAAGAGAGGGAACACAAGCAGGGAAAGTGGGAGAGGGAGAAGCAGGCTTCCCATGGAGCAGGGAGCCTGATGCGGGGCTCGATCCCAGGACCCTGGGATCACGACCTGAGCTGAGGGCAGACGCTTAACGACTGAGCCACCCAGGCACCCCTAGACCATACTTCTAAAAAGCTTGACTAAACAAGGAAAGAGAGATAAAGCAGTAAGCAATAAGACTGATACGCAAACAGCAGAGAATTCTCCTATTATTGTGGTTATTCTGGTTGTTGTTATTTTTTATTTTAGGACGAGAAAGACTTACAAGGGGGCAACTGGGTGACTCAGTCGGTTAAGCATCTGCCTTCAGCTCAGGTCATGAACCCGGGGTCCTGGGATCAGCCCCACATCGGATTCCCTGCTCAGTGGAGAGTCTCCTTCTCCCTCTCCCTCTGCCCCCTCCTCCTGCTCATGCTCTCTATCGCTCTCTCTCTCAAATAAATAAAATCTTTTAAAAAAAGAAAGAAAGACTTACAGGCTTAGGGAAATAAGGCAATGGTGGGAAGAGGTTGAAGTTTCAAAAGAAAGAGGAGATGGGTGATAGAATAAAACAGCAATGAGAAAGAAGGGAATGAGAACAGAGCGCAGGTGGACATCTCATCCCTGAGACTAGAGGGGTTAAAGTGAAAACGGAAAAAAGAACAGAGTTCTGGAATGAAGGTCTTATTTATCTCGATGAAGAAAAAAAAAAAGTCATCCATTCAGAGAAAGGTGGAGAAGACTGTTGGCTAGAAAACTTGATAAGAAAAAGATTAACAGCAGAAAGAACTGGAAAGAACGTTCATCAAAAGGAGGTGAAAGGGTTGAATGTTAAACTGAGAGCCCAACTAATATTTTAATATTTTACAAAGATGAATCTCAAAATAATTATGGTGAGTAAAAAAAAAAAAGTCAAAGAAAAAAGTAGACTGTATAATTCCATTTATAGAATGCAAACACACATCAATCTATAGTGACAATAAGCCTGGGGGTAAGGTAAGGGTGGGACAGGGAGATGACGCAACAGGGTATGGGGAAACTCCTGGGGTGATGGATTTATTCACCACCTGGTCTGTGCTAATGGTGTCATGGTTGTTTGCTTATGTCAAAACTTATCAAATTCTACATGTTAAATATAATGCACATAACTCCATAAAACTATTAAAAAATTATGGATTGAGTAAATGGTTCTGGGTTATTTGTAGCTGTTGGTACAACTATACTACCCTTTTCGTATGTCTAGTGCAACAGATAGTCTCTGCTAGTGGGGACAAGGGTACAAGAGTGATTTGGGATAATGCATTATGCAGTATCTGATGTGTAGGTTCATGGGGAGATAAACAGTAACCCTACATAGACCTGTTTATGGGTCATATTTTTCTGCAATGAGAAAATTACTCTGTTTGGCTAGAACATGAAGATACCATCTCCCCCTCACCAGCCAACAGGCCTTGTGCAATCAGTAAGAATCCAAGACAAGACCTCTAGCCTCATCCCAGGCTCGCAACATACACTTTCCCATCACCTTTTGGCTCCATGTATCCATTTCCACAACTGTTTATTTAGTCCTTTCTTGCAGGGCTGGAAGAAGTGGTACATCTCACTTCAAAGTTAAAGCCTACACCTGTACCCTCCATCCCCACATTTTTTTCTTGCTTTTAAAATATCTTGCATTCCCCTGGTTTCCTCCTCCTCTTCGGTTACCTCTGTAAATAGTTTCAACATAAATAAAACCTTCTTAATTTATCCTGTTTCGAGTGTGCCAGCTACTTTTTGTCAGAATCCTGACTGATAATGCTGTACAATCTCTCAAAATGCCCCCACAATATATGCAAAATTGCACTGATTTAAATTAACATGCTTCAAAGCACATAGAAACTCCAAGCAGGATTCCCTCTTTTAAAGAAGAGATACTGTGATTATCACAGTAGTGAGTCCCCTTAAGCTGCTTTTTGCTCAGTTTATATATTGGCCTTCTATTTATCCAAACTACAAACGTATTTGAAAAATAGCATTGGCAAAGGACTGATTATGCTTATGTAAGAAACCACTTTAAAACACTGGAAAGACACTGAATGTTCTACGGAAGAAAAAAAATTCCCAAAAACCCAGGGACTATTTCACATTTGCTTTAATGATAAAAGCAGAAATTAAAAGTGATTAGAAAGCTTAAACATAATTTCTCAGAATAACCTTCATTCATTTAAGAGTTTCTTGCCTAAAATCCTAAAAACAAACTAGTGTTCCTGCCTCTGTTCCCTCAGCTTTTCAATCCACACTTCCAACTATCATCCAACATATATTTGTTGAGCTACAATATAGAATTGTGAGGAAAAGGGAAAAAAACATGACATAGAGTTTTCCTTTCGTCATAGTTCACTTTTAAGAAAAGTTTAGACTTTAGGGGTGCCTGGGTGGCTCAGTCATTAAGCGTCTGCCTTCGGCTCAGGTCATGATACCAGGGTCCTGGGATCGAGCCCCACGTTGGGCTCCCTGCTCGGCGGGAAGCCTGCTTCTCCCTCTCCCACTCCCCCTGCTTGTGTTCCCTCTCTCGCTGTGTCTCTCTCTGTCAAATAAATAAATAAAATCTTAAAAAAAAAGAAAGAAAAGAAAAGTTTAGAGTTTAACTTCAGGACCATACCATAATGCTACCACCTCTTTAAAAAATAATGATAGGGGCGCCTGGGTGGCTCAGTCGTTAAGCGTCTGCCTTTGGCTCAGGTCATGATCCCAGGGTCCTGGGATAGAGCCCCACATCGGGCTCCCTGCTCCTCAGGAAGCCTGCTTCTCCTCTCCCTCTGCCCCTGCTTGTGTTTCCTCTCTCGCTGTGTCTCTCCCTGTCAAATAAATAAAATCTTAAAAAAAAAAAAATAATAATGATAAACACAAGGAAAAATATACTAAAAGTTTACACCACTGTTAACATCAAAAAGTAACTGTTAACTTCTGTGTGGCTGGATGATAAGTGAACTTTATTACCTGCAGTTTGCTTATTTGTGTTGTTAAAGTTTTATCATTTTTCTGCAAGAACCAAGTCATTTAAGAATAAAAAAGAACAATGCTTTACATTAATCTTAGCTTGTTATGTAAATATACCTGTGTTTAAGGTACCTGAAGAATACTCAACTTCCTATCATTCTTATTCTGTAGTTTGGGTTTAGTCAATCTTTTTTTTTTTTTTTTAAGATTTATTTATTTATTTGAGAGAGAGAGAGAGCACGAACGGGGGAAGGGCAGAGCGGGGGAGAGAAGCAGACTCCCCGCTGAGCACGGAGCCTAACTCAGGGCTAGGCTAGATCCCAGGACGCCAAAGTCATGACCTGAACTGTAATTAAGAGACAACCCTCTATCTGACTGAGCCACCTAGATGCCCCAGTCACTTGATCTTCTTACTGTCATTATATAATCTCACATAAATGGTTCCCTCAAGTATGTGAACTAAAACCTTAACTGGGTCTCTATTACAACCTAGATTTGGATGTTCTTACCTACCAGCTGGACAAGGAACAGCCATTGTATTATGCTGCTTTAAAGATTTTCCTGTCTAGGGACACCTGAGTGGCTCAGTCGATTAGGCAGCTGCCTTCACTCAGGTCATAATCCCAGCGTCCCAGGATCGAGTCCCGCATCAGGCTCCTTGCTACACGGGGAGCCTGCTTTCTCCCTCTGCCTGCCACTCCCCCTGCTTGCACTTGCTCTCGTCTCTCCCTCTCTCTCTGACAAATAAATAAATAAAATTTTTTTTTTAAGATTTTATTTATTTTTCAACAAGAGAGAGGAAACACAAGCAGGGGGAGTGGGAGAGGGAGAAGCAGGCTTCCCGCAGAGCAGGGAACCCTATGCAGGGCTCGATCCCAGGACCCTGGGATCATGACCTGAGCTGAAGGCAGACGCTTAATGACTGAGCCACCCAAGCACCCCAATAAATAAAATCTTAAAAGATTTTCCTGTCTAGGTTCACAGGAGGTGGGAGAAATATAAACTACAGTCACAAAGGGCATGCCCAATAACTGACAGTTAAGAATACTTAATTCTCCAAAAAGTATGTTCCCTTGCTGCGCCATATACTGCACCCAAACTAAAAATTGGTTATGGCTGGTACTTAGGAAAACTGCAGTGCTGACTCTTATTAAAATAGAATGCTTCATAAATGTAGCAAAATGATCCACCAAAGAGTTAAATGCCAAATGTGGGTGTTTGTATGTCCATGTGTGTAATTAATCTTATTTTCCTACAAAACATTATTAGACAACTGAAACACACATTGCTGTGGAAAATAATAGGGTACTTAATTTCTTTAAAACTTGGAGCAATGCAGGGGCCTGGGTGCTCAGTCGGTTAAGCATGGGACTCTTGATTTCCGCTCAGGTCATGATCTCAGGGTCTTAAGATCGAGCCCCACATCAGGCTCTGTGCTGGATGTGGAGCCTGCTTAAGATTGTCTCTCTCCCTCTCCCTCTGCCCTCCCCCACCCACCATGCAGGTGCACCCACACACTTGTTCTCTTTCAATAAATAAATAAATAAATAAATAAATAAATAAATAAATAAAACAAGCTGGAGAGATGATTATTTTGGAATGAATACATAAGAACCCACTAGACCATCCCTGCCAATAATAGATCTTTATAAAATCGCAAGGAAATTTGTGAAACTCATCCATCTTCAGCATTTCAAGTGTATATGTCAGGAAATAAATCTTAGGTAAATGACAATATTTCCATTTTTTAAGGTTATAGTATACAATTAGATTAGTTATCTTGTAGTATGTTTTATCATCGCATGGTTTATAAATTCTAGTTGCCTCAAAACTTTATTCATACAATTCATTGTGTTCCCCACCTCCACACCCCCATACCACATTTTGTTTTGCCCTAACCATTTTATAAGTAGTTTATTCATCTATTTTTCGTAGGTGAAACCGGCAGCAAATAGAGTGAGATTACTGCAATATATATATCCTTTTCGTGTGGCAGACTAATGCTTTTTTATATACTCAGAAAATCTGAATTAAAAATCACACACAGACGGGCGCCTGGGTGGCTCAGTTGGTTAAGCGACTGCCTTCGGCTCAGGTCATGATCCTGGAGTCCCAGGATCGAGTCCCACATCGGGCTCTCTACTTAGCGGGGAGTCTGCTTCTCCCTCTGACCCTCCCCCCTCTCATGTGCTCTCTCTCTCTCATTCTCTCTCTCAAATAAATAAATAAAATCTTTAAAAAAAAAGTCACACACAGACAACCTCATTGAGACCTTTTGCAGTTATGAATATGGTATAAACCAAAATTCATTGTAATTGCAGTAACAGAGCTTTCAAAGAGTTGGGAGAAAATGAAAGACAGGAAGGTTATTTTATTTACTGCAATTTTAAAATCTCTCCACATCAAGTTTCATGACTGGCTATATTGCTTTTGGGAATTAATGACTTACAATGCGAGTGAGAGTTCTCCACATTAGTTTGACAGCAAACAGAATGCCCATAGCATTGGGTGGATTACAGTAATTACAATGCGCAGACCTTCACCAATGTCATTTCGAAGGCTAATGGATCCCTAGTTTCTACTCTTAATAGCCACTCAAATCCAAGTGACATCAGCATAGCACTTGGTGCTTTTGTATGATTTCCAAACACAGTATGAGTTAATGAACCACTTTTGGCCAAGTAAACATTAAAACAAAAAAAAAAAATCTTGGAGGTGCAGACTCCCAACACTGTAATCACCTGTTGAACGTCTGTCATTTTCCCTTTTCCAAAGCCCTCCTAGAAGGTACTGCTTGTTTTTTGTATTTATAGGCAGTATCTAATAGCAACAGTCACAAATGAGAAATTTAATTGCCTCACACTATTAACCTATAAAATCAGCCCATGTGGCAAAGTCATCTTAAAGAGGCAGAGTAGCAGAAGTTAAAATAGAGAGGGTCCTCAAGACCCATGGGATCAGGGATTTTTATCTGTGTTGTTCACTAGTATACTCCCCCTACCCTGATCAGTGCCTGGTACCTAATAGGATCTCAACAAATATTTGTTGAGTAAATGAGTGACAGTTTGTAAGATCATTAGCACTTTGAGACCTCATTGACCATATAAACACACCTAAAGTAAAAATGTGCTATTTCAAATTGGAATTTATCAGTAGTGGAGGAACACAAAAGGCAAAGTCACAGATGCAGATGTTGGCAGTGCCCTTCTTAAAAAAAACTTTTTTTTAAAATCCTTACCAGTATGTTAATTAACTAGATGGGATCATCCCTTTACAGTGTACACATATATTAAATCACCAAGGTGTGCACTGTAAATATCTTACAATTTATTATGTGTCAATTATACCTCAATAAAATCTAAAAAATATCCTTACTATTTAATGAGAAATTTTACAGGTCCTTCCCAAATGTCATAATGTCATAGTGATAGGATATGACACTGAGATGTGATATGTATTGGCAGGGGATAGCTTGATCCCACCTGGAACCAAATCTTTGTTCAATGCTAAATGAATGAAATATGGTCATGAATTAACCAGAACCCTTATTTTAATCCTTTCTTATTATTTCAAATCTGTTTTCTTCTCTCTACAAATGTTTTTTGGCTCTTCTCCATAACACCTTGTCTAATCCTTGCTGCATCTTCCCATGACCTCGACACTGAGACAGTTTTTCTGTTTGCATGTATTCCCACACACATGTAAGGCTCTTGGGGACCCTGACTGTGCTGCTTTTTATCTTTTTTATTAATTCTTTCAATAACCATTTTATCATTTAGTTTTTTATCTCCTTTTGTTTATAAACACTTCATTATTTTCCTCATAATACATAAAATGGAGTTGACCAGTTAGAGCCAAAATCATATCAAAATAATACAAAGATACTTTAAAGTCAGGTATTTTCCCTAATGAGTTAAGAAACACAAGATTTTGTAATTATTAAGATAATGCTGAAATCTCAGGCTATTAAACTTATTACATCTTACATAAAGTCAGAAATTATGATTTTTTAATTTAGGAGTAATACGTGGTCATTAAAATTTGTTAAATAAAACTATTTGAGGGGCACCTGGGTGGCTCAGTCGTTAAGCGTCTGCCTTCGGCTCAGGTCATGATCCCGGGGTCCTGGGATAGAGCCCCGCATTGGGCTCCCTGCTCCGCGGGAAGCCTGCTTCTCCCTCTACTCTCCTTCTGTGCTCTCTCTCTCTCTCAAAGAAATAAATAAAATCTTTTAAAAAAAAATTGAAAGATAAAAAACTTTAAACCACCAACATTTCCATGACCCACATATTGCCACTGTTCCTTCTAGTCTTTTTCTCTACTGAAAAACCATTTAGATTTTCACGGTTATAATCATACTGACTATATAGAAATTAGTATCTCAAAATCATTTTTTCAAAAGTAAAATATAGCATGTTTTGAGAAAAAAAATAAGATAACTTCTTAGCCTTTTGTTCAAGAAAAAAACATAGATTAGAATAAATTATGAAATGGCAAAGCATTTGATAAATTCCAAAAACTTTACTTTGTCACCAAAGGTACGTGTGATATGTTACATACAAAAACTCTGTTTACAGGAAAATTCAAACCCTGGAATTCCCTGAATCCTCTAGAGTAAATGGCTCTCGTTTAATTTTTTATCCATAGGAAAAACATGTATCTCATGCCTTAAAAATGCTTTCTAAGTCAAATATATAAAATAATTGCAAAGAGAAAAACTAATTAATCTAACATAGTTATAAGCCATAAGACCTCATATTTGCGTATTTGATTGATGTTTTTATTGCCATCTAATTTGAAGAGAACTAATCCTCCGCAAGGGATTTAGACTCAAACCAGAGTCCTAAACATTTTTCCCACTAGTTTTGTTTCTGTGCTTTTAAAAAAAAAAAAAAGTCCCATAAAAACAACTGGGATTCTGGAATACAGCTGCCCTTGTTAGCATTCCAAAAATTAAAACTCTGATCTGCCTTGGCCAGGAACACTCCAGAAATAATGAAGCCCAGCTTTCACATGGAAGATTAGCATGTTTAAAAATGTTGCTTAGCACTGTTTTCATTGGACAAACCCATCTCTATCTCTTTATGAAATCAAAAAGTAGTAAGTGGATGCTAAAACATAATGAAATTAATGTACTTTGAGGGAAAGCATTGTTCCTTAAATCTGTCATTGTTCCTTAAATCTGTTCTTATTTTTGCAAGTTGAGGGTTCAGCATTTTAATGCCTGCGGCAGAGTTAACGATGGTGGCTTTTACTGGGTACTGAGTATGTGCCAGATATTTTCTTTACGTCCTTCATTTCCCTATATCTTCACAACACCTGATTAGTACTGTGATCCTCACCATTTTTAGATGAGGACACTAAGGCAAAGAAGTGAAATAACTTGCCCCACTCTGTTAATAAGGGGCACACTCTAGATTTCAACCTGGGGGTCGAGACTTGAGCTCAGTGCCAAGTTCTTGCTGCTCTTAAAGGTAAGGAAGCATTTTCTTAGTTACGTTCTCCACTTGGCTGAGTCCTGCTCCCATTCATTCCTCTTTTTCTCTTACCATCGTTTTGTTTGCTTATTTTTAACAAAGAAGAATTATCTCAGTTCATGTTTACAATATAATATTGCCACCGTGAAAGAGCCGCATTTTAAACATTATACCAAGTAAGAATGAGAAGCCCAATCAGGTTGCTTGGGACACTAACAATGTCATTAAATTTTATTTAATCCTCTCAATAACTCTGTACAGACCCCAGTTGAGACCTAAACTCAAGTAATTCAAGTAACTACCCTCAAAGCAAATAGCTATTTAGTGTACAGCTCAGATTTTGTACGGCTGAATTGGAAACCACCTATTATCTACTTTGGAGTTTATGTTCTTTAATAGGCTAAAACACGTGCTACCTACAAGCCTGCAGTAAAGAAGATATTTAAGACAACCCTCAGTCAATCAGAGTAATCACATATTTAGTTTGGGTCTCAGTCTAAAACCTAGTTAGGCGAACACACACGGCCTTTGCAAGATTCCTGTATTCCTCAGAAATGGATTTAAGTTCCAAATTTTAAGGAATTCCAACCTAATGAGTACTCCATATACAATATCAACCTCGCCTTTCCCTAATAAGATATAAATCCAAGAGCTTGAGTGTAGCCCAGCTAATTAGGTCTTTGTCAAACAATAGTCCTTTTCTTTAAATCTGTGGCTTCTCACCCGGATGATAAAAAGCTATTTCAGCTCAAGATTTCTACTTAATTGGTTTGCACCCTCACAGGGACCTCCCGGGCCCTGCCAGCGTATCCCCACACCAGAGTGTAGGGGGAATGCTTTGCCTCCCAGGAAAGCACAGCTCCTCTAAGATTTATGCATCGCTTTCATGTTCACCCACTGAATTAAATCGAAAGGCTTTGCTTCTTTTAGCTTCAACTACCTTCCCTAAGCACAGCTTTGGAAACTTGTGCATGTCAAAGGAAGTTTGTTTACCGTTAGAAAAGTCCAGGAGAATTAACAGTGAAGCAATTCTTTTGTACCCTTTGGCAGCCCCTAGGGCTGGGGACCCCAAATCACAATAGCCCCAGTCACCCAAGCTTAGAAAGCAAGACTTATATCTGAAACATAGTCATTGTAAAATCTTTCCACTTTAAAACGTTAACTTCTTATATATTCTACTGGTATTTAGGAAACTCATGTAATCAAGCAGGCCCCTAATTTAGCAAGTATTGCCTTGTTTTGTAAAATATATGATGATAGAATTTTAGACCTAAAGACATCAGAAATCATTTTTTCCAACCACTTCATTTTTTCTGATACTTAATCTAAGGTCCAGAGGGTTCGAGTGTCTTTTCCAGTTAGTAGCAAGGTGGATCCAAAGCCCAAATCTTTTCGATTGTTTTCTAGTGTTCAAATAAAAACTTCAAACAAACAAGCAACAACAACAACAAAAAAAACCAGGAGCACTTAGGTGGCTGGTTCAGTCAGTAGAGCATGCGACTCTCGATCTCGGGGTCGTGAGTTCGAGCCCCATGTTGGGTATAGAAATTACTTAAATAAACTTTTAAAAAAATTCCAACCACCATTCAAAAAAAAAAAAAGAAAAGAAAAGAGCCTCTGTTAAAAAACTTGGGTCACATTAAAGGGTAAATCTGGCCCCAAGAAACTGTGTGGATTAGAAAGTGACCGGGCAGAGAAGTTCGGTAAATAGCCCGTAAGCAAATAGATGTTTTATTGTGTGAGTGACAGAACACTGTAAAGATAAAACACAGACGTGAGTCCTCCTTTCACTAGAGCCATTTGCCCCCATAGGATGGATCAGATTTGCTGGTATGTACCACCCTACTAGACGGAAAAACGCTCCCTTATTTTGCAGAGGATGGTTGCTCTAGTGTTGGCAGACAGCAATCAGCCAGTGTATTCACATGTTAGGTAGCAAACAAACATCATGGAAACCAGGACAATTTAGTAAGCAACTAAAATTTCAACCTTTTATGATTTTTTTCAAGTAATAAATGTCATCAGTTCAGGAAAACGAATCCCTTGATGTTAGCCTTCTTAACGATCTAACTTGAAACCAGCCAGGTGAGAGAGAGCCCCAGAAAGGGCTTGGGGTCCAGGCAGGGTGGTCCCAGCTGCCCCCAAGACTTTTGCACACGTACTTGCGCCTCAGCAGAGACTTTATTAAAGAGACTTCAGGCAGCGGAACAAAATTCTCTGGCTTCCAGCCATATAAGCTGGCAGCAAATAAGAGGCCATGGAAGGGTACAAGCTTCAGCCAAGAGAGTTCTCCTCCCCTGAGGGCTGGAGCCTTCCTGGACACAAGGAGGATCCTGCTGAGGCCGGATAATCTGGAAAGACAGACATCTAACTGGGCCTACCTCTCTTTATCCTTTCCCCAAATCCAGAAAGCACAAAGTAAGAGTACCAGGAGTTTAAAAGTCATGGTATTTTAATGTAAATATTGAAACAGATGATCATAATTATCTTATGTAAAACTATAATTCTTGGCGAGACTACAACTAAGAAACAACACTAAGTTCTCTCCTTTGCTTTGCCCAGGAACTGTTTAGCCCTTGGTCAGGCCTATGTGTCTGTCACTTACTTCAAAAGACATCAGGGTAGGCAGCGCGTTGTACACTGGTTTCAATCTATACCCTGAGGACAGTTAAGTCACGTTTTCCTAGGCTGGTTGTTGGCGTTGGACAAACCCCAGGAGGAAACCAGACTCCCAAGCCTGCTTGGGCAAACACTTTGAGCATCTCCATCTCAATCTGTGCAAGAGAGGTTGTTAATTAACACAAGGGTCTTAGATATCATCCATTACAGGTAAATGGGTGCTGTCCATGCAGTGGAGACTGGCTGGAAACACTGAATGGATGGCTCTGCCCTGCACGGTGAGTGGACACCTGTCCAGCCTCGCTGCGTAACAACTCTGAGGTAGCTTTTGTAATTGGAACTTCATTTGTTCCTGTGTCTGTCACATAGCAACGGGTTCTGGCACCTGATCCAACGACAAGGTTAGGAACCCTATTGCCAGAACATCAGAACATTTGCCTCCGATGAAGCTTCCATATGCTGGTGATTGCAGGAATGCAGAAAAGACAGGGGAGACCAGAAGTGGCCTTCCAGGTTGTATGACTGCTTTCGTGCTTGCTCAGGCTCAAATGTATGTTCATGGGACACATGCCTTTGTTGTATCAGATTACAAGGCACTGAGGTTGTGGACTGGACAGAAGACAGCTCCCAATCACCTCCACCACTCATAGAGGCTACTACGTGCACCAAAAAGAACCTCAGAACTGCGAATGACCACACTGTCCAGAGAGATGGGCCACTGGACCCCACTACTGCCCACATCTATCTGTGTTTGTTTTTCCCAAACAGACAGGAAATTGATGGGAAATTACCCACACCATGTCCCTCTCTAGAATAAGGTACTATAAAAGTTGTCACTGTTGCATTTACTTCTATAATTGCCAGGTTTGTTAGCAAAATGATAAACTAGGAAAGGATGATATACAAGAGTGATGTTGGTAGCCGTACATGGGTCAATCCCACTGACTGCTGACAGGATGGGCACCATGGGATCCTAGGGTGACTGGAGGCACAACCTCTGAAGGTTTGGTAAGCTGTGAATCACATGTAATTTTCAGTAAATAGGATCCTTCAGGCCCCTTGCTTTTGGTTTTGTTCTCAGGCCTTCTCAGCTTATACATCAAAGGTTTTTCTGCTGCTTTTTACAAGAACCCACTTCTGTGAAGAAGAAAAAAACTATGCTGAGTATTATGCTGCCAGTGTGGTAATTCACTGAAAATACTTGTATGTGTTAATTTTTAATTCACTCTTTAGAAGTGATTGGTTAGCATTTGTAGTATGTAATTGTGAACCAATACTGCACAGGAGGTTTCTTAAGCACTTCAAATATCCTTCTTACAGTCTAACCCAGACGGTTTGTTAATTAATACAAACGAGGTCTGAAATAAGTTTTCCTTGTAAAATGAATGGAGACTTGCTTGGGCCTCACTGCCCTATCTGGATAGCACACTCAACATTTGGAATCCCATTGGTACTCATTTGCTCCCTTTCTAGAAGAGCTTGGCCACCTCATCCCCACAAGCTTAGCTGGTCCTTTCATGAGAATTTCTTGTGTTTTCCTGAGAGTGAGGTTTTCATAAGAAGTTCTGAAAAAGAGTGCAGAGTACCTGAGGACAGAGATTGGGGCAAACTCCAGTAACAAGTTCTATAACCCTTCTAGTCTTCTTACTCATGTAGGTATTTATAGGTAGGAATTTTATCTGAGACTTGCTTTCATTTTAACATAAATATTTTATGGAAGGGATCCATAGCCCCCATAACATTAAGCAACAGAAGCTACTGAGAGTACTTTCCAAAAGAACCTGAAAATTGTTGACTGGCCAAATAGTTCTACACTGTATGCATCACTCAATCCAAAGGCAGGAAAGAAGATTACCTACAATGTGGAGAGAAGGTCAAGAAAAGAGACATTTTATTTTATGTTTTTAAAGATTTTATTTATTTATTTATCTATCTATTTATTTGAGAGAGAGAGAACACAAGTGGGGGTGGAGGGGCAGAGGGAGAGAGAGAAGCAGACTCTCTGCTGAGCAGGGAGCCCAACTTGGGGCTCGATCCCAGGACCCTGAGATCATGACCTGAGCTGAAGGCAGATGCTTAATGACTGAGCCACCCAGGTGCCCTGAAAAGAGACATTTTAAAGGGAGAAAAGAAGAGACTAAATATTCAAATATGTTACAGCCATTGACCTAGACAGAATCAATTTGCCAAGCTGGTCTTCTTTTCTAATTTTCCCTTTGTTTTAGTCAATACATGAACTAAGATGGATTATGAGGAATAGAATTGTCCTGGAAGAATAAGGGACTCTGATATTATTCCTATTACTATTATCAGATTTACTCTTACAGATTAGACACAATTTTGGAGTCAAGCAGATCTGAGTTCAAACTTCTATCACTTGCAGCTACCTTAATTCTCTCAACTATGGTTTCCTCATTCATCAATCAAAACATATTTAATAATACCTACTTTGCAAGGGCATTATAAGGACTTAAAAAGATATTATAGAAAGAGCACCTAGAAAAATGCCTAGCACATAGTCTGTGTTCAATATATGACAGTTTTGTTAATTTTGTAACTGATGTTATTTTTATGAATAATAATATTGTCACTCATTAGGAGCTTGTATCCATAAAAGTACATTTTTTTCTCCTCCTAACAAAGGATCCTAGAACTGAGGAAGCAGGGATATCTATAAATAATGCACTCTCTTTCCATGAAATAACAGTCATCTTCACTGCCTATAAATAATTTACAATTCTGATTTTCTTCACCATCTGACAAGAATATGATGGGGATCAAAATATGCCACCCAAAATATGTCACTTTGGCATAAGGGCTGTTTTGAACTGAAGGCAATTAAAAAGCAGCAAATGTAGAAAAGGTCTTTGCTTTCCCCCTATCTTCCTAAAAAGAGGACACAAAAATCCCTTTGTGAAGGTGTTGCCCCTTCGCTTGTCTACCAGGAGGAAGAAAACAGTGATTATCACTGGAGCCAGAAGTACAACACTGAGATGGGTCTGCACAAACAAAGCTTACTAAAATAACCCTTCTCTTCCATCAGTTTTCCCCATATATTTACCTTCCCACAATTTACTGCCCTTAGGAGCCCAAACATCTTTTCTTTTTTTTTTTTTTTTAAGATTTTATTTATTTATTTGACAGAGAGAGATACAGCGAGAGAGGGAACACAAGCAGGGGGAGTGGAAGAGGGAGAAGCAGGCTTTCCACCGAGCTGAGAGCCTGATGCGGGGCTCAATCCCAGAACTCTGGGATCACGACCTGAGCCGAAGGCAGATGCTTAACAACTGAGCCACCCAGGCGCCCCACAAACACCTTTTCTTTTGTTTAATCACTTCTCCAGGGTGTATCACCCTTTGTTAAAATGGTATAAAGGTTCTCAAGCCAAACTGCTTCTTTGAATTTTCATTTCATTTAGGAGGCTTCTGTGCACAGACACACAAAAAAAATTAAAATATTAACATCAAATAAAATGTGTATACCTTATCTGTTAGCAATCTTTTGTCGGTTCAATTTGCACATTCTATTAAAAAAAACATAAGAGTAGAGGACATTTTTTTATCTCGCTCCCTTACAAGTGTATATATGTGTTCTGAAACTAGGAACTACCTCTTCTAATTTTAGAGGAGAGAAAAGTAAATAAATAGCTCAAAAGAGCATTTAGTGCTTTTCCTTTTGAGTTAGATCTTTGCTACTCATCTGAGTGAGGAATCAGCATCATCTGGGAACCTGATAGAACTACAAAATCTGGGGCACCTGGGTGGCTCAGTCGTTAAGCGTCTGCCTTCCGCTTGGGTCATGATCCTCAGGGTCCTGGAATCGGGCCCCTGCTTCGAGCCCCCCCATTGAGCCCCCACATCGGGCTACCTGCTCCACGGGAAGCCTGCTTCTCCCTCTCCTACTCTCCCTGCTTGTGTTCCTTCTCTCGCTCGCTCTATCAAATAAATAAAATAAAATCTTTTTTATTTATTTTTTTTAAAGATTTTATTTTATTTATTTGACAAAGAGACACAGCGAGAGAGGGAACACAAGCACGTGGGAGTGGGAGAGGGAAAAGCAGGCTTCCCGCTGAGCAGGGAGCCCGATGCAGGGCTCGATCCCAGGACCCTGGGATCATGACCTGAGCCGAAGGCAGACGCTTAACGACTGAGCCACCCAGGTGCCCCAATAAAATAAAATCTTAAAAAAAAAAAAAAGAAAGAGAAATGCAAAATCTGAGCTTGTACCCTGGATCTATTGAATCAGAATCTGCATGTTAATTAGATCCCAAGTGATTTGTATACATATTAAAGTTTGCCAAACACTGGATCTCTCATTATCCATATCCCTCCACTTGTATATTTAATGATACTTCAAGCCCAGCCAACTCAGAGTGGTAGCATTTTGTTATTTTCTTTCCCATCAGTAAGAGGTGATTAAGTAAATCATTGCAGCACAGTAACATATTATTTCTTTGTTGAAAACCCCACTTAGAGCCTTGTACAATGTGGAAAAGACTTGGAATATCCATAGTGCCAAAATCTGGGCAAATATATTCCTGTAAACTTACAAAAGGATACACAAAAGAATACTAGATGAGTACTTCCTAATGTTTTTTCAGCCTGCCTAAAGCACATCATGAGAATCTGCCCTTGATGCTATGGCCTTTGTAGGAAAGAGTATATTTTCAATAAGTACAATGACGAACTCAGAAGGTAGACTATCTTACATATGCTAAAAACTAATTTCACCCACAAGTCCTCTTTTTTAACTTTTTTTAAACTCCTTTTCTTTTTGTATATTGCATATTCTTTTGCATATTTTTGCGTTTTCTCTCTTTAAACAGACTTTAGACAGGTTTCTCTGGGCCCTTTCCTCAGCTAAGCCTCCATTTTGGCCCGCCTCCTTGAAGGGCTTGGATAGCCAAATTTTAGCAAGAATCCTGCTAAGACAGTTTATAAAGAATCCCTCCTTCTCAGTTATCTGATCAAATTCCTCATCTCTCACCCTTTATATCTGGTTACCCTGGCTTGTCCTCAGAAAGAATTCTGTGAAGTCAGTTTGGAAAGAATCCCCCTTCCTTGATGTCTCCTCTTACTAATTTCCCACCCACTGACCTCCTTACTCTGTTCCTTGGCTGTAAATCTCCAGGTGTCTTTGCTGTGTTTGGAGTGCAGCTCCATCTCTCTCTCCTATTACAATCTCTCTCTCCTATTACAGTAGTCTTGACACCTTTCACAATAGTCCTGAATAGTCTTCCTTGCCATTGTAGCAAGTGTCAGAATAATTTTTTTCTCTAGCAATACACTTCCTTAAAAATTCTTATTAAGAGGCAGCCAGAGCACAGAAAAACATTGGCAAGAAGTATAGCTTATCCATAGAGAGCTATAAAACATTGGGAACAGTTTGTTTGAATAAAATATATTTTATTAAAAGTATATTTGGGGGGGGCGGAGCAAGATGGCGGAGGAGTAGGAGACCTGGATTTCGTCTCCTCTCAGGAATTCAGCTGGATCAAACCATTCTGAACACCTACAAACTCAACAGAAGATCGAAGAAAAGAAGAGCAACAACTCTCTCA
>NC_138370.1:94103519-94183784 GCF_054177405.1 Leptonychotes weddellii
GAACCATGAGAGACGATGGACTCTGAAAAACAAACTGAGGGTTCTAGAGGGGAGGGGGGTGGGAGGATGGGTTAGCCTGGTGGTGGGTCTTGAGGAGGGCACATTCTGCATGGAGCACTGGGTGTTATGCACAAACAATGAATCATGGAACACTTCATCTAAAACTAATGATGTAATGTATGGGGATTAACATAAGAATAAAAAAAAAAAGTATATTTGGGACTATTTCGCTTACCAAATGCAAGCTAACTTATGTAAGGCTGTAATTCCATCCAGAAAGCTAGAGAGGGATAGTCAAAAGAAAATCAAACATCTAAATGACACTCCAAAAATGGGAAGTCCCAAAATATTAATGATTCATTTCTGTTTGGAGTCTGGATAGAAATGAGCAAGCTGAATAGAGGTACAGTGATTCTGCATTAACTCACACCTTGGTCAGGCACCCACATCTAAGTTTCACTCACACTGTTCATGAAACTTAAATTAAGTCCCAGAAAAGTGATTACATGAGACCTCTCATATCCCTCCAAAGGGATCCAAATGGCAACAGGGATGTAAGAACCAAAGATAGGCAGTCAATTCCCAAAGAGCTGGGTACCCTAGATAATACTGCCCCATCACATCAAGCTATTACATCCCCACTGAAGACATTCTTGAATAGACTTCTAAGTACTCTGAAGTCTGAAAATTAGCAAAATAGGTCAAAGTAGAAGCAGTCATTAAAATGTGGATAGATGATAGGACAATTTCAGGACACTTTCATAGGGATCTCTTGGTTGTGTGTTTCTTTATCCACATCCATGTTTCCTAAGGCCATGTTCTGCAGAACACTAGCCGATGAGATGCTCTCCAAAAAAATGGTTCCTTGATCAAATACATTTGGGAAAGAATGCATACTCAATCCTCCCTGTTTAAAGGTGTGTTCATTTGCATGTAAAAAATTCTAAATCACTAACTATAGAGAATAAACTGATGGTTACAAGAGGTGGGGGGGTGGTCAGTTAAATGGGTGATGGGCATTATGGAGAGCACTTGTTGTGATGAGCACTGGGTGTTGTATGTAAATGATGAATCACTAAATTCTGAAACTAATATTACACTGTATGTAAACTAACTGGAATTTAAAATAACACTTCTAAAAAATTCTAAATCACATTAGCATTTAATGGTTCTGAAAAATCTGAAAAAAAAAGAAATGGAGCCTGAGTAACTTTGTTAAATCCAGGGTTTTCCCAAAGGCAATTGCCACAGTACTCTTTTATTTTTTTTTAAAGATTTTATTTATTTATTTCACAGAAAGACACAGCGAGAGAGGGAAACAAGTAGGGGGAGTGGGAGAGGGAGAAGCAGGCTTCCCTCGGAGCAGGGAGCCCGATGCGGGGCTCGATCCCAGGACCCCGGGATCATGACCTGAGCCGAAGGCAGACGCTTAACGACTGAGCCACCCAGGCGCCCTGCCACAGTACTCTTTTAAATCTCACATTGTGCATTACTAGGTGAAAAGTGCTAAACCTTACGGTGAGGGATTCATCATCTTAAGGGGAGAAAAGCAGGAGATGGGAAGGAAGGGTATATTTCATCAGCGAAGCTTATGAAGGAAAGAATTAAGGTATGGCATTCACAACCGCTCCGTACACACACACACACACACCCCACCACCATCACCACCTTCTCATCTCTCAGGAAACAGGATAATAGGGAAATCTGCTTTTCTGTTGAGGGTGGAGAGTGCAGAGGGAGAGTGCAGCAGTCCAGAAGAGCCCCTACTGGCCAGGCAGTCACAAAGTGGGGGAAGAGTCCTGCTGGGACACCCAGGTAAGATGAGCACCATTTCCACCAGCCTATGGAGCTGGAGGAGCGGCGGGGGACAGGGGAGACCACCCCCACAGCTGATGGGGCCAGGACAGCCCACACTGCCTGAAGCAGTTCGCAGATCATTCCCATTTTTCAGAACGATGAAACATGATCACTGAGGGTACTGGAAAAATGGGAGGACCAGAGAAAGCAAAGATTGGGAAGGGTAATAGAGGTGATCATTGTACCCATTGCTATTCACCATTTGCCATTTCACGGAAGAAATAAGTAATACAGTGGTTAAAGTCATGGACTCTGGAGCCAGACTGCCTTGAATCTGAACCCTGGCTCTGTCTCTCTCCAGATGTGGGATCTTGCATAAGTCACCTAACTCCTGTGCCTCTAGTTTTCTTTCCTGTAAGCATACTACCTGGTTTGTTGTTGTTTTGAAGTTAGTATGTGTAATTGACTTAGGGTAATGCCTGGCACATAGTAATAGATAAGTATTAGTTACTACCTTTACAGGTATTTCTGCTATAGCTTGATATATATGTTCTCCAAACCTATGCTCTAAAAATACAGGACTGAAGGGGGCAAGAGGGGACGGAATAGAGGTACCTCTCAAAAACTATATAACCTGTCATCAGAAAACTGTACATAAACTGTATAGCTTAAACTGTCCGGGCAGGCAACTTAACATAGCTGCAGATTGTCCTGGCAGATGTTTATTTTTTATTTTATTTTATTTATTTATTTGACAGAGAGATAGAGATGGAGCACAAGTAGGCAGAGTGGTAGGCAGAGGCAGAGGGGGAAAGAAGCTTCCCGCTGAGCAGGGAGCCCGATGCGGGGCTCGATCCCAGGACCCTGGGATCATGACCGGAGCCAAAGGCAGACGCTTAACGACTGAGCCACCCAGGCGCCCCCCAGCAGATGTTTAAAATGCACAATGACAATGGAGTAGAAATGCTGGTAGCACCTCAGTCTGAGCAAGCTGATGGTTGCCGAGAGAAGGCAGATGGATACAGAGCTCTGGGCCAGTGGTGCAGCTGCTGAGGGGATCCCAGGAGGCAGTGCCACCCACCAGGAATTTGCACACGGCCAGGGGCGTGTCTCTCTGGAAGATGGCCCCAGGTCCAGACACTTGTTTTTAATTTTCACAAAATACAGCAGAAAGTGCTCCTGCTAATAATGCAATTTATCTTCTCCAAGGTCTCTATGAGAGAAAGCAAATATTAGGAAGCTTCCTGTTTCCACACGTCTAAGCCACCTCCTTCCAGAGAGCTTTTTTCCGTACTAAAGTTAGTACTTTGCTCTCCATTTGCCCGAATCCTTGTCATTCTCAGTTAATTTATAACTCCTGGGGAAAAGAGAAGTATTATACATTAGCTCCCTAGTGAATAAAGTTTTCCACTTTAAAAATGAGGAAATTGAGGAAAGAACAATTACCTTGCCTAATGTCATATCGCCAATGCAGAACCCATGTTCACCGTCCATACCCAGAGAGTACACAGCATGTCTTAATCAATGTATTTGTAGGATTAAGCAAGGAAACAACAAAGTCAATACTTGTGTCATTAGGAGCTTAATATTTAGAAACAAAGTCTTTTTTGTTGTTTGGCAATATGTGCTCAACCTAAGTCTCTAATAACCAATCAGAAACACAAATAATACAGGAATATAAATAACCAAAATCAAATCACAGCACCTTGCCTTTCATTCTACCCCACTCCTCCCACACTGAGCCCCATCTCAGCACAGTGGTCCTCCCTCCCATTCCCTTTCCTC
The DNA here is from genome assembly GCF_054177405.1 of Leptonychotes weddellii. Lineage (NCBI taxonomy): Eukaryota > Metazoa > Chordata > Mammalia > Carnivora > Phocidae > Leptonychotes > Leptonychotes weddellii. Next base: position 94,107,102 of record NC_138370.1, read on the forward strand.
ACGCCAGCCCCCATCTCTGTACCATGAGTCCCAAACTGAACCATCAAGACACAAGTCCAAAATGAACTGAGTTTTACTCCTGAGACCCTTCTTCGTCCTATAAGACCCTTCCTCCTCTCTTAAGCCAGAACTCCCTAGGGGCACCTGAGTGACTCAGTCGTTAAGCGTCTGCCTTCCGCTCAGGTCATGACCCCAACTTCCTGGGATTGAGCCCCATGTCAGGCTCCCTGCTCAGCGGGAAGCCTCTTCTCCCTCTCCCCCTCCCCATGTTTGCGTTCCCTCTCTCGCTGTATCTCTCTCTGTCACATAAATAAAATAAAAACTAAAAAACAAAAAAGTGACCTCCCTAAAACACAACCTCACAAAGGAAGGAATGTCAGGCCGTGTGGTTATCCGGCCTGCATTATCTACAGTCTCCTACTGTGTGTCTTAATCATAATCAACTGCTTAAAATTCCTTAAATATGCCAGACTGGTTCTTACATTTTTGGTCCTTCATTCATGTATCTCCCTCTATTTCCACGCACCATCTCCTCCAATTCTGCAATCTATATAATCCACTTCCTAATAACTCCCTCCCAGGTTTATAAGATTCTGTTTAAGAATCATTTCCTCTCTGGTGCCTTTCCAAACCCATGCCCTAACATCTATAGAAGTGTCCATTTCTTCCTTTGGGTCCCCATTCTGCCTCACATTATTCCAGGCATGTAGTTGGGGATTATTAAATGCTTGTTCACTGAATGAATGAATGACATTTATGAATGCTTAGGTATTTATCTCTACACCATCTTGTGGCCGTTCCTAGACATGGCACCTTCTCCAAAATACTAAATCCCATCAATTAAGAAACATTCCCAATTTCTCCTAGATTTCCCCTTATCCCCAGTTGTCCAAAATACTCATGAAGATGGAAGACTCAGTTGATTAGCTAATTTTTAATATGGTTCATCTAATATTAAAAGGAAAACATTTTTTAATAATTGAAATTCAAGAAAAATAAAAGCTCAGAGAATCAACCTCTCTCCAGTTGTTCTGTATTTATTAAAGGAAACAATTTGTGTGGATGTAAGTAAGACAAAAGTTTCTTCTTTTAAGAGTTCCTTTAGGGGCGCCTGGGTGGCTCAGTCAGTTAAGACTGATTCTTTTTTTTTTTTTTTAAAGATTTTATTTACTTATTTGATAGAGAGAGACAGCGAGAGAGGGAACACAAGCAGGGGGAGTGGAAGAGGGAGAAGCAGGCTTCCCGCTGAGCAGGGAGCCTGATGCAGGGCTCGATCCCAGGACCCTGGGATCATGACCTGAGCTGAAGGCAGACACTTAACGACTGGGCCACCCAGGCGCCCAAGACTCAGATTCTTGATTTCAGCTCAGGTCATGATCTCAGGGTTACGAGATTGAGCCCCTCAGAGGGGCTCCGCACTCAGCAGGAAGTCTGCTTCTCTCCCTCTGCCCCTCCCCCCTGCTCACTCTCTCTCTCTCTCTCACTCTAAAATAATAAATAAATAGGGGCACCTGCTCTCTGCTCCACAGAAAGTCTGCTTCTCCCTCTCCCACTCCCCCTGCTTGCGTTCCCTCTCTCACTGTGTCTCTCTCTGTCAAATAAATAAAATCTTTAAAAATAATAATAATAAAATAATAAATAAATATAAATTTAAAAAATTTAAAAAAAGAGTTCCTTTAGGAAACTAAATTCTAGTAGATATTTCTAGAGTGCTTGTTGGCCTTTCCATCATATGTTATATGCTGTTGTACAAAATCAATTCAAATTTACCATTATACACATCAGACACAAATTGGAGTCACTATAAATAAATAACTTATTTTATTTTCCAAGAAGAGGGGTCTACAAAATGAATTTAGATATTACATGCACCCAAATGTTTTCTTTTAAAAGCAATGAGTCCAGATGACAGTATGTCTTTTCTCCAAATGCCTGCTTAATTTCTTCCAATGCTTTCTTGATTGAGGCCATGTGTTATCTTGAGAGGGTTTTTTTTTTTCTTTCCTGTCAGTATTCCATTCCAATACTCTTACTTGGGATTCACCAAAGAAAAGGGTCCTATTGTCCCACAAGAAATGCATCAGAAGAATTTTAAATAGGACACATGCAAATGCCTATTCATTTATAGAAATTTCTAGCTAGGAAATATGGGAGAAATTTTGTTGTTGTTGATGTTTTTCATAAAAGGCTCACATGTTAGCCTAGAAATTTAACCTTAAACATATTAAATAATATGTTATTCTAACTTTCTATACTGATCAATTTCATTGATTATTTACTATGAGTTTAGTCTATACTTTAGGGGTATAGGGGAAGGGTGGGCAGATATTCAAGTATAGGGTTTCCTATACTTCCATACAAATTAGTTGGAAAGATAAAGCCAAAATATAAATACTTTGAGAATTACAAAATAATCATTTTAAGTATACTAACAGAGATGTAGACCAGAGTACAAAGAGAGATATCTGGGAGAAATGGAAGTTGAATTGGGAATTTAGGAATATGGAAGGTCAAGAAGCTGTTCTCAGACCCAGTTGTCCACTTGGGCAAAGGTGCAATAGGAATGAGCATGATGTGTTTCAAAAACATCTTTCCTAAAAGCACTGTTTGTATGCTGAACTAGATTATAAAAGAATGTCATGTGTTAGGGCAGTGGAGAGACACTTAAATGCCAGTTTGCATCTAATCCAAAATGCCACAGATTTATGAACAATCTTTAGGAAGCAAACCAGAAGCAAAGAAGAAGACTTACATATCGGGCATATCTATTCAAGGATGCTAAAGGTTTGTCACAAGCTAGTGGTAGCAATATTGGAGAACAAACAAATAAAAGAAGCATTTTAAAGAAAAACAATGATATTATAATATTCAACTTTGTAGCATATGAGGACAGTCAAGTCAAAGCTGACTCAATGTTCTAGTGTAAAAAGAGCAATTTGGGAGGAGGGATGTCTTGAAGGTGGATATGATGAACACAGATTTAAAGTGATAGCGGGATATCTGGATAAAGATATATGTGGGGCAGGGGGCAGAGGAGAAATAATCTCTCCACTCCCAATGTTTCCTCCATTTTGGCAAATGTCCAGTAGTGTAGCCCCCTTGGCCCCACTCCACCTCACTCACTCCTTCCTACGTGAGGGTAATTGGGGAAGTTGGGAGCAGAAGCTGAACACGTATAGATAGTATTGCTCTGCCTTCTTCTCTTTACTTTGGGGTGGCAACCATCAATAGGCAGGGGATTCTGTTCTACCCCACCTGTTTAAGTTTTAAAATGGACTAAAGTGGACTACGTCCAGTATTAGGAGGTCAATTTTCACAACTATAAGCCACATTTTCCAGTTGTAGCTCTATTAGTGATAAAGATTATATTTTGGTATTATCTGTCTTAGTCCTAGTCTATCCCCTAACTGGCTCAGATCTTGGCTGTGAAGGATGAAAGCTATTCTTTGGTCCCCTAAAACTTCAGTAATGTCCTTCAGGCAAAGAGATCATACACAGAGATGCTGATTTGAGAAATATCAACATTTAGGTCTTAGTTGAAGCTGAACTCTCTAGGAGTGAGTGTAAAGAAATAAGAGCAGAAGATGGCAGGCAGACAAATGAATAACCAAAGAAGAGTCACTAAAGCATTCCAATATATTTCAAGCAAAAAAGAATAGTACAATCAATGTCAGGAAGTTATGTGGCAATATGAGAAAAAAACAACTAACCCTGTTTGACGAAACTATAAAGTATTTGTCGGTAATGAGAAAAAGGAACAAAAGATACAGCAAGAAAGGTAGGTTAGAGCCCAATTTTAGAGAAATTTTGACATTTCTGGAGAACAATGAGGAAAGTTTAAATATTCCTAATGACCTGGACTATTCCTTAAGATGCCTAAACCAAAGACAGCATATTTACTAGTTTGGAAAGGTAAGAGATACCAAACAAGCAGAAGACAGAGAAATCCAGAGTGAGGTGATAAACTAGTGTGTGCAATGGAATGGGAGTGGGGAGAGAGAATGAATAAAGGTGATGACTATACAGACTTGAGGGGTCTCAGGCAACTTTTAACTATAGGATCTGGGAGAGAAATAATTTCAAGATTTCAAAGCTGCATAACATAAAGACTGGTCACTAAACGTCATTAAAAGAAATAGAAAGGTTGGATTTGACACCAAAAGCACAGGCAATAAAATAAAAAATAGACAAATGGAAACAATCAACAAAGTGAAAAAGCAACCTACAGAATATGAGAAAATAATTGTAAATCATATATCTGATAGGGGGTTATTATTTAGAATATATAAGAAACTTCTACAATTCAACAACATCAACAAAAACCCAAATAGTCCAACTATGAAATGAACAAAGGATTCAATAGACATTTCTCAAAAAAAAAAAAGACATAAATAGCCAATAAGCCATGAAAAGATGCTCACCATCACTAATCAATAGGGAAATGCAAATCAAAATCGTATGAGATATCATTCCACACTTATCAAGATGACTACTGTCAAAAGAACAGAAAATAACAAGTGTTGGTGAGAATGAAACTTTGGAACACTTGTGCACCAGTGGTGGGAAAGTAAAATGGTACAGCCATTACCGAAAATAGTATGAGGTCCCCTAAAAAAACGAAAACTAGAATTACCGTATGACCCACCTTTGCATATTTATCTAAAAGAATTCACAATAGGATCTTGAAGAGATAATTGCATATCCATGTTCATCACAGCATTAATCACAATAGCCAAGGGATGGAAGTAACCCAACTGTCCATTTACTGATGAATAAAGAAAATATGGTATATACATACCATGGAATATTACTTAGCTTTAAAAGAGAAGGAAATCCTGTAACATGCTACAACACGGATGAATCCCAAGGACATTATGCTAAGCAAAATAAGCCAGTCATAAAGAACAAACATAGTACAACTCCACTCATATGAAATATCTGAAGTAGTCAAAATCAGAAATAGAATGTTAGAGGTGGTTGTCAAGGGCAGGGGGAAGATGCAAGGGAAAATTAGCGTTTAATGGGTATAGAATTTCAGTGTTACAAGATGAAAAAGTTCTAGAGATCTGTTCCACAATAATGGGAACATACTTAACACTACTGAACTATTCACTTAAAAATGGTCATAATGATATATTTAATGTCATATGGTTTTTTAAAACCACATTTTTTTAAAAAAGAAATAGAGAAAAAAAAGAAAAATTTATTTGTTTGGGCTGGGGAGGTGATATTGGGCTTGACTTGTCACATATATACACACTCTGCAACTAGTGCCAAAATGCCCTCTATAAAAATAGCAGATTATGTTGTCAACTCTGAATGCTTGAATACATCAATTCGTCTTACATGTCACTTTTTTGGGACTGTGCCCACTTTAACTTTGGCCTCCATACAGATGCTCATATAAATCCCTTACATGGTTCAATAAACATGGACTATGAAACAACATTCTACCCTACTGATGCCAAAACAAAACACTCCAGGATAAATGCAATTTTGCAGATTGTTTCATAGTCCAGCAGTTGCTATTTCATGTTCAGAATCAGAAGACTGCTCCTTTTTATTACAAAACAGCATATGCACATCCATCAAACTCTTGCTCCATTCCATATGGGGAGGGTGAGTCAGAGCCAAGGAAACTGGATGACCTTTATTTTTCTACCATAAATCCATTTCGATTCAATTCAGTGCAATTGAATTTAACATTTACTTCATGTCTATTTTTGCCAGGCACTAAGGATCAAAGGTGAGTGAGTCAGGACTCCTCCTTCAAAGAGTTGAAAGTCCAGCAGGTATGACAAGCACATACATACATAAATATAATAATTAAAGTTCTCTAATAGAAGCTTTATCAAATCATATGAAAACACCAATTGAGGAAAACTACTTCTTCCTGCGATGTTCCCAAAAAATACAGAAGTGAGAGTTGAGGAAGAGATGGAAAGAATTGACATCTTGAGGCTCCCGTAATGGCCTGTGTACTTTATGTAGATTCTCTTATTAAATCCATTTTTCCAATGAGAAGACTAGGTAGGACTCAACTGAGCTCTTAATCCAAGTCTGCCTAGCTCCAAAGCTACTCATGCTCTTTCAGATGAGTAATGATGTGCCCAGGGAAAAATAGGAAAGAAAAAAAATTTTTTTTTACTTTTTTTTTTAAAAAACACTACTCATGACTGAAGGAACAAGAGTGAACACAGACCCATGAATGCCTGCCACAAGTGAGAGGAGTGATTAATGCCATGTGACTGGAGCAGAGAAGATGATGGGAATACTAGCTAAAAATACATTTGGGGAAAGTCAGCTGGTACTGGGTTGTGAAGGGCGTTCTAACCATTAGCAAGTAATCTGAATTAAAATTCTGTAGGCCAGCAATTCCAAATTACACTCTAAGGACAATGCTCATCCAAGAAGTTCTCCATTTTTTAATACTGGGTAATTTGTTGTAGGATTTTTTTTTCTAGAAAAAGAAAAAGGGTTCTATTTCTAAAAATCACATTTAAAGAAGACCCATAGTAGCAAATGGAGGGTCATTACAGACTTTTAAGAATGGAAATGGGGGCTCCTGGTTGGCTCAGCCGGTTAAGCATCCGACTCGTGATTTTGGCTTAGGTCATGATCTCAGGGTTTTGAGATCCAGCCCCATGTTGGGCTCTGCACTCAGCAGGAAGTCTGCTTCTCTCCCTCTCCCTCTGCCCCTCCCCCTGCTCACAGGCGTCTGAGCAGGGACACACGTGATTTCCCTCTCTCTAAAATAAATGAATAAATCTTTAAAAAAACAATAACAGCAATAACAAGAAAAAAAAAGGAATGAGGGGCGCCTGGGTGGCTCAGTCAGTTAAGCATCTGCCTTCAGCTCAGGTCATGATCCCAGGGTCCTGGAATGAAGCCCCTCATCGGGCTCCCTGCTCAGTGGGGAGCCTGCTGCCCCCTCTCCTTTTGCCTCTCCCCTCCACTTGTGTTCTCGGTCACTCTGATCTCTCTCTCTCTCAAATAAATAAATAAATAAAATCTTTTAAAAATAAATAAATAAATAAATAGATAAATAAATAAATAAAATAATGAAAACAAAATCATCCCATACATCATTAAGAAAGATAAATACAGTGGCTGTGTGGGAAGGATGGTCATCTAAGGAGAAAACTCTTGGGCTGGAGGCAAGTCAGGAGCTTTCAAAAACTATACAATATTATTATCAAAAATATATATACGACTGGGGCACTTGCTGGCTCAGTCAGTAGTCAGTAGAGCATGTGACTCTTCATCTCAGGGTTGTGAGTTTGAGGCCCACATTGGGCTCAGAGATTACTTCTTAAAAAAAACGGAAAAAAAATAGGTGTGTGAACACACACACATAAGATACAGCTTTTAGGGTCTAGACAGACATAGTGGTAGAAGGATGGATTCAGTAATTAAAATACACAGAACTTGGTGACAAATATGCTGTGAGAAATAAGACATACAGAGGAATCAAGAATGACCGAAATTTCTAGTTCAAACAACTGAATAATGACCATTAACAATTTTATACATCAATTATGCCTCAATAAAGCTGACATTTGTATTTTTACTTTTTTATTTTTTATTTATTTATTTATTTTAGATTTTCTTTATTTTAGAGTGGGATAGACAGCACAAGCTGGGGGAGGGTCAAAGGGAGAGGAAAGTCCCAAGCAGACTCCACACTGAGTGCAGAGACTTACACAGGGCTCAGTCCCAGGAGCCCCAGATCATGAACTGAGCTGAAATCAAGAGCCGGACATTTAACCAACTGAGCCACCCGGGTACTCCTATTTTTACTTTTTTTTTAAATAAACTCTATACTCAACGTGGGGCTTGAACTCACAACCCCGAAATCAAGAGTCTCATGTTCTATCAACTGAGCCGACAGGCACAAAGCTGTTATTTTTTTCTTAATTATTTTAAAGATTTATTTATTTATTTGTTTATTTTGTCGAGAGAGAGTGCAGAGGGAGAGGGAGAAGCAGACCCCCCCACTGAGCAGGACCCAGGACCCAGGGATCATGACCTAAGCCAAAGGCAGATGCTTAACCAACTGAGCCACCCAGGGCCCCCAAAGCTGTTATTTTTTTAAAAATATAATGAGCCATTAAAAAAAGCAGAAGACCTCACAAAGTAGACAGATCTATGAATCTGGAAAATCAAAGAGTAGGTCTGAAGGTATTTTAGCAGAGACCATTACTTTTGCCCCTATATCCCTTCTCTCATTCTTCCTCATAGTTATCAAAACTGACAGTTTTTATTGGGGCCCCTAGGTGGGGCAGTCGGTTCAGCATCTGACTTTTGATTTTGGCTCAGGTCCTAATCTCAGGGTCCTGAGATCAAGCCCCACATCAGGCTCTGAACCCAGCATGGAGTCCTCCTGAGTTTCTCTCTCCCCCTCTGCCCTCTCCTGCCCCCACACTCTCTCCTGCTCTCTCTAAAACAACCAAATAAATCTTAAAAAAAAAAAAAAAACCTGACAGGTTTTTTGTTTTTTTTTTTTAACCTGACAGTTTTTTACAGAATACATAGCCACTCATTTCCCAGCCCCCCTTGAAGCTACATGTGGTCGGGTAACTGCATCCTCAGCAATGTAATTTGAGCAGAAATGTCACGTACGACTTTCTTTTCACTTCCTTACAAGGAAATTGTTACCTTCAATTCCTGGCTGTTGGAACACAGACATGGTGCCTTTGAGCTACTTTTGACTGTGCAGATAATGACAACACCTTAGGGGATGGTAGAGCAACAAGAGAGAAGAAAATTGCATTCCTGGGTGACCTCATGGAGCAGAATCACCTACCCACCTTTTTGTTACAGCAGCTCAGCCTCACTCTGACTAATGCAGGAGTCATCTGCACATAGTTGAAACCTCAGGATGAATGAGATCAGCCAGGAAAAGAAGGAAAGAAAACTTAGAGGAGCACAATTATAAACAACAATCTGTAAAAAGTGAGGAAAGTTCCATTCATGAGACTAAAAAGAAATAGCCACAGAGGCAGGAGGAGATTAAGAGAGAGGAGAATGCTTCAGACAAGAAGGCTGGCTGAGAAATGTAAACAGGAGAGGGGAAGACTAGAAGGGAGATTCAAAAGAAGCTAATGGATTTGGTGACTTCTGCCAGAATAAAGTCAGTGAAGTTGTAGGGCCAGATGGCCTATTAAGAGTTAACAGGAAGAGGGGCGCCTGGGTGGCTCAGTCAGTTAAGGGTCCCACTCTTGATTTTGGCTCAGGTCATGATCTCAGGGTCATGAAACTGAGCCCCAGGTTGGGCTCCTTGCTGGGCATGGAGCCTGCTTAAGATTCTCTCTGCCCCTCCCCCACCCTAAAAAAAAGAGTTACTAGGAAGGAAAGAAGCAGACACAATTGAGGAAGACTATTGTTTCTTTTTTTTTTTTAAGATTTTATTTATTTATTTGACAGAGAGAGAGACAGCAAGAGAGGGAACACAAGCAGGGGGAGTGGGAGAGGGAGAAGCAGGTTTCCCGCGGAGCAGGGAGCCCGATGCCGGGGCTCGATCCCAGGACCCCGGGATCATGACCTGAGCTGAAGGTAGACGCTTAACGACTGAGCCACCCAGGCACCCCAAGACTACTGTTTCAAGAAGTAAAGGGAAGGGGCGCCTGGGTGGCTCAGTCGTTAAGCGTCTGCCTTCGGCTCAGGTCATGATCCCAGGGTCCTGGGATGGAGCCCAGGCATCCGGCTCCCTGCTCGGCGGGAGGCCTGCTTCTCCCTCTCCTCCTGCTTGTGTTCCCTCTCTCACTGTGTCTCTCTCTGTCAAATAAATAAATAAAATCTTTAAAAATAAAAATTAAAAAAAAAGAAGTAAAGGGAAGAAGAGAGATGGGGAACAAGAAGTATTTTGCAGGTCAGGATTACAATTTCTTATATAGACTTAACAAAACCCTTAAATGTGAGTCAGTGTAAAGTCATGGAGACTCAAAGGAATTAGAAACCAAATAAGAAGCCTTATTTGCCATCCTCGATCTGGCTGGACACCCTTATCAGCCCCAACACCAGAAGTCAGGTCAAGGAGGTCAGGGCAAGTTTTTATCCTAGCCTCAGAACCTCCAGTGTTAAGACAACATTCCAAGAAAATTCCCAAGATTTAAAAATAACTTTTGGGAATCCCACATTCCTATAAACTCTTTTCAGTAAATTGATGGCTGTTGACAGGTACTTCCAAACCGACCCCGGTGGTGCCTCTGTGACATGCTGGCAGTTTCCAATCCAAACAGGCACATAAGAAGGGGAGTGCGTGTCAGTTAATTTCCCAGAAGACGTGCTATTTCCATCTATCACATCCCTGCAGTTACAACACTTCCATCCAACTTTCCCTTTCCCTAGAGGGCTCCAGGTGCCTGCCCTTCTTTAATTGGTTTCTATTCTCACACCTTCCTTTTAAGTCATCATTTTCTGGGATAATTGGTATCTGTGAATTCTCACTGGAGTCAGTTTCCTTCTACTGAAAAGGAACTTAAATTGCAACCTAAGGAAGAAATATATTCTGTTTAACTGACTTTTCCCTGTTGTTTAACAACTAGTCCGATTTGTTGTACTCTGTAGTATTTTATACAGAGAACAGGCAAAAAACACCTTAAGTAAATGATGGTCACCAATATTTGAGCCCCACCTTCAGATAATTGATTATAAAGACTGACTACAATTTATTTATTCTAACAATTAGGCAATAGATGTTGCATTATTCCATATGAGTTTCTTTTCCCTGTTAGTGAAATTTTATACTCACATTAGTTGCTAATTAGAGATTTGGGGGAACAAAAAAGTTTCATAGCTGTTTTGCAATTTTGTTAGCATAACAGGAGTTCATGAACCACTGTTTATCCCTTTCTACAGCTGTACTCCTTATTTGGTTATGCCGTGATGGTGGGATGCTATCAGTATAAACCAAGGGTAATATAAGAAATTCACTCTGAAATGCATTGCTGTGTTTAGTGTAAAGATGAGTTGAATGCAATATTCTTCATATTATACAGTAAACTCCTTCCAATATCTTATGGGAAGAATTTCTCTCTGATCCTCGTTCTAAGAATAGCTATGTTTCATGTCAGCAACTGACATTAAAATTATCTAGATACTGAAAATCAAAAAAACAACTTCTTCCTTCATAGGCTCTTAGTAAGCTTAGTACCAGATTAATGTCCCCCCTTACAAATGCATTAGATTTTATGGCATATGTCTTTCAGAACTAGGCTCACTCCTAAATCCATTTTACTTTCTAACTTTTATCCTTCCTTTGCCTTAGTTATCTTACCTATTATTAATTTAGCTTTTTCCTTACTTTATATATATCTTTGTGAGTTTCCCCAAATTGTAGTATTTGTAATACACACCTGATATTTCCATCCTAAGTTAATGCATTCATTCATTCACTGAATCATCCATTGACAAACATTGTTCCAGTTCCTACAGAGAGGAAAGCACTGAGCCAGGCACCATGAGGAATATAGTGATGGCTCCTACCCTTAAGAACTTTACTTTGGGCGTATAAGCCATAACATGCATGTAACTAACAAAGTATCAGAAAATATAATCAATGTCTTAAGAAGGGACAAAGAAAGTGCAATGAAAGTCTTATCTTATGGGGTGCCTGGCTGGCTCAGTCAGTAGAGCATGCAACTCTTGATCTTGGGGGTCATGAGTTCAAGTCTTACCTTAAAAAAGTAAGCTTACTTTCAAAAGCTTACTTTAAAAAAAAAAGTCTTATCTGGCAAAGATTGAACTGCTAACCTATGCTAAGGGCTATCTGACCACGAACCCAACAGAGGAGGCTAAAGATGTCTTCACACCATTGTGGGGAGCTCTGAGGAGAACGAGCATTCATTATGGTACCACTGTGGACCACGTTAGAGGAAATATCTTCCCAAAATAGGAAAAGGATAAATACAATTTTTTAAAGAAGTTGATGTGTGTCAATCCTGTGATTCTGAGAGTCACAATAGTACATTTTTCTATACACCTTGAAAAACATTGACATTATCTTACTTTTCGAAACAATTTTGCTTGTGCTGTCATAGTCACAAGATTTTTTGCTTGCATGTAATATTATTCAAATTTATTTCTAGAAATATAAAGCTATTCTTAACCTTAATTCAAATTATGGAAGTTGGTTGCTTTCAAGTCTAAAGAAACTAAGTTCAACATAGGTAGTAGAGAAAGAAGATTAAAATAGGAAAGATGCCATTCAGGAGATATTTAGAGTCATCTTAAATATACCCTTTTATTTAATTTATTTTTTCAGGGCAATATAGTAAAGTTTTAGAATGAAAGATGCATTAAGGACAACATTTCCCAAACATAAAACATTGCTTTCCTTGAGAAGATGATTAATAGGCATTCTTTTAAAAAAGAAAGGAAAGAGGGGAGCCTGAGTGGCTCAGTCCTTAAGCGTCTGCCTTTGGCTCAGGTCATGATCCCAGGGTTCTGGAATCGAGCCCTGCATCAGGCTCCCTGCTCAGCGGGAAGCCTGCTTCTCCCTCTCCCACTCCCCCTGCTTGTGTTCCCTCTCTCGCTGTGTCTCTCCCTGTCAAATAAATAAATAAAATCTTAAAAAAATAAATAAATAAAAGATTTCATTATAAAATACATGTGGAATCCAGACAATAGCAAGAATTCTCAGGACCTTTCTCAAAAGCTAATGTATATTAAAGATGAAAGTGGGTGGGATGGAGTATGCAATGTTTTTAAATCTTATTTGATGCAGAACACTTTTTAACATAGAGTATCTCTTAACATTTCATGCACCACGAGAGCTTCAATTTGGAAAATGTTGCTCTAGGACACTCTTCACATCACTGTCAGGTGTTCTCAGATAATTCAAATCTAAGACCATAATGGAGCTTCTGGTATTTGGATGAAAACAGAAAGAAAAGTTGAAGGAGAAGTGCTAATTTAATATGCATTTCTCCCATACAAAATCCCTTAGCAACAAGTTACACATCTCTGCAGTAGGCTTGATAAATGCCCTCTCCCCAAAGACATCCACATCTTAATTCTTAGAATCTGTGAATGTTACCACATATGGCAAAAGGGACTTCTCTAATGTGATTAAACTAAGGATTTTTGACGTGGAAAGATCATCCAGGTAGGATTCTTATAAGAGGGAGACAAGAGGGTCAACAAGGAAGAAAGCCACATAGTGACAGAACCAGAGGCTGAAGTGACGTTCTTTGGACATGGAGGGTGGGGTCAGGAGCCAAGAAATGCAGGTAACATTTACAATTTGGAAAAGGCAAGGAAACAAAACCTCTCCTACAGTCTTCAGAGGAACCACAGCCCTGCCAACACCTTGGTTTCAGCCCAGTGAATGAAACCCATTTAGGGACCTCTGATCTCCAGAATATAAAGTCATATTTTTGTGTTGGCCACTAAATTTGTGGAAATTTGTTACAGGAGCAATAAGAAACTAATATAATCTCTGAGTAGGTAAAAGTAAAGAAATTACTCAGGAATCACAACTCTAGTTTTCACAAGTTGAAACTATTGCTTTCTTCAGTAGGAATGTTATTTTAAAAGAAGCACCAGATATCTGTTGACACTGAAAATAATTTGAGGGTCATTCACCTTTTACTTCAAACAGGTCTTGCTCTATTGGATTTTCTTATAAGCAGCACATACTAGGGGCGCCTAGTGGCTCAGTCGTTAAGCGTCAGCCTTTGGCTCAGGTCGTGATCCCAAGGTCCTGGGATCGAGCCCCGCATCGGGCTCCCTGCTCAGCAGGAAGCCTGCTTCTCCCTCTCCCACTCCCCCTGCTTGTGTTCCCTCTCTCTCTGTGTCTCTCTCTGTCAAATAAATAAATAAAATCTTAAAAAAAAAAGCACATACTATTTTTTAAAGATTTTATTTATTTTTATCTGAGAGAGAAAGAGAGAGAGAAAATGAGTGGGTGGAGGGGCAGAGGAAGAAGCATACTCCTTGCGGAGCAGGGAGCCTGACGGGGGACTCCATCCCAGGACTCTGGGATCATGACCTGAGCCAAAAGCATATGCTTAGCCGACTGAGCCACCCAGGAGCCCATGAAGCACATAGTATTTTTAATCAAAAATAATTAGATTTAAACTAATGAAAAGCATTGGGGTTTGGATATTCAGTGGATCCATAGTGATTCCTGATTTATAAGAGGTTTATGCATCTTTTCATAGCCAGAAATAGCCATGCCCTTCGGTAAATCTATCAGTGCTAGCACAGGTAGGCAAGGGTATTGGCTGAGTGAACGAGTAAGTGTTTATGCAACAAACCTATACCTGAGAATGATTTGGTCGGTAAGATAACGTTTTGTGGATGTAGCTCTTTCAACAAGGAGACCAGGAAAAAAGGTTAAGTTGCCAGGCCACTGGAGCAAAATTTCAAGAAAGAGAGAAAGAGAGAGAGACATCTCATAGTTCACTGACTTGCTTCTAACTCAGGACATCTTTAGATCAGTTTATAAACCCAGTCTCAGTCATCTGGTACAAGATGCAAAAAGTTAAATAGCTCCTGAAAAAGAATTCAAGTTAAATAACTCTTCATGTCAGAAGTTCAAATGCAGTTAAAATGTCTTCTTCCTTGTTACGATTTTTTATATTTGTTAATAATTACCACATTACTGAATACACACACAAAAGCCTTTAGATACCCAATCCGATATTAAAACAAATTTAAGAAACTGAAAAGTTGTTTATCCTTCTAAATAGGGCCTGCAAAATTTTTTTTATATCACACACTGGCTTAAAGGCTAAAATGCTGTGGGTTTGTCTCTAAAAATAGTGCAGCCAGTCTTCACTCCAGGCAGTGAAATGAAGGACCAGATCTACTGTAGAGGGGATTTTCACAGGCATCTAGATTATAAGGTAACAACAAAAAGAAGCATGTCATTTCTTCTCTAAAACAGAAGAAGCCAGGTTTGAAGGCATTTAAGAGGGCAGTTGTCAGGGTTTCCACAAATGTTCTTTGTGTGGCCCATGAGGGAAGATGGGTATTATTTGGTGACAAGCTGAAAGAAGTCAACACTCAAGTAGAACAGTATGAAAGGTGTATACTTCTGCTTTTACCGTTTCCAGCAACGATGCTTCTGAGAGGCAGTGGCAACAGTGGTGACGAGATTATATTCTGCTCCACACCTATCTGTGTTGAAATCCTGGCTCTGCTGGAGGACTTTGAATATTACATAACCTCTCTGTTTCTTCACTTGTAAAACGAAGACCCTAGAACTGGCACCTACCTCATAAAACTGTTGTTAGTATTGAATGAATTAACGTATATAAAGTACCTGGAACAGAAGCTAGGCATAGCAAGGCATTGCATATGTGTTAGCTCTTACAGTTTTATGTCTGCATTTTTCTCTCCTTAAATGAATCCTCACAACATTAGCTGTTAGCTGTATTCTCCCCCTTGGACACTGTAGGAACAAAATTATGAATCCTCTTGGGATCCAAATCCTTGGCCCTTATCCTCCCAACCTAACCCAGATCACTACCCCTCACTCCAGGACCATGACTTTCTGAAAGAATTCACACCATTCCCAGAAGCCTTTCCACTAATCCTTCAGCCTGCCTCCTCCAGGGGAAGCTCCTTCGAGCCAGAAAGGCGTTTCCCTCCTGAGGAGCTGCCCAGAAATATTAATGCTGAGTAGAAAGCTCTCTCTAAAAGAAGCAATCCGTGGCACGCTAGCTGCCCCTCTTCCCATGAACCACCTGACTCCTACCATGCTCTGGGCCAATGCCTAAGACTCATTTGATGAAAATGCTGATTTGTGAGCTTATCCCAAGATTCTTACTCAACAGCTGAGGTAGGGCCCCAGGAGAGACCACAGAGCACACTCAGGGAACCCAGTTGGTGCCAGGCAGAGATGCTTGATCTAGTGCCTCCCATGACACCGGGACCATGTCTTCCTCATCTTTGTGCCTGCAGCACAAAGCACCAGACCTAGCACCTAAGAGTCGCTTAATAAACTGTTGTTGAGTGAATATGTGAGAGCAAGAGGAAAACTACCTTCCTTCATAGGTTGTCAACAACAACCCATTGCCCAACATGCAAGGGGGAGTGCAAAACCAGCAGAGAAAGATCAGAAATAGGCATGGTTTAACAGGTTTTTCCCCTGAAGCAGTCACAGGTACAGCGAATGAGCAAGGCAAAATTTCAACTATTACATAAAATTTTTTTAAGTCATTCTTCAATTAAAAGAAAATAATCTCTATACCCAAGATGAAGAGCAGACATGGATCATTATTAAAGGTGGTCATTGAAATCTGAACTAACTCGTCATGGGTTAATTGTAAGATAATTGAAAAAATAAGCAGCCTCCCTGTTCTTGATTTCTTTTTCTGCTTTATACTGTAACTTTTTACTTAAGTAGTGCCATTCTGTGGAGTTTGTGATGCTCCGAATCTTAATTCACCACATAGCATTTATCCTTTTTTTAAGATTTATTTATTTATTTATTTATTTAAGAGAGAGAGATTGGGTGGGGGAGACAGAAGGAGAGAGAGAGAATCTTAAGCAGGCTCCACACTCAGCTCAGGGCTCAATCTCATGACCCTCGAGATCATGACCCGAGTCGAAATCAAAAGTCAGACATTTAACTGACTGAGCCACCCAGGCGCCCCCAAATAGCATTTATCTTAACCAAACCACCCTTTAATACTGAAGAAGTCATTCAGATTTGTCAAAATATGTAGTATCTTGGGGCTGCTGGGTGGCTCAGTCGTTAAGTGTCTGCCTTCAGCTCAGGTCATGATCCTAGGGTCCTGGGATCAAGCCCCTCATCGGGCTCCCTGCTCAGCGAGAAGCCTGCTTCTCCCTCTCCCACTCCCCCTGCTTGTGTTCCCTCTCTCACTGTGTCTCTCTCTGTCAAATAAATAAATAAAATCTTTTTTAAAAATATATACAGTCTCATCACTCTTTAAAGACTCAGCCCATGTTTCATGATATCCATCTATCAAAATAGAAAGAGTATCATTAAAATGACGGGGCTGTTACTAAAATATGTATGTGCCCCTTCAGCAGATTTCATTGAAAAACAGCCTGATCCAGAGCATCAGGGAGCCAAGTGGTTTTTCCAGTCTGCAATGCTGGCTCTATGTTATTATCTTCAACACATCTTTTCAAATCACTTATCCATTTTGCATTCTGCATATCTAAAAACTTGGGATCAGTGAACAAAAGTACAGTGCTTGTCAGGTATTACATAGGAACACAGGAAAAAGAAATAAGGTAATGCCAAGAAACCCCAGCTTTATCAATCACACAGATAAGGAGGAGTGGTGGAAAGTGTTTCCTTACTTCACAGACACATGGTGCTTCTAAGATTGAAAGGTTATAGGATGAAGGCAGAAAGTGAGAAGAGGGGCTGCTAGAAGCCTGAAGTCCATAAGGGAAAGAGGAAAGACTGGCCATGATTTGATAGAGGAAAGTGGAAGAATAAAGCTAAGGCCTTAAGATATTACAAAGATGAGGAATATATGGAAGAGAGAAATACCAAGAGAGCAGGAGAAATAGTAATTCTCATGAGTTGCTAGAAAAAAATAAGTCAGCTTTCAACTTTCAGGCAAATGCCATTTATTCCAAAGTTTGATGGGAAGATTAATTTATCATGATTCTATTTAGTTTTTTTTTTTAGTATTCTCCACACCCAACGTGGGGCTCAAACTCACAACCCCAAGATCAAGAGTCGCACACTCCACTGACTGAACCAGCCAAGTGCCCCAATTCTATTTCGCTTTAATTCCCACACTGAGTTTAGACAGAGCACAGGGAATAAAACAGACACAGAGTTACATCAGGCTAACTCTTTAATCCTAAAACTGAGATGGAAACCATGGATAAGGCAGGGAACGCAAGGCAGAGAAGAGGAACAGTATTTCCACAGCTCAAAGTTAAAATGCAGTGTTGTTTGCATTCTACCTGGTCCTTTCTGGACTGAGATGGTCTGAAAATTAGCATTTCTCAGTATGCAAGATGGCTTCCTGGGATAGGGAGCTGTGACCCAAACAAGTCCTGGTGGGTCTCCAGAAAAGCTAATAGCAGAATTACAAAATGATCTCTCTCAGCCAAAATTTACTCAGGGCAGCTGACATCTTTTTTTTTTTTTTTAAGATTTTATTTATTTATTTGACAGAGAGAGAGAGAGAGCAAGTGCGCACAAGCAAGGAGAGCAGCAGAGCAAGAGGAAGAAGCAGGCTCCCTGTTCAGCCCCGAAGACTCAGGGCTCAATCCCAGACCCTGGGATCATGACCTGAGCCAAATGCAGACGCTTACCCGACTGAGCCACCCAGGTGCGCCGGGGCAGTTGACATCTATTTTTTTTTTTTTTCAAATTCCTGAAAACAATCAGGAGAAAGAATAATCTTCATTACTGAGGGAAAAGTGAAGAAAGGGAAAAGAGTAGCCCTATTTATTGAACATCTATTTCCCAGGTCCTGTACAATGGACTTTGCATATGTTATTTCATTTAATCCTCAAATATTAAGAAAAAGTTCATCCTATTCAACACACTGTATGATAGGCACTATACAAAGCATTTTGATAGATTATTTTATTTACTCCTTAAAACAATCAAGGAGTCAGATATTATTATTATTATTCCCAGTATATAAGTCTTAGAAAGAATAAGTAACTTGCCCAAGTTCCTATGATTAATAAGTGATCCAGGGTCAAAATAAGGTCTGTCTGACTCTAACTCTCATATTTACACTAAACTAACATGCAGAAAGTAAAAATCCAATAATTTTCAATTAAAATATAACTCTCTTAAAATTCCAAAGTTTACTATTCACTATAAATACATAAGTATATGAGGTCATACAATAAGAAAAAATATTTAAATAAAGAAATAGAAAAAGAAACATTCTAAGGGGTGCCTGGCTAGCTCAGTCAGTGGAGCATATGACTCTTGATTTTGGGGTCGTGAGTTGGAGCCCCACAATGGCAGTAGAGTTTACTTAAAAAAATTCTAAATATCCAAAAATAGGGGACCAGTTAAATTATGGTACAATAAAATGCTATATGGTCTTTAAAAAGAATAAACCAACTCTATTTAGGCTAATCAAAAAGTTGATGAAGGAAATGTCTTTGTTGAACAATCCCAGGTAATAAATGCAAAATGAATGGAAGAATTAGAAAATCAATTTACAACACTTAATGGAATAATGGACTAAAGCAAAAATAATCACTGGATGCCAAAAACATTAGATGAAACGTTAATGGGAAACTTTATACAGGCAGATCAGGCTGATACCACCCAAATCTTTTGCTCAATCTTCGAATCACTCAAAGTGAAACATGAGATGTATGAGCCTCCCGAGGTGAAGCAAGAACACAAGAACCACTTAGAAAGAATTCTTGCCAAAAATATTCAACATGAACTTCTTCAAGCCTCAAATACAAGGAATAGAGGAACAAGTGGAATAGCACCTGGAAGAGACCGTCAAATCCAGAAAGCGGGGTCTTCTACAGGATAAAAATCTAGTTTTTTAAATAAATGAATGACTTCTTTTTAAGGAAAAGAAATACTAAAGTTTAAAAGAGTTTTAATGGATGTCATATGTGGACCCAATTTGACTCCTTATTCAAACAAAACAACTATAAAAAGATACTTTTGAGAAAATCAGGGAAACTGGAAAATAGACTGGATTCTGGGTTATATTAAGAATTATCATTGTGGCGCCTGGGTAGCTCAGTCGGTTAAGTGGCTGACTCTTGTTTTCAGCTGGGGCATGATCTCAGGGTCCTGGGATGGAGCTCCAAAGCAGACTTTGAGCTCAGCGGGGCGTCTGCTGGAGGATTCTCTCTCTCCCTCTCTCTCCGCCCCTCCTCCCTGCTCACATGCATGCTCTCTCTCCCTCTCTTTCTCTAAAATAAATATATACATCTTTTTTAAAAAAGAATTACTGTTAATTTTCTGACATGTGACAATGGTATTGTGATTCTTTTTTAAGTCCTTATATCTTAGAAATACATACTGAAATATTTATGGGTAAAATTACATGATATCTAGGATTTATTTTAAAATACTCCAGAGGCACCTGGGTGGCTCAGATGTTTAAGCATCTGCCTTCAGCTCGGGCCATGATTCCGGGGTTCTGGGATTGAGCCCCATGTTGGGCTCTCTGCTCAGCGGGAGGCCTGCTTCTCCCTCTCCCTCTGCCTCTCCCCCTGGTTGTGTTCTCTCTCTCTCGCTTTCAAATAAATAAAGAAAATATTAAAAAATAAATAAATAAAATAAAATACTCCAGAGAAAAAGGTGGACCTATAGATGAAACCATATTAGCAAATGTATTTATTACTATGGAATTATTCCTACATACACAATAGCAGAGAAATAATGAATTTTCATTCACCCAACTTCAACATTTTGCCAATCTTAGTTCAAGTTGTTCCTCCCACACATATTTTTTTCTTCTGGTATATTTTATTTTTAAAAAATATTTTATTTGGGGCACCTGGGTGGCTCAGTTGTTAGGCATCTGCCTTCGGCTCAGGTCATGATCCCAGGGTCCTGGGGTCAAGCCCCGCATTCGGCTCCCTGCTTGGCGGGGAGCCTGCTTCTCCCTCTCCCACTCCCCCTGCTTGTGTTTCCTCTCTCGCTGTGCCTCTCTCTGTCAAATAAATAAATAAAATCTTTAAAAAAAAGTAAGTTGGCATTAATTCAAACCTAATTTAAAAAAATATATATATATGTTTATTTATTTGAGAGAGAAGGAGAATGAGCAAGCTCGAGTGAGAGGGCAGGGGCAGAGGGGCAGAGGGAGAGGGAGAAGCAGGCTCACCACTGAGCAGGGAGTCTGATGTGGGGCTGGATCCCAGGATGTTGGGATCATGACCTGAGCTGAAGGCAGATGCTTAATGGACTGAACCCTGAAGCCCTGCTTCTGGTATATTTTAAAGTAAATCTCAAACAGCACACAATGTATCATTTCACTCAGAAATACATCAGCATGCATCTCTAATTGATAAGGAAATTCTTTCTCAATATAACTACTAGGCTACAATCACACCTAACAAAATTAATGATAAATCCCTTAATATTGTCTAATACACAGTAAGATTGTCAAAATATTTATATGTCTATTGAGGCTGGGTAATAGATACCTGGGTGTTCATTATACAATCTAATTTTATATATGTTTTAAATTTTTCACAATAAAATATTTGTTTCAAGAAGAAGGTAACTTTGGGAACACCTGGGTGACTTAGTCGGTTAAGTGACCAACTCTCAGTTTCAGCTCAAGTCATGATCCCAGGGTCAGGCTCAACGCTCAGCAGGGAGTCTGCTTGGGATTCTCTCTCCTTTTCCCTTTGTCCTTCCCCTCACTTGTGCGCTCTCTCTCTCTCAAATAAATAAATCTTTAAAAAAAAAGAAGGTAACTTTGTATGTACTGATATGGAACAATATCAAGACAGCAGGATAGGGGCGCCTGGGTGGCTCAGTCGTTAAGCATCTGCCTTCAGCTCAGGTCATGATCCCAGGGTCCTGGGATCAAGTCCCACATCGGGCTCCCTGTTCGGCAGGAAGTCTGCTTCTCCCTCTCCCGTTCCCCCTGCTTGTGTTCCCTCTCTCACTGTCTCTCTCTCTCTGTCAAATAAATAAAATCTTAAAAAAAAAAAAAAGACAGCAGGATAGTGTATGTAATGTGCTACTACTTCTGTTTAACAAGATATATATAGATATATGTATATAAAGTCAAGGAAAATAACCAGAAGATACACATAGAACTAAAAACAGCAGTTTCTCTGTGGAGGGGAACTAGAGTACCAGGTAAGAAGAAAAACTTATTTGTTGTTTTGTATCTTTTGAATTTGGGATAATATATTGTATATTAAAAAACAATAAATCATTCACAAAAGAAAAAACAAAAAGTACAGCTGCCTGGATGCATCATGTATCACCAAAACTAATTATTAACTGTGATTATCAGTCACAGCTTCAACTAATCGAACTTTGGTGTCCTAGCAGATTTATAATGGAAAATTGCCCCGATATTGCTAAAATCAGAAATCGTCAGCCATCCATCCAACCAATATTCTAGTGTTCTGGGTTTTAGAGCTACTGTGGTCTAAAAGATTGCCACTTCAGGAGCACCTGGGTGGCTCAGTCGTTGAGCGTCTGCCTTTGGCTCAGGTCATGGTCCCAGGGTCGTGGGATCGAGCCTTGAGTTGGGCTCCCTGTTCCACGGGAGGCCTACTTCTCCCTCTCCCACTCCCCCTGCTTGTGTTCCCTCTCTCGCTGTGTCTCTCTCTGTCAAGTAAATAAATAAAATCTTTAAAAAAAAAAAGAAAAGAAAAGATTGCCACTTCAGCTTCTTGTCATCTCTTCTTACCTACTACTTCATGTTTGGCTTATTCTGGTTCAAACCTTTTCTATTTCTGTATTTCAAGACTTTCTTCAGTAGAGCAAAGGCTCTCTCTGTTGAATTCTCTGGAGACTCAAGCTGAAAATAAGACCACCTTTCAAAACTGTCCCCTGTCCAAATGAGACTTGCCTTACAATGTAGGGTGCTACAGGTCATTTTCTGTCCTTCCAGCCTACTTGGTCTAGCTAAGTATTGATTAACTAACATATACTGTGCTAGCTATTTTTAGGGAGATTTGCCTTTTTCTATATCAAATTTTAAATAATTTAAACAGGTTAGTGCCTAAACAGAATATAGTTGTCTCTTTATAGCAACAATGTAGATTTAACTGAGGCAGCATATGGGGAGCTTATAAACCACCAATACATCTCCTTTTAAAATATTTCCTCTAAATTTCCTCTTTTCAATCCCAAATGAAAACAAAGCAAAAATGCATAACAAGTAGAAAACCATGGAATGTTATTCCCTGTGTGAGATTTTAGAGCAACAATTATTTTTAGTAACATCTGAGCCAAATGTTCTTACAGAATTTAGTTTATTCTGAAATTGAACACCATACAATATCAGAATGAGGTGTTTAAAATTCTACAGTATAATTCTACAAGTAACTTTACAACTAAAAAGAATATGTTTTATATATGGATACCAACAAAGTTTTCGTCAGCATAAATGTACAATGTAAAGAACAATAGTCCTTTCTGAGCAAAACAAAATAATTGTGTGACTGTAAAATGATGCAAAATCTACTTTCAACGCAGCTTCATTCTTCATTAGGGATGGTTTAATGTTTCGTTATTATAAAACCCAATGATAGGGGCGACTGGGTGGGTCAGTCAGTTAGGCATCTGACTTCAGCTCAGGTCATGATTCCAGGGTCCTGGGACTGAGCCCTGGCGCCCTGCTCAGCGGGGAGTCTGCTTCTCCCTCTTCCTCTGTGTACTTGCTCTCTTTCTCTCTCTGACCTCTCTCTCTAATAAATAAATAAATAAAATTTTTTTAAAAATTTTAAATAAAAAATAAGTAAAATTAAAAAAAACTAATGATATTAAGATATGAGGAAAAGTTACAAATTGCAGCATTGATATTCCAACACCAAGATGAGAAAAGATCTAATCATATGAAACTTTTGGAGCCTATTTTTTCATTAGCACTTGAATATCACATTCAAGGGTATACTTTTAAGTGTCACAAACAAAAACCCCAACAATGGATATTCTGAATGACTAGCATGAAAGGATTTGTGAAATTGCTTTGCTAACAAACAAGACACAAGCAGTTCAGTTTGGATTACTTACATTTTGTTTTCTGTTTTTTGTTTTGTTTTTCCACAATGTGTTCTCTTAAAATGTCAAAGAAATCCTACTTGGAGTTTCAACCACTAAACTTACACCTTTAGAGAGGTGGGCCTTGTGGTTGATGGCAATTTTGTGAATAAACAACATCCTACCAGTCACTGTGGCTGGGAAGACAAAGATAAAACAGCCCTTCTCTCAAAGAGCATAAAGAAGTCTGAGCTAAGTGGGCAATTAACTACTCAAGTTAGGGAACATGAACTGATGTGCAAAAGGAGAAAAACATAATAAATATGATAAAGTGCTTTTTCAGACTTCTAGTAATATTGTTCTGTGAAATATTTTTATTAGGGCATTACAGTGTAACTTCCTAAAGGTGAAGTCCTTAATCATTTCACTGCAAGTTAAACTGCCTACAAAGCTACCATGTTTTGGATAAAGTTGAAAGAACTATGCTTTTAAGAATAAGGTCCAGGACCACAAATTTTTATCAAATTATGACATTCTCATTAGGAACCTGCTGTGGGGTAAGTATCTTCTAGATACTTACAGAAGAACTAATAAGAGGTAATTATTACTCCTAAGCATTTGCCCTATCTTTTAACCATATCACACCACAATTTATTAAAATAATGAAATCTTATCCAAAATAAAGGCATTCTCTCCTCAGGTATAAGTCAACACCCCCCTCCCCAAATCTGTGTGTTGTTTATAGATTTTTAAAAAGTCTTTAGGGGAACCTGGGTGGCTCAGTCAGTTGAGCATCTGCTCAGGTCATGATCCCAGGGTCCTGGGATGGAGCCCCGTATCAGCCTCCCTGCTCAAAGGGAGCCTGCTTCTCTCTCTGCCTACCACTCCCCCTGCTCATGCTCCCGCCCCAGCAAATAGATAAATAAAATCTTTTTTTAAAAAAAGATCTTTATCACAACCTTTATGTTTGTGTGCACAACTCGATAGAAATTTATACTTGAAACAATAGCATAAGTTATAAGAGATGGAGCTTTAGACTTAGAAAGACCTGGTTCGAATCTGAGCTGACAAGTCATGTGTGTTAGTGCAATTCACCTTCCCAACTGTGAAATGTCCATAAATAAATGAAATGTTAGTAAAGGGTCTAGCATATGGGAAGTGCTCAGCATATGGCAGTTGCTATTATTGTTGATTTTATTATTACTTACAATACTTCCTCAAAAACCAGCTTAATCTCATACAAAAGGCACAAATCAAATTAAGATTAAGGAATAAAAATCTAACAATGTTGACAAAACCCAATACTGAGTCTTAAAGGATGGAATTTTCTTTCTGACTGAGGACAGTGGATAATCTTTTCCTAAATCATTATACACAGAACTATTATTCTACCAAATCTTCTCAAAAGTTGTAGTGGTATTTTCAAGTGCAGTGTTATGCAACAGAACTTCATGACTTCTTTTCCAGGCTCAAGACAAAGGACAAAAAATATGCTGAAGACCTACATCAAACCCAAAGATCCAAAAGATAAATAAATAAACACAGTTTTCATGAGGAAACCCTCCATCTAAACAGTTTAGACAGTTGGGTGTAAATTAAGTTTAAGAGATTGTTTTAAAAAATCAGCATTAATCAAAACAGACCGGAGTGCAGGAGCTGAAATTCATGATCAAAGAAATCAATCTATAACTTCCATTGACCCCAAACAGAAATCTCAGATTTCACATTGAAGCTGGCAAAGTTACTAGCACAGTAAACAGTAGCATCTGGCTCTCATGTGGGATGGTGTATACAATGGGCTGATCCATAACTTTAGTCTACTTTAGACATTTAGATGGATGGGCTAAGAGCCCAGTGTGTTATAATAACCCTGAAAAGCTTTTGGCTCTGGCTGTGAACACATTAGCATTAACTTAAATCTGTTGCTTTGTTTACAACAAGAGATATTCGCTTGTGCTTTCTGCCTAAATGGAACCAGTTAAAGGCATCCAAGACCTTAAAGAGTGGAATTTACAACAGGACAGCAGCTATTCACTGTATTGAGTCTCCCCTAACCATCGCTTTTGCATTTCCTCTTAGTTAGATCTGTTTAAAATAAGTGGTATCTTTAATTGAAGTCTTTGTCTCTCCATATTAAAAATATTAACGCCCAACTTCCCTTTTTTGTTTTCTTTTTTTTCCAACATAACCTGAATTTAAAATAAGAAATCAGCCAGAGGGTTCCTTGAGGATGTCACCATTTAGAAATGTCACACATGCAGCCATTTGTTTCTGAGCTAGAGAGTGCAGGCTCTTTGGAACAGTGTTCCAATTATTCTTGTTGAAACCACTCAAAGCCACCAGAACTAATTTCTTCCAATATATCACTATAGTTTAATGTCTAGAATGAAAAGATGCCCTCACTAGACCAGTAGAAACTGATTATTACACATTAAGGATATAATCAGAGGTCTTCTGTATTATAGTCAAAGTTTCTAAAAAATGTAATTGAACCACACCCAATCTAGTGATGTGTTTGTTGCTTTTGCAAATACCATTAGCATAGATGAATTACACATGACATTTATTCATATTTATATTGATTTCAAACAAATATGTGAATCTCACTCTGACCAAATCTAGACCAAGTAATTAGCAGATAGATATTCTAATACCATTATGGAAGAGCTTAACACTGCATTACCTTTTAAATCTCAATATACTCATAAGCAGGCACTGTAATGTCCTGTATATTCTATCATTCAATCAACAAGTATTTTTTGAAAATCTCTTTTAGGTCTAACAGTAATCTAAAGAGAGTAAGTTAAGCTGAAACATCTCTTAAATGGTTTTAAATATGTCACCATGAATAGGGCCTGCATAAAGAAAGAACATTAATATGACTCAGAAAACTATGCAGGGGTGCCTGGCTGGCTTAGTCAGTAGAGCGTGTGACTCTTGATCTCAGGGTTGTGAGTTCGAGCCCCATGTTGGATGCAGAGAGTACTTAAAAATAAAATCTTAAAAGAAAAAGAAAACTACTCAAATGGGAAGAAGCTTCTCAGTATTATTGTGGTATTTGTTTGCCATAATTGAATGATGATTTCTTTACCAATTAAAGTGATCCACATTCCCAGTAAGGCAAGATTGGAAAACTAATAATCAGGTATTTGCAATCTCATCACAAGACCCACAAAGAACATGCTACTCCCCTAAGAAAATGAAACTTAATTTTCTCTTTAGGGACTTTCCAACCTAGTCCAAGATATTCTTAGGAAACAAAAGTGAAATTGTAGTGATTTTACTATTCCAGTAGTACCACAGCTAAATAAAATGAAAAATAACCTAAAACTGGGGCGGGGGGAAGGCACCTAATTTTGTAGGAAAATGCTTTCTCCTTAAGTTATGTGATTGGGGGGTGCCTGGGTGGCTCAGTTGTTAAGCGTCTGCCTTCAGCTCAGGTCATGATCCCAGAGTCCTGGGATTGAGTCCCGCATCGGGCTCCCTGCTCATCAGGGAGCCTGCTTTTCCCTCTCCCACTCCCTCTTCTTGTGTTCCCTCTCTCACTGTCTCTCTCTCTGTCAAATAAATATATAAAATCTTTTAAAAAAAAAAAAGTTATGTGATTGAGAAAGGTGCACTGAGTCAGGAGAGCTGGGTTCCGGTCCTGATTCTGTCACTCAATCATGTATAACTCGGGCCAGTCTCCCCACTGTAAAATAAGGGGATGAACTGTCAGTCCTTAAGGTCTGTTCCAGTTCTAAGTCCCTAACTGCATAAGCCTTCCCTGAAAAGTAGAAATCTGGGGTGTAGATGTCTCCCGTGCATTAATCATAGCCTGCTGAAAGCGATGATTAAAACACGAAGAAAACAAAGACACTAGGCAGAGCTTTTGTGAGTGAGATGGGGAAATGCATGATTTTCTTCCATTTCTTTTCATACTAATGTATTAATTTCTGAAGAAAAGAAATTCTAAAACTCCCACAAACTGGCATCTCTACCCTGAGAAGCAGGTGGTGTGAGCCTGCAGAGATGAGGGCTCCTTGCTTTTATAACCAAAGAATCAATGTGCCAAAGCATGGGCATCAGTTCATCAGGCTTCCCTACACGGAGATACTGTGTTTGGCATGTAGCCAAAAAAGGGGGTGTGGTCTGGGCTGGGTCAGTAAGAGCACCTCTGAAAACATTTCTCACACTATGCTCATCTCCTCCAACAAGTACCAGGTGTATATCCTATACCTTTGTCAGTTCTGAAATGGCTAACAAAATTACAAACAGTAACAAGGACCCTTTCCAGCATAAATCTCGCTTGACTCAACAATATGGAGGGAGAACAAGATGGGGTGGGGCAGGAAAGAGGGAATCTTCATTTTTCTATGGCTTCATTTTATTTGGCTCGTACTCTGTTTCATGGGGCTCAAATGATGAATTAGAACCTTCTCTGCACTTAGTGCTTATGCAGTTCATTGGAATAAAATGACAAGTGAATAATCCATGTTCACAGCACTATGGGTGGGGCAAGCTGTTGTCTGTTGTTTGATATTCTGTGACTTAAGTCATCTATTGCAAAAGCCTATAAAAAAGAATAGATCTCATCTAAGCATACTCTCTTTGCTCCCATCCCACCATCTTTCCCACCCAAAAGTTTCTTCAATGCCTAAATGTTTCTAGAATCAGGCTTTGCAAAGCTTACAGTTTGTGCAGAGACTCAAAGAAAAGCCTAGGGTTATTTCTAAAACAAAAACAAAAAAAAAAGAATAAATGTTTTCTAATGCCTAACAACATAGCCTTATTATTTATTTGCTTATATCTTTCAAGTGGACATCCTCCACCTTGACCTCAAACTCTGTCAAGTGTTCACAGAAAGTGCCAAGGCAAATAAATAATCTCTTCCCCTAATTTTCCCTGTATAGTCCCTTCCAGCCACACTTATTTTCAGTCTCTAAAACAAATTTAGTGTTATATGCCCAGAAGGAACAATAAGATGTTACTGCATGTATTCCCTTGCTCTCCAAAAAGGCCACACCTAAACATCACCGAGGTGAGGATCTCTCCTGATGCATGAGTGTAGGAATGTGATGCTTGTTACCAGCAAAACAACAAAAAACAGTGCTTAGAAATCTGCACTGCTTGCACTTCTCACCACTCTTTAACAGAGCCTTGAACGCAGGAAAAACAATTTGCTTGCTGGGAAAAGGGAGAGAGAACTCCATCATCCTTCCCCTACTGACACCTGTTCTACCACTTACATGACCTAATATACAACAGACCACTAAAAAGCAATATATTAACAGCATTTCAGTTTACCAATAATTCCTCAAATCTACATGCTCCTCACTGCTGGCTCACCCTGCTTTCTTTTCCATCACCTACTTACCCAAAGCAAGAAAGAGGTAGCAACCACTAAATATTTCTCCTTCACAGACACAGCCAGTATCCTAATATAAACAGTGATTCTGACTAAGAGAGACACCACCCTTTCTCCCCTCTCCCCGCTTACCATACAGAGAATGCCAAGACCACTCAAGGGTCTGAGGATCTGAAATCCATTCACTTTAACTAGATCTCACAAATCTATCCTACAATTGCAAAAATAGAAAATGCAGTTCAGGAAAACACATCCCGTGGAGAACAAACCGAAATCAGGGCTGGGGGACGTGTGCACATCACCACTGCCTATCAACTCCAGGATGGCATGGAAAGCCACGCTGCCCAGCCCAGATCCTGGGAGAGTGTTCTACAAAGGGCTTCCAGTAACCCCCATCCACACCCACACTTCCTCCCCGCTTCCAGAATGCTCTGAATAAAGATCTTCTTTAAGGACTTACTGGGAGCAGCAGCTTCTCTCTGCAATGTGCCTGTGAGTCACGCAGCAGGAGGGGCCCCAGAGCAGGGCAAATCCGAAAGCCCCCAGCTGCCCTGCCGGCTGGTGTCTATGAGACCGCAGCCCAGGAGCCGACTTTCCCATTACAGCCTCAGACTGTAATCCATGTGCTTTCGGCGGGCCAGTCCCAGCGGCCCACAGAGCACCACATGATCTGCTCTGACATCAGATCAGCCAAACGTGACAGCCCATCCACCAGCCTCTTCTACACTCATGGGTTGCATCATTTGGGTGCCTTTGGCTTACATTTAAGCAGGTGGTACACAGTAAAGAACTGTTGTTGTCTCACAAAATTTTTTTTTTTTTGCCTGATTCCTTCTGTTTCTAACAGAAGGAAAAAATAAGCAAGAAAAGCACTTGGATTTGTTTGCAGCCAGAATTTATCAGATATAGGGAAGTAACTGGAGTTCCACGCCTAGTTCAGGGAAGGTGAAAAATGAGCTACTGTCAAGATGCCAATAACTATGGGAGTAATTTCATCTGCAAATCACTACTACCTCCCCCACCTTTCTGTAGACTATATATATATATACAAATCCATAAAATATTGGTGGGTTTTGTGTGAATTTTATTTAAGCTAGTTAGCAGTGGCTTTAATTCATGGAATTTCTCAGGGAGGTAACCACTAGATTTAGTGCTATGTGTAGTAATTCCACTATGAGGAGCCTCACATTCAGTCCAACAGAAATAGACCTATAGACCTAGACAGACAGATAAGCAGGCAGAAACTCAGAATCATCTATTCATGCTTGCATTTATTCATTCAATAACCATTTATTGATCACCTACTAGGCACCTAGCACAAAGCAGGGATATTAGATTTGGAAGCAGAGTATTTGAACAAGTGCATGGTTTCAAATAAGATTTCTTTTTATTTGGCACAGGGCTTCCAATTCTCTTTCTGTGGTAAGTCAAAGAAGTAAGAGCTTTATCAAGGCTCCTTATAAAATGCTCTGTGTCTAATACTAAATCTGAAGGCTAGTAACAGAGCCATGTTTCATTCTGGTTTCATTATGATAAATGGTAATAAATGTAACATTTAAGGTAAGAATAACCAAACTTATTAAGCTTTTATGAAGCAAAATCATAGCCAAATAAGGAGCAGTGATCAGAAGTGTAATTCTTCCCTGGCCAAGAGGAGAATTCACTTTGTCTACTTTAACTGTGTTACTTCTATAACTGTGTTACTTACTGAATTTAGTTTATCAACTGTATTTCAGATATTTATGTAGAAACAGGATCTCTCTAATCAGCTTATAAATCCATTGAATATCATGCACCTTGGTATTATTTACAGTGACATAAATAGGTGTTAAGCACAGTAGGTGTTCAACAAGTAGTGAGAATAAATGAATTGACTTAGTTTTATTCCTTATATGGGTTATTCCCAATAGAAAACAAATGGACATTAGCTGCTTCATGGAATCTCATATTGAATTCTTTAGTCACAAGCAACCTGGTCATCTTTTCAGGAGAAAATATCACATGCTTGATACAAAACAAACAGATGACTTAAATATTATATATAAAATGACAGGTTATTAGATTAATAATCATATAGCTTAATAGATCATTAG
This sequence comes from Leptonychotes weddellii, assembly GCF_054177405.1. Classification (NCBI taxonomy): domain Eukaryota; kingdom Metazoa; phylum Chordata; class Mammalia; order Carnivora; family Phocidae; genus Leptonychotes; species Leptonychotes weddellii. The sequence goes on from NC_138370.1 coordinate 94,138,156, forward strand.
ATTAAATTATTTCCATAACAAAGAGGATATATAGATACTACTTAAATACTGATATTATAGCTTTAGTAAATACATACAAAAATAGTGTAATCCACTTTAAATGTAAGGAATGAAGACAAAATAATGAAATCTAAGGTTTTCAAGGCGCCTGGGTGGCTCAGTCGTTAAGCGTCTGCTTTCAGCTCAGGTCGTGATCCCAGGGTCCTGGGATCGAGCCCCGCATTGGGCTCCCTGCTCGGCAGGAAGCCTGCTTTTCCCTCTCCCACTCCCCCTGCTTGTGTTCCCTCTCTCACTGTGTCTCTCTCTGTCAAATAAATAAATAAAATCTTTTTAAAAAAAAAAAAAGGTTTTTTATTTATTTATTTGACAGAGAAAGCACACAAGAGCACAAGCAGGGGGAGCAGCAGAGGGAGAAGAAGAAGCAGCCTCCCTGAGTAGCAGGGAGCCTGATGCGGGACTCGATCCCAGCATCCTGGGATCATGACCTGAGCCGAAGGCAGCCGCTTAACCGACTGAGCCACCCAGGCGCCTCTAACTTTGAACATTTTAAAATAACATTCCAGGTATATGTCTGTACCAACACCCCACCTAGTGATCTTTTGCCATTATCTCTTATTATATGGGCTAAGTAAAGTGGGAAATTTGGCCTCACAGATAAAATGCTCCTTCCAAAATCCATACAGCTAATAAAAGTTTAATAATCAATTGACTATCCTCCTACTGCTAAAACCCTAGTTCCAACTACCATCATCATTCATCTCCTGGACTAGGGCAACTGTTTTCACCCTGTCCTCCAAATGGCAAGCAGAATATTCTTAAACTGAATCACTCTTTTACTCAAAACCCTCCACTGGTTTCCACCTCATTTAATTCCTTCCATGGCCTTTAAAACGCTTCGTTAATATGTATAGATATTTCTCAAGTGAATTTCCTCTCTAATAAATAAAACTGAACATTACTCTCCTTGGCTGAGTTACTGTTAAGTAATTAACATATTTTCTCCAGTTGACTTATTTCATTAAAATATATTACCAGAAACGGAATTATTGAATCAAAGGATGTGGTCCTCTTCCTAAGTAACAGTGTTTAAGCTAGATATATAGTTCCTGTCTATAAAGACTGCAGCTCCCAGCCTCCCTTCCAGCTAGATGTGGCCTTGTTAGCAGAATTCTCTCTAGCTGAAGAGAATATTGCTTGTCCTAGACTTCTTTCTCTCCCCTTCATGCAAGCTGGAACCCAGACTTGCTTGTGATCTACCTTCGGCCATACAACTAAAGCACTTAGGAAATGGCAAAGCAAGAGAGTGGAAAGAACCAGGCCCCTAAATGACCATAGAAAGCAGAGCTGCCCTTCCAGCCTGCTACTCACTCTCAACCTGTTGTATGAGAGAAAAAAATTTTGTTTTAATTTTAAGACACTTCATTTGGTATCTCTTTGTCACAGTGTCTTAGGCTCTATCCTAGCTACTTTTTAATATTGCAAATCGTTGCAACTTTTTAAAATTGCAGCATTATTCATATGGTCCAATTACTTAGCAGAAAGCCAAAAAATCAAGTGGCATTGCCACCAATGTGTACAAGATTACATTTTTACTGCATTCTTGTCAATATTGAAGCTCCTTTTATTTATTTATTTATTTATTTATTTATTTATTTATTTATTTATTATTTATTTGATACAGAGAGAGTAAAAGAGAGAGAGTACGAGTGGAGGGGAGTGGCAGAGGGAGAAGGAGAAGCAGACTCCCCGCTGAGCAGGGAGCCTGATTGTGGGGCTCAATTCCAGGACACTGGGATCATGACCTGAGCCAAAGACAGACGCTTAACTGACTAAGCCACATAGGTGCCCCAGAAGCTTATTTCTTTTAAAGAAAATCTATTAATTTGATAAAGGAAAAATATATATATTCTATTTTTTAGTACAAGTTGAACATGATTCAATATTTATTATCCATAGGCATTCCATCTTTTGAGAGTTGCTTGTTCGTGTTTGTTTTTTAAGTAACCTCTACACGTAACGTGGGGCTTAAAGTCACAACCCTGAGATCAATAGTGACTCTAGTTCTAGACTCTAGTTCTAGATCAACATGCTCTAGTGACTGAGCCAGCCAGGCAACCCCTGTTCATGTTTTTTTTTTGTTAGAATTGTATTACTTTTTTTGTTAGAATTGTATTACTTTTCTTGTCCATTCTGTTGACCTTCATAGTTTGTCTTTCAATTTCGCTTTCAGGAAACATGTTGAAATGTTTTATTATCATCAAGTTTGTAATTTTTCTATTGAAATTTGTTCTTTGAAAGCTTTCTTAATGCCCACATTTTGAACCCGAAATACCATTTCCCACTAAAAAGAACCAGGACTCTTTGGGGAAAAGGCTGATTTCAGATCTGGAGGCAGAAAAAATATAAGGGGAGCTTAAGACATCATTTTATGCCAGAAAGTAAGGAAACTATTGAAGAGCATAGGCATCATGTCAAAGGCCATAGGAATCAATTTGGGGAGGCTCCTACAGGCCAACTTCATCTAGCTACTGTGGCTATGCAAAACACCACGCCAAACCACTTAAAACAACACTTATTTTAGAAAAAATATAAAGAAAGAACAACACTTATTATTCTCTGAAATTTTCAGTGTGGGCAGAGTTCAGTGGGTCAGCTGGCATCCACTATACTTGGCATCAATTGAGCATCTCAAAAGCTAGAGGCTGAAATCTTCTGAAGGCTCACTCATTCATTCATATGTTTGTTGCCTGGCCTGGAATAGGTAAGGGACGAACAATTAGGATTCCTTAATCATCTCTCTATATCTCTATGTTCTCTTTCCATATGCTTTCTGTTCTCCAATGTTGTGGCTTCAGGGTGGTTGGATTTCACTGAAAGCACATATCCCAAGAGAGTGCTGGGCAGGAATAATGGAGAAGTGTCAATATCACATTATAAGAAGAACATGTGGGACCAAATATATTAGCGTAGTCTTCTTAGGTAAATACAATCTGTGACACCATCATAAAGAATACTATGACTGATTAATCTACTTGAATATATAAAAATCCTAACAATATTTTAACACAAAAAGAAAAAAACACTTTTGCCACTAATTGGGATGACAGTTATACCAATTCCTTACTCAAATATTGGAAAAGAGAGAGATTTAAGTATTATTTCTTTACCACATGGAACTCTATTTCAGAGTAACAACTGGCTCCAGTTGATGAGGGGAAGCTCTTCTTTTTTTTTTTTTTTAAAGATTTTATTTATTTATTTGACAGAGAAAGACACAGCGAGAGAGGGAACACAAGCAGAGGGAGTGGGAGAGGGAGAAGCAGGCGCCCCGCAGAGCAGGGAGCCCGATGCGGGGCGCGATCCCAGGACCCTGGGATCACGACCTGAGCCGGACTGAGCTTAACGACTGAGCCACCCAGGCGCCCCAAGGGGAAGCTCTTCTTGACAGAAGAATCCTAATTAGTGAATGCAAAAGGATTGACAAAATTGGAAAAGTCACCATTTTGCAATCTATAATGGAATAACTGGTTCAGGCAAGAATCAGCAATAAGTACTAAAAGCATTGAGTATAGGGATGCCTGGCAGGCTCAGTTGGTAGAACATGTGACCCTTGATCTTGAGGTCGTGAGTTCAAGCCCCACACTGGGTGTAAAGATTACTTAAAAAAAAAAAAAGCATTGGGTATAAGGTTGACAAGGACTGGATAATAATCTGCTGCCAAGTTGTCAACACACAGAATATTTACTTGTCTCAAGAGGAAAACTCGTAACTTCCCAATGGAGTGATGGTGGCAGTTTTCACATTAACCATGAATCCAATGATGGGAGATAACATCATAAGAGCAACTAGTAGTATGAGACTCCTGATATGATTCAGCATCACTCATGAAATATTCTTGACAAGAATGTTTTACCTGAAACCTCACTTTAGTCACAACTTTAGATAGAAATGTCCAGTTTACCGGAAATACAGTGGAGAGTAAACTAAAATTTCAATAAAAGTAAACAATCATAGAAATCCAGAAGGTAGAATTCTACCAGAAAATGACCCAGTCTCTTCAGTAAGAAAATAGAATGAGGTTCTGGTTCAAGATGGCAAGATAGTTAGATACTGAACTCATCCTCCTACAGATTCGCCAAATCTATAGCTATATATGGAACAATTTCCTCTGGAAAAAAGAAAAAAAAAAAACTAAACTAAAAACTGGCAAACAAGTAACCCCTGGTGAGAAAACCCACTGTCAGGAGGGAACCCAAAACAAGAGCTTCTCCCTAAAGAGTGAAGGGTTTTGCCTTGCATCAGACACCCTAACTTTTAAGACCAGCACCTGAGAGATGAGCCCCCAGAACACCTGACTTTGAAGACCAATGGGGCTTGTGCTCACGAGATCCTGGAGCTATGTCAAAGTGAGGAACAGCTCTTAAAGGGCCTGTGTACACACTCACCCACTGCAGGGCCAAGAAACAGCCCTTTGAAAAATGCCCAGACTTTACATCCAAGAGATTCATTTCCTAATGTTAAAGCATTGGTCTGAGGGACAAGGGCCAGCTGAGATGTTTTCTGAGGTAGGAAGCTGGTGGGCGCCATCTTCCTGCTTTACCTCTGTACTTTTAAAACCAGCAGGTAGTGGGGTGCCTACATGGCTCAGTCAGTTAAGCGTCTGCCTTCAGCTCTGGTCATGATCCCAGGGTCCTGGGATCAAGCCCCGCATCGAGCTCCCTGCTCATGGGGAGCCTGCTTCTCCCTCTCCTCCCTGCTCATGCGCTCACGCTCTCTCAAATAAATAAATAAAATCTTTAAAAAAAAAAAAACCAGCAGGTAGCATCCTTATTTTTTAATCCTTTTTCCACAGGTACCATCTTTATGCGCTAGCCAGCAGGCACCATTTTGGACATTCACCCTTTGACTTGCTAAAGCCAGAAAGGGCCTTCCCCCCTCCCCGCCACCTTTCCTTTTTTTCTTTTTATTTCCCCTTTTCCTTTTTTCCCTTTTTCTTTTCCTTTTTTTTTTCTTTTTCTTTCTTTTTTTTTTCTTTTATTAATGGGTGCCAACTTTGCAATTTCCCCTCTGCTTCAATCCAGCCAGCATCACCTTCACACAGTCCCTCTGCTGTACTCCAGAGCACCAGTATCTCCCAGAGGGTAGCTTCTACACACTTACGGTGCTCCAGTTTTTACATCTGGTGACCTGGTTTTTGCGGCTGCCCACCCCCCCACCTCCACCCCAGGGAATGCCCCTTGATGACCTGGCTCTAGAGGCCGGAAGGGCTTGTGTCTTGGGTCCCATGGGACTGTCACAATCTGAGAGACATTTCTTGGCAGACTACTACTCCCAAGGCACCGCACAGAAAGCAGACTGAAACCTACCCCTTGCCTTTCTGTGAAAGAGGCCTATTTCTCCTCCAGGAGTTTTGGCTTGAAGGGCAGGCTTCCTGTTCAGCACATTCAAAGGGGCCTACACTACAGAGGCTGACGAAGACAATCTTTGCACTCTCCCTCTACCTCACTCCACCTCACTGGTATCTTCCAGAATAGAGCTTATACCTTTGTCTGGTGTCATGATTATGGGTTTTGCTTTTAGGGTCCACCTCTACATCACCTGGCCCTCGTGACCAGCAGGGGTTATACTCACAAGTCCCACAGGACTGTAACCAATGGAGAAAGAGCTCTTAAACAGCTACCACCCCCAGGGCTCAGCAAAAGGCAACAAACCCAGGTGCTCAATATTTCTGTGAAAGAAGCCCATTAGCTTCTCATCAGAGCTGCAGCCTGAGAGACAGGCTTTTAATTAAACACACATCTAAGGGTTGACCGTAAATCTCTCCTGGGACCTCAGAAGGCAGGCACTCTTTGCACTCTCCTCTGCCATGCTCCAGAGCACCAGCATCTCTTGCAAGGGAGCTGTTATATGTGTTCTATGTGTCTGTTATTTGAGTCTGCTACCCCAGTTTTTACAACTGGTGCCTGGTTTTTACCACTGCTACAGAGGGGATACCTCCTGATTATCTGGCTCTTGGTGGGGAGGGGGCTTGCAATCCTGACTCCCATGAGACTATGACAATTAAAAAAACAGTTCTTGGCAGGCTACCACCTCCAGGGCACTGCACAGACAATATACGTTTTAAAACACACCCCCAGCCTTTCTGTGAAAGAGGCCTACCTGCTAGTCCTGGAGCTTAGGCCTTAGGGTCAGGCTTCAGGTTGGGCACCATCTAGAGGCTACAGTGGTGCTCTCAAGGAAGGATAGCAATTAAACCAGGGAATGCCATCAATGCAAAATCCCTCCGCCTCACTACAGCTCACTGGTATCTCCCAGAAAGGAGCCAGTATACTTGTCTGGAGCCCTAATTTTTGCAACTGCTGAAAGAAAACAACCCTATTTACAATTGCATCAAAAAGAAAAAAAATACCTGGGAATAAATTTAACCAAGAAAGTAAAAGACCTGTACACTGAAAATGATAACACAATGATGGAAAAAAAATTGAAGACACAATTAAACAGAAAGATACTCCATACTCAGGGATTGGAAGAATTAATATTGTTAAAATGTTTGCATGACCCAAAGCAATCTACAGATTCAATGCAGTCCCTATCAAAATTCCAGTGGCATTTTTCACAGAAATAGAACAAAGAATCCTAAAATCTGTATGGAACCACAAAAAACCCCAAATAGCCCAAAGCAATCTTGAGAAAGAGGAACAAAGCTGGAGGCATCAGGGAGCTTCCTGATTTCAAACTGTAGGATAAAGCTACAGTTATCAAGACTATGTTATTGGCACAAAAACACACACATGGATCAATGGAACAGCAAAGAGCCTAGAAATAAACGTACACATATAGTCAATTAATTTATGACAAAGGAGTTAAGGATACTCAATGGGGAAAGAACAGTCTCTTCAATAAATGTGTTAGGAAACCTGGAAAACCACATGCAAAAATATGAAACTGAACCCCTGTCTTTTATCATACACAAAAATTAATGAAAATGGATTAAAGGCTTAAATGTAAAACTGAAACCATAAAACACTTAGAAGAAAACATAGGCAGTAAGTTCCCTGATGTTGGTCTTGGCGATGATTTTTTTGGATATAACACCAACAACACAGGCAACAAAAACAAAAATCAACAAGTGAGACTACATCAAACTAAAAAGCTTCTGCACAACAAAGGAAGCCATCAACAAAATGAAAAAGCAACCTACTGAATGGGAGAAAATGTTTGAAAATCATATATCTAATAAGAGGTTACTATCCAAAATACATAAAGAACTCAATAGCATACAACTCACACAACTCAATAGCCAAAAAAAAAAGAACCCAATTAAAAATTTGGTAAAGGCAGGGTGCCTGGGTGGCTCAGTCCATTGGGCAGCCAACTCTTTACTTCCACTCAGTCCCTTGTCTCGTTTGGCTTCTGGGGGCTGCTGGCATTCCTTGGCTTATGGCCACATCACTCCAATGTTCAAGGCAAACATCTTCAAATCAAATCTCTGTCTGCTCCACCTCTTCACTGCCTTCTCTTCTGTGTTTGTGTCAAATCTCCCTCTGCCTGTCTCTTATAAGGACACCAGTGATGACATTTAGGGCCCACCTAGGTAATCCAAAATAACTGTTCCATCTCCAAATCTTTAATTTAATCATATGTGCAAAGACCCTTTTTCCAAATAAGGTGACATTTAAGGATTTTAGAAATTAGGACCTGATATCTTTGGGGGCCATAATTCAGCCTAATACAGGTGCTATTATGGACATCTACCAGGGAATACTGGAGAAGCAGAGAAAGAGCTGATAGTTCAACTTGAAAAGTGGAAGAAGAGGCAGATGTCAAGGAAGGCTTCCTAAATAAGGGGCACCTGGCTGGCTCAGTTGGTAGAGCATATGACTCTTGATCTCAGGGTGATGAGTTCAAGGCCCACAATGGGCATAGAGCTTACTTAAAAAAAAATAAAATAAAGAAAAATTTTTTTAAAAATAAAGAAAACAAAAGAAAGGCTTCCTAAATCAATGCTGTCAGAGAATATAAATTACTAAAGCAGTAGTAATAATAACAATCAGCAATCACACCAACCAGAACAGATATCAGCTATAAATAACCACCACAGTCTACCAGTGAGTAACAGTTGAGCATCAGTCTTGCTAAAAAGTGTAATGATGGAGGCTTATTATAGGAGAATAAATAAGAAGTAGCAACTGAATGACAAAAATTCTTTACACGTGGTTTCTTTTTTTTTTTTAAGATTTTATTTATTTATCTGAGAGAGAGAGCATGAGCAGCGGGGAGGGAGAGACAGAGGGAGAAGCAGCAGACTCCCCGCTGAGCAGGCAGCTGGATGCAGGACTCGATCCCAGGACCCCGAGACCATGACCTGAGTCGAAGGCAGACACCCAACCAACTGAGCCACCCAGGCACCCTACCCGTGGTTCCTCATATACCACTTAGGGAGGCAAGAAGGCAGGAAGACTTCCCCACGTAATCTGTGGAGTATCACCAAACCTCCTATCTCACCTCCAGTCATTTTTTCCCTTTCTATGCCTTCTACATTGCTCTTCAAAATTTTCCCACTCCCTCAATTATTTTTTATCAACACAGTTTACTTAAAATTTTTACTCAATTATTTACTCAATAATTTTGATTTAATTATTTTTTCATAAAGTGCTTCTTGCAAAAGAAATTCTAGCATGTTAAGATTATATAAATTAACAATTCCCCACTCCTCCAACTAATTCTACTTCCCAAAAATAAGCACATCAACAGACACAGCAAGATCATACTTATCTATGTATACATAAATATATATATGCAACTATATATTCATATAAATAAGAAGGAGCAATCATTTAGCCATTGGCAGAAAATGATAATCAAAATGATGCTACCTCAACCCATGATGCTCCCAAGAAGCAGCAAGTTATGTACCCCTTGCTATTTTACTCTTTGGATCCAATTCCACAAGAAATGCCTCTAATTCCTAAATTATTATTTGCATAGCAACATCCTAAACAAGGATTGGCAATAAGAGCAAAAGTTAAACATCAACAATAATTTCCCCAATCTCTCCCTAAAACTCCCACCACAACAGCCTTCTTGGTTGTCTCTCAGGCACCTCAAATATAAATTATCTAAAATTGAACTTATCATCTTCCCTAGAAAACTGCTACACTCTGTTTTCCATCTCACCTAGTGGCCAAGCCAGAAACCAGGGAGTCACTCTTTTCCTCCACATCATATATCCAAAAAAGTCACCAAATCCTGGAAAAGAGCACTGAAATTTACAAACTTCTCTGTATTCCTGGATTAGTACAGAAAGCTCATGGTCTCCCACACTTCCATCTTACCCTTTCTTCCCTTACCCATTCTCCACATTGCAGCTGGAGCTATCTTTTTAGAACATAAATTTCATTGCAATGCACCCTTTCTTCAAACTCTATAATGAGTCCTGATGCTCCCAGAATGAAGTCCTAAAGAGGATTCATGATATCCTAGATTACACCCTCACAATGTGGTCTCAAGCCATTCTTACCTTTTTTTCATTTTCTTAAGGATGCATGCTTACCCATGCTGGGACTTTGTGCTGTTTCTTCTGAGAAAGAACTTTTCTTTTCCTTCCTCCCTTAATTCCTATTCAATGGTAGGTCTTAATTTAGTTATCAGTTCCTCCAGGAAGTCTCCCCTAATCCTCTTGGTCTGCGTTGGGGGTCTCTTTTCTGTGCTACCTCGGCACCCTCTGCTTGCTCTGCTATTTATTAATACTTAGCAATTATAATTGTCTATTCATTTGTCTTTCATTACCACTAGGCCACAGGATCAGTTCACCTTTGTATTATCAGGACCTACCATAGTACTGAAGATATAGCAGGATCTCAACAAATAATTGTTAAATGAATGGAATTAAATAGGTAGAAAAAGTAACGCAGAGCCTCAGTAGCAAACTACTGTACATTTATGTTCAGGGAGGCAGTTCAGTGGATAACTTGAGTATAATAAACCAAATGACAGCATGATCGTTTACAGCATTTTCTTGACTTGGACATAAGACAAATAAATCCCACCCAAAAAAGGAGCCCATTCTTCTCTATAGGAAGAAAGTCAGACCATGATTCAGTTGCAAATATATGTCCTCCTATCCTTCTGAATTTATAGAGAAAGCAAAAGCAGTAATCTAACTGGTCTCTTTGGTGCCCTACACGTTTTCTATCATTACCATGAACCACTGAATAGTCTTCAGCTTGGCAGGTTCAGATCAATTTTATTATTTCACTGAGAAGTAGAAAGTCACTGAGGCAGACTTTCTCAACAGGGGTTCTTCATCTGAACACAGTATACAGAAAATGATTTGAGTGATTATTTCTCAATTCTCCCAGCAACAGCAAATAACTAGTACCATTCTAAATGAAAAGAAAAGTTAATTCCTACAAACAATGGATGTTTTATAGCCATTTGGGCTTATTTCAATCCCAGAACTCCAGAGGGCTTAAATCTCATGACGTACACCATATATATAGATATAGGATGTAGATATATGTAACTATATGTATATGTGTGTATTATATGTATTATTTACTACTTGCAAAAGAAAACACACTAGAATACAGTATCATTACTATTCATGATGAGGTCTGAAAAATATATAGACTTTAATACCAAAAGGGTTAGATTTTTTTAATGGATACTCTAATTGAACTGTCATATCTTGGTGACTCAGCCTTCCTCCCTAGAGAGATAACAGAGCGTGAGCTCTTTGAGAGAAGGAACCACATTTGTCTTGGCTTCACCTTTTATTGAAATTTGAACTCCTGGAGCGCCTGGGTGGCTCAGTCGTTAAGCGTCTGCCTTCGGCTCAGGTCACGATCCCAGGGTCCTGGGATCAAGCCCCGCATCAGGCTCCCTGCTCCGTGGGGAGCCTGCTTCTCCCTCTCCCCCTGCTTGTGTTCCCTCTCACTGTGTCTCTCTCTGTCAAATAAATGAATACAATCTTTAAAAAAAAAAGAAAGAAATTTGAACTCCTGGGGCACCTGGGTGGCTCAGCGGTTAAGCGTGTGCCTCGGGCTCAGGTCATGATCCCAGGGTCCTGGGATCAAGCCCAGCATCGGGGGCTCAGCGGGGAGCCTGCTTCTCCCTCTCCCTCTGCCTGCAGCTCCCTCTGCTTGTGCTCTCTCTCTGTCAAATAAATAAATAATATCTTAAAAAAAAAAAGGAAAGAAATTTGAACTCCTAACAATTAACACAGTACATAGCACATACTCCTGTTCATTGACTGAATGGATGTATAGATGAATATGTTGTACTATAATACTTCCTGAATTATTTTCTATAGATATTTCATTTCATATATGACGTGGATTCTTGCTCATTCATTCAACAGACACCTACTATGTGCATGGGTCTAGGCTAGGAAATGAGACAGGTTTTTTGTTGTATATCACAATTCATGTTTTTAAGAGTAATCTACCACTTTACATGCATTAGGATAACATTATCCAAAAGCAGAAGAAGAAGGAAGAAAGAAACAGAAAATAACAAGTGTTGGCAAGGATGTGGAGAAATTGGAACCCTTGTGCACTGCTTGTAGGAATGTAAAATGGTTCAGCCCTATGGAAAACAGTTTTGGCAATTTCTCTAAAAATTATAAAAAGAACTACCACATGACCCAGAATTCCCACTTCTTTTTTGTTTTTGTTTGTTTGTTTGGGTTTTTTTTTAAGATTTTATTTATTTATTTGAGAGACAGAGCATGAGTGGGGGGAAGGGAGAAGCAGACGCCCCATGGAGCAGGGAGCCTCCTGCGGGACTCGATCCCAGGACTCTGGGATCATGACCTGAGCCAAAGGCAGACGCTTATCAGACTGAGCCACCCAGGCGCCCCCAGCAATCCCACTTCTTGATATATACCCCCAAAAAAACAAAACCAGGGACTCACTCAAACAGATATTTGTATATTGATGCTCATAGCAGCATTATTCACACTAGCCAAGAGGTGGAAGCAATCAAGTGTTCACTAGTGAATGGATAAACAAAATGTGATCTATACATACAATGGAAAGTTAACAAGCCATAAAATGGAAATTCAGACACATGCTATAATATGGACGAACCTTGAAGACAGTATAGTAAGCAAAATAGCCAATCACAAAAGTGCCAATAGTATATGATTCCACCTATATGGGGTATCTAGAATAGTCAAATTTATAGGGACAGAGAGTATAAAAAAGTGGTTGCCAACAGCTGGGGCTGAGGAGTTATTACTTAATGGGTACAGAGTTTCAGTTTAGAAATAGTAAAAAAAAAAGTGTTAAAAATGGATGGTGGGGATTGTTGCACAACAATGTGAATGGATTTAATGTCACTGAACTGTACACTTAAAAATGGCTAACATGATAAAACTTATGATATATGCATATATATTTACAATTTTTAAAAAATGTAATCTAGTTGTCCTTTCTGATCCTATCCTATCTTGACATCTGTTTTACTTTAGCAACTGTAACTCTTGTTCATCTTTCCTAAAGAAAAATAGTAACCCACTTTACCTGAGCACTGGCTCTCCATAAGCAACTGGGGCCAATCCTGGATTACCTCACCCTGGAATACAGGACTAGTTATCATATGTCAAGTCTCTGAATAATATCCAAAGATGAGGCTGCTGGGAATTGGATTTAATTGGATGTGTGCTGTTTGCAATTAGACCTGGGGTTAGGTATTCTTGAATGGTAATCTTGATCCCTCTCCTATATTTATTGGAAGGTAATGTCTACCAACAACATGGCCTCCATAGTAGCCCAATGCTCTCTATCCCCACTTCAATTATTTTGCAGTTTAGTCTGCAAAGGAATCCAGAGGAAGTAGAATTGAATTTGCAGGGAGGCAGGAAGGTAATTAAGACTTATGCAACATGTACCAGACACTGCCATTGGTGCTTGACATTCATTATTTCATTTGATTCTCATAACAAACATATTGTTATCCTCATTTCATAGATGGCCAAATTAAGACTCAGAACAATTAGTGTTTCTCAGTCATATTGCTTGCAAGTCCAAGGACTAGGATTCAAACCTAATTATTTTTTGACTCAATAGCCCAGACTCAGTTTATTATTCTGTCTCACAGTTGCCCTAGAGCCAACTTCTGACAATGGCTCCTCCTTGAAAAGAGCTATGTTACTATGAAATCAAAAATCTATACCTAAACTCTCATGTTGGCAGATAAACAAAGCTCCTGGCAACAAGTCTGGTCTTTGCTGAAAGCACTTATTGATTCCCAGCTAGAATAATTAGGATGACAGAAGAAAGTGCTTCTTACCTCTGCATTTAGCACCTCCCTTGGTTCAAAAATATAAAAATTTTTTTAAAAAAATTTTAAAACAGAGCCACCAACTCATATTGATAAGAGAAATTAAACCTGATGCCTGAAAATCACTAAATATAAATTCAGGCTTGGATACTGTACTCCCTTATAAGCACACTAGACCTTGCAGACTTAATTATACTTAAATTGCATTTCCAGGAGTATTTGTTATGGGATTGGTTTTAGTTAAGTGGCTAAGAATAAGCAAACCAATAAACAAATAAGATAACTACATACTCTGCTTTTATTAATCATTTAACCAATTAAATATCTTCCAACAAATGATTTGATTCCTCTTCCAGACAACAGGAGACTTGTCTATCAAAATACTGTATTAAATGCATAAATTCTTATAAATGAAATCTTAATTCAAAGCAACTAATTTTATAAGACAGCCAAGTTAGAAATCTGTACAGATAAACTATTAACTGCATGAAAACTTTCCAGAGGAATTTCATGACCTTCTATAGCTTGTCTGAAAATAAAATTCACTTTTATCATAAAGTACTTCAGAGCTCTCTTTTACATTGTTAAATATGTTTTCCAACACATTGGATTGGAGTGAAGAATCAGCAATTAGTTATTCTGTAAACCCCACAGGAGAAATGTGATGATAGGCAGGGTGGAGGGGAGGTGCGGGGGTGGGGGGTTGCTGCTGCTAGTAACCCAAATGGAGGATGTTATTTCATTTCTATCTGAGCTTTAGTTTTCTCATCTATGAAAGACGAAATTGAATGAAATCATCTCCAAGGATATTTCTTTAGATCTTTGAGTTTCTATGACTCAATTATTCAGCAATATGATAAACCAAAATATAAAATAGTTCTTATCTAATTTTTAATAAGCAATGGCATAGTAAGATAAAATTCTTAATTGTAGAGGCCACCTTTAGGCAATCAACTTGAACAATGGAAACCTGAGTAAGGTACAAAGGCCCACAGTGACCCCCAACTCCCTGGCTGGATACACACATGCCCATTGGGCGACCCATCTCAAAATATCCATAAGCCCTGGCTGACCAATGAGTTACTTATACCTGGACAAAGGTACAAAAAGGGAAAATTCCATACATTGCAATACCTCCTCACCTACCCCCTTTAACTACAGCCTCCCACCACTGCCTCGAGGCAGACAGTCTCTGCTTTACTGTCCTGCCCACCACTTGATCAGGTTGCCCACATTTGGTGGCCCCCATCCAATTGTGAGACCCCACATTAACAAGGGACTTTCAGGGTAAATAATAATGATTAAAAACTACTTGCCTTATAACCACTTTTCCCCTAAGTAATTATTTGATACTAATATGCCTATAACATAATTAAATTCTTTGAACAAAATATAAATATTATTCCAGTCTTTCATATCAATAATTTTGATATGAACCATCTTAACACCTTAACTTTTGGCTCATTTGTGACTTATTTTAATTTCCTGGACAAAACGATTTAATAAATCGCATCAAAAGATATCAAATTAATTTGAAGATTTTCTTACTTTTAAAAATATTTTTAGGTTTTTAATATTAAAAATTGAGGTTCTTCTCAAAGTAAATCACATTGTTGTTGTTTTATTTTAAAATTTTGGATCAAAAAAAATTGGGGATCAAAAGGAATGATGAATTCATATTGTCCAAAAAAATCTAGTTTTGAGGTAACAGATGGTGAGTTTAAAAATAATGCTTTTTTCCCAAAGCATTCTATCATAAGCATGTATCAAATTTATAATGAAAGAAAAACAAAAAAAAATAGCATGACATGCAAATAAAATTCACAACCTCCTTTATATCAGGGCAAAACTATTCTATGTCTCTACTTCCTATTGACTCCATCGTTCCATGTTCCCCAAATAGTAGCAAACCAACTAAGCAGTGAAGATGGCTTTGGGAGGAAGAATTTTCCTCTGCCCTACAGTCCTTCTAAACTGGACTTAGAATCAAATCAATATGAGGCAAATGAACAGGAGAAAATTAAATTAAATAGCGTAGGTATGGGGAATCCACACAGAAATGAAATTCCAAAGACAATGAGGCAACTTGAAGCCTATAGAACTAAGGAGATGGTGAGGGGCCTGAGGATACAAAGGGGAGAAAGCTCATTAGCAAGAAGGTGAAAGGAGATGTTTGGAAAAACAAGGTTGCCCTATTATGCAGATAAGCTTCTGAAGTAAAGGGGAGTCTCTGTTAATAGCTCTCTTTCGCTCTCCTTTCCAATGTAAATTTAGGAAGTTGAGGGGGAGGCAGAGAGCTTTCCTGTATCTACTGGGTTTTGATTACTTTTGACTCAAAATAATCTTTATGTCAAAGTTGCCCATCTTGGGGCAGTTTGCCCTGGGCCCCTACAATATAACATTATATAATGTGTAGCATCTGTATATTTCTTATATATCTTGCAGCAAACCAATTTTTTGTGCTGTAATTAGCATAAGTATTAATGTTTGTGAGGATCATAGTAAATACCAAAGACCTAAGATGATAACCTCCCCTAGTAACCTTTTTATAGTCATCAGCAACACTGAACAATGCAGACTATTGTTCACATTTAATGACAAACGGATTCAAATTCCATCACAATACGACCTGTATATAAGAATGTTTTCAAGTAATTCAAATATTTGGTTTGGTTTTATTAGGTCCAATTCTGATATCCTACTGGATGCGAAGTTTACTTCATTGCCTACTGAAAAAGGAACTGTGGGGGCACCTGGGTGGCTCAGTTGGTTAAGCGACTGCCTTCGGCTCAGGTCATGATCCCAGGGTCCTGGGATCGAGTCCCACATCGGGTTCCCAGCTCAGCGGGGAGCCTGCTTCTCCCTCTGACCCTCTCCTCTCTCATGCTGTTTCTCTCTCGCTCGCTCTCCAATAAATAAATAAATAAAATCTTTAAAAAAAAAAAAAGGAACTGTGTTAGGATGTGTTGAAAAACAAATCAAATTTGGTTTAAGATCTCTAAAATTATTTATCATCGTCTATTAATGACACAACGTATCTATCATGTTATTATGAATTTGTCCTTTAAAGAACGAGCTACATGACAAATATATTATTGATGAAGATTAAGGTATCTGGAAATTCTATGTAGGTAGATTCTAACTTTTTCAATTTCCATGCCTAATCAAGTCCAAGCAGCTCTAGAGGTTAAGAGGTTTTCTTTAGGGACGCCTGGGTGGCTCAGATGATTAAGGATCTGCCTTTGGGTCATGATCCCAGGGGCCTGGGATCAAGCCCCCATCAGGCTCCCTGCTCAGTGCAGAGCCTGCTTCTCCCTCTCCTTCTACCATTCCCTCTGCTTGTGCTCTCTGGCTCTGTCTATCTCTCTGTCAAATAAATAAATAAAATCTTTTTTTTTTTTTAAGAGGTTTTCTTTATTTCTACCTTGATTTTCCAACACCTATGATTTTGGTTCCTGAGAAGCTCCCAGAATAAGACCAAATTTTTTTCAAATGTGCACCCCTATATATACCTACATCCAATAATCTACAGCTTTACCCTATTCCTTTAGTTTCAAGAAAACTGATCATCAGATCAAGTCTCTCCATGTTTGAGGATTCCCCTCTACAACAGTCCTAACAGATGGCTAACTAGCTTTTATTTAAATACTCCAAACAAAGGTCTGTCCTGTTTTGTTTGTGTCTCCCCAAAATTCATATGCCAAAGCCCTAACCCCAGTGTGGCTATGTCTGAGGACTGGCTGCTAAGGAAGTGATTAAGGCTAAATAAGGTCATGAGGGTGGGGCCCTGATCCAATAGGATTGGTGTCCTCATAAGACACACTGGGCCCTTCCACTCACTCCTGTGTTCTCTCTCTTTGTATATATGCACTAAGGAAAGACATGTGCATATGCATGTGAGGATATAGAAAAAGGCAGCCACCTGCAAGCCAGGAAAAGAGCTCTCACTAGAAACTAAATTAGCGGAAACCTTGATCTTGATCTCCAGAAGTGTGAAAAAAATAACTTTCTCTTGTCTAACCCACCTAGCTCATGGTAATTTTTCCAGTAGCCCAAGTTGACAAAGACAGCCTGCTTCAGAAGGTGGCCATATCCACTCTAAAACAACTCTAAGCGTTAGAAAGTTCTTATTTTGGGGCACCTGCATGGCTCAGATGGTTAAGCATCTGCCTTCGGCTCAGGTCATGATCCCAGGGTCCTGGGATCAAGCCCCACATCGGGCTCCTGGCTCAGCGGGGAGCCTGCTTCTCCCTCTCCCTCTGCCTCTCCCCCTAGTCATGCTCTTTCTCTCTCTCTCTCTTTCTCTCTCTCTGTAACTGTGTGTCTCAAATGAATAACTAAAATCTTAAAAAAAAAAAAAGTTCTTATTTTAAGAATAAATCTGCTTTCTGCAGGCTCTATCCAATAACCTAACTTCCACCTTCTGAAGCTACATGGAATAAACTTAATCCCTCCTTTCAATTAAAAAAAAAATTACATGAAGACTCCCAGATATTTTAAGAATTCTTCCCTTTTAGGCCCTGTCTTTCTTAGAAATGTTCAATTTATCAAGACTCTCTTTAAAATGTGGCAGCTAGAAAGACTTCTCAAATACTCTATAAATATGAGTAACACAGGGATGCTATACTTTGCTAAATTAGTCCTAATATGTAGCATTTTCCTGAGGAAAAGCTACTCTTTATGTCTGCACACCCTTAAAAACCCTTAAGAGGCAGGGAACAGTCAATGAAGCCATCAATCTATAACCGCCCCCCACCCCATGCTACTGGAAATCTAGTGACCTGGCTCAGAGATCAACAAGGTAGATTTCAAGATCAAGTGCTTAAAGGGGTGCCTGGGTGGCTCAGTCAGGTAAGTGCCTGCCTTTGGCTCTGGTCGTGATCCCAAGGTCCTGGGGTTGGGCTTCCTGCTCGGTGGGGAGCCTCCTTCTCCCTTGCCCTCTGCAGCTCCCCCTGCATGTGCTTGCTTGCTCTCTCTCTCTTAAATAAATAAAATCTTAAAAAAAAAAAAAAGATCAACTTGTTGGGGATCTGATATTTCATGAAGATAAATAAGTACATCATCAAGGACAGATTATTTCTATCTACCTCAAGGTCACTGTGGACAAAGAATTTATTCTTCCTTCTTATGAGTAAAAGTTCATTTCTATTTTATTATCTTTCTTACATTCAAAATGTCTAAATGAGTTTTCTCTTATTCATTCTTTTTTTCCAGAATGAACACTAGGTAGTCCAACACACATTTACATAAGCTCTCTCTACTACATTATTAGAGTAAATAAGCCTAATTCTTTGGTGTTCAGGGAATTCCTTAATGAATCCCTTGCTGTCACCATTTTGAAACTCTCTGGTGTTGCTTCCAAGGATCAAAGAGAGGGAGATCTTTGCCTTCAAGTCCTGCACCTTTTGGTTCATGTCCTCTTCCACCCCTGATTTTTTTTCTTTTTCTCCATCTTATTCCAACTGGTGTGCCTTTCCTTGTAAATATGTCACATCTAAATTGTTAGAAAAAATTACTTTGAATACCAACTACTATGATCCATAACATAGAGATCAAAAGCACAGATCCACTGGAGTATAAGAGAACTAGGGGATACAAACCACATACACCTGAGGTAAATCACTAGTGAGATTCAACCATTCAGTGGTCATTATTGATCTTGTTAGTTCATATTGCTTCTCTCCCCATCCCCAAGCCCAGTATAAATTCAACTCTATATTTAATAAATGTAATTATTTGAATTCCCGTAGCCTGTTGAAAAGTCTTTCCTTTTTTTTAAAGATTTTATTTATTTATTTGACAGAAAGAGAGCACAAGCAGGGGGAGTGGCAGGCAGAGGGAGAGGGAGAAGCAGGCTCCCCACAGAGGAGAGGGCCCGACATGGGACTTGATCCCAGGACCCTGAGATCATGACCTGAGCCGAAGGCAGATGCCTAACCAACTGAGCCACCCAGGTGCCCCTAAAAAGTCTTTCATTTCTAGGCCTTCCCCACCTCCTTGGTCTCAAATCATAAACATTTCCCTGACATTCATCTTACCTGCTGACTTGGATGATATGCTCAGTGCTCTTCCTTCAAGGATCCCTAATGATTTAGTCATCAAGTATCACCTTAGCTAATTCTCCATTTTGATCTTCCTATTCTGGGTGTCTTTGTCCCACCTATCTTCTTCTTCTTATATATTTTGTAGTCTTCTAACATTTGAGGCTTTTCTCATAAGCTGTGAGGCCCAGGCTTTGACACATTTAAAATTGGAGGTGTTCTTCAAGTCTCTTCTGATCTCTTCCTGAACCTGCCATCCTAGCACAGTACAGTTGACCCCTGAACACCACAAGGGTTAGGGGTGCCCACACCCCCATATGTAACTTTTGACTCCCCAAAACCTTAAGTACTAATAGCCTACTGTTGACTGAAAGCCTTATGGATGATTATGTAATAAAAAAAGTCAAAACATATTTTGTTTGTTATATGTATTATATACTGTATTCTTACAATAATGCAAGAGAAAAGAGAGAAAATGTTATTTAAAAAATCTTAAAGAGGGGCGCCTGGGTGGCTCAGTCATTAAGCGTCTGCCTTCGGCTCAGGTCATGATCCCGGGGTCTTGGGATCGAGCCCCGCATCGGGCTCCCTGCTCAACGGAAAGCCTGCTTCTCCCTCTCCCACTCACCCTGCTCATGTTCTCTATCTCTCTCTCACTCTCTTTCTCAAATAAATAAATAAAATCTTTAAAAAAATTAAAAAAATAAATCTTAAAGAACGGGCGCCCGGGTGGCTCAGTTGGTTAAGCACTCGACTCTTGGTTTTGGCTCGGCTCATGATCTCAGGGTCCTGGGATCGAGCCCCACCTCAGACTTTGTGCTTGTCCCTCTCCCTCTGCTCCTCCCATAGCTCGCACTCTCTCTCACTCTCTCTGTCTCTCTCTCAAGTAAATAAATAAATAACTTTTAAAAAAAAATCTTGAAGAGAAAATGCATTTACAGTACTGTACTGTACAAAATCTGCGTGTAAGTGGACCCATGCTATTCTAACCCATGTTGTTCTAACCGGGTTAACTATATAAATGTAACAGAGCACCCTCTATATACAATGACTTTTTAGTGAGAGTACTACTTTACCGCAAGTAGCTGTATATATTACCTATTCTTTAGAAATGGATGTGAATTTTTTAAAACAGACAAAAGGCAACAAACATAGAATCTATGCCCAAAACATGTTGGGGGAAAAAAAGACATAGCAGAAATGGACCCTGCCCACAGAGAGTTTATACTCTACTTAAAATGATGCAATATATAATTTTAATAATTAACAAATAATATTAGCACATGATATGTGCTCAGTAATGATCTACAAAAAGATCATAGATGGAATATTTTAACAGACTATAATATTTGGGCCAGGATTTACTTAACATTAATATTTTAGCTGGGTAGAATCAAAATATGTATAAATTCATAGAGAATACCCTATGTACAAGAGAGTAGGTGTCAGCAAAGGCAGAGAGGTGGAAATACTTTAATCATGTCTTAGACATGACAGTCCCCAGAGTCACACAGAAAATTTCATCCTTCCAACTGAAACTGCCTACCCATGACAGTGGTGTTACTCTATTCCTCATACTGACTGAACCAGAGTGAGTTTGACCCAAGGGTGACAACTCCACAGCCCTGACCCATGAGGACTCTTACTTCCTACTAGGGCAATGGAAATTGGTCCAATCGAACTATATCCCTCCAGAATTTACATTGGAGAATATAGAGAGGATTGAATAGGTGGGGAAAAGAAGAGAGAACTCACCCAGAAAAACAATGGAAGACAATAAAAACCTTTGTCTTCACATTATATCTTCAGATTATATGAGTGAATTTCTCCCTTGCAACCAAAATAATAATAATAATAATAATATATTTGGGAAGCAAGCAATACATGAGTCTACCCCGAATGGTTTATCTAGAGAAGTAGCAGAAGTTAAGTTTGGACAGTAGATTAAGATCTTCACATGTGAATAACTTTGAATACTAGCTATATTTTTTTCCTTTTTTATTTAATCTCACTTTAATTTTTCCATTGTGAATTTGGCAAAATTAAAAAAAAAAGAACCTATCAGTCTAGACTGAAACAAATTAAATTAATTGGTAAGAGATATTTAGGACTTGAATGACATAAATGTTTGATTTTATACCTCTTTTGTCACAGATAACCAAAGGCATTAAAAAGTCTAGTGGTGGGGCGCCTGGGTGGCTCAGATGGTTGAGCATCTGCCTTCGGCTCGGTTCATGATCCCAGGGTCCTGGGATCGAGCCCCACATCAGGCTCCCTGCTCCACGGGAAGCCTGCTTCTCCCTCTCCCACTCCCCCTGCTTGTGTTCCCTCTCTCGCTATGTCTCTCTCTGTCAAATAAATAAATAAAATCTTAAAAAAAAAAAAGCCTAGTGGTGATGTGCCATAATAAGGAGATGCTCTAAATCTTCCTTTTTTCACACACACAAAAGATATACATCTCCTACTAAGATCATCAGTACAAGGAAAGGATGCCCCCTCTCACCACCATTTTCAACACTGTACTGGTAGGCTTTGTTAACTCAGTAAAGCAAGAAAAGGAAATATAAGATATACAGAAAGAGAAGGAAGACATAAAGCTGTCTTTGCTCACAGATGACATAATTATCAACGCAGAAAATTTGCAGAAAAGGTTGCAGGATACATGCAAAAGTTAATTGCTTTCCTATATGCCAACAACAAACGAGTAGAATTTAAATTTAAAAACACAATTTTATTTACATTAGCACCCCCCAAAATTAAATACTTAGGTATAAATCTAACAAAATATGTACAAGATCTATATAAGCAAAACTCTGATTAGCGAAGCCAAAGAATAACTAAATCAATGAGGAAATATTCCTTGCTATGGATAGGAAGACTCAATATTGTCAATATGACGGTTCTTCCTAACTTAATATATAGATTCAATGCCATCCCAATCAAAATCCCAGCAAGTCAGTTTATAGATATTGACGTGCTGATTTTAAAGGTTATATCAGGAGACAAAAGCCCAGCATAGCCAACACAATATTGAAGGAGAAGAACAAAGCTGGAAGACTGATACCATCCAGCTTCAGGATTTACTAGAAATGCAGTAATCAAGAAAGTGTGGGGAGCCTGGGTGGTTCAGTTGGTTAAGCATCCAACTGTTGATTTTGGCCAGGGTCATGATCTCAGGGTCATGAGATGGAGCCCCACATGCTGAGCGTGGAGACTGCTTAAGATTCTCTTTCTCCCGGGGGCGCCTGAGTGGCTCAGTCGTTAAGCGTCTGCCTTCGGCTCAGGTCATGATCCCAGGGTCCTGGAAGGAAGCCTGCTTCTCCCTCTCCCACTCCCCCTGCTTGTGTTCCTTCTCTCGCTGTGTCTCTCTCTGTCAAATAAATAAATAAAATCTTTAAAAAAAAAAAATTCTCTTTCTCCCTCTCCTTCTGACCCTCCCCCTTCTCTCTCTCTTTAAATAATAATAATAATAATAATAATAATATTAGTGTAGCTAGAGATGAAGTGGTAGGAAAGGATAAGTAGGCAAAACACACAAGATGTTTAGGGCAGTGAAAATACTCTGTACAATAGTATAATGATGGATGTAATTATAGATGTGTCCAAACCCATAGAATTAGAATGTACAGCATCAAGAGTGAACCCTATGGTAAACTATGGACTTTGGGTGATTATATATTACTGTAGGTTCATCCTTGGTAACAAATGTACCATTTTGGTGAGTGATGTAGATAACGGGGGAGGCTATGTATGTGTGGGGGCAGGAAGTATATGGGAAATCTCTGTACCTTCCTCTCAATTTTGTTGTGAACCTAAAACTGTTTTAAAAAAATAAAGCTTAAAAAACTGTACATCTACACCCACACCTCATATTGTGTTTTTTTCACACAGAGAGGAATGGATTTGGCAAGTTAAAATATTTTGGTCAACACTATAAAAAGTTTACAGGATATCTCAAAGACTGATTTTTCTTGCAGTTGCATATAAATATTAAAGGCTTTAGGGTTCTGACTATTAATGCATGATAATAGGGGTCTCCTTTAATACGGATTTTATTAAAGCAAAGCATAAACAGCAAGAAAGCTTAAAGGAATAAAATGCTAAAATGTTTTTCCTTGTGTCTAGTTAGTATACTTTAAAATTTTTTAAACTGGGGGCGCCTGAGTGGCTCAGTCGTTAAGCGTCTGCCTTCGGCTCAGGTCATGATCCCAGGGTCCTGGGATTGAGCCCCGCATCGGGCTCCCTGCTCCGCAGGAAGCCTGCTTCTCCCCCTCCCGCTCCCCCCTTGTGTTCCCTCTTTCGCTGTGTCTCTCTCTGTCAAATAAATAAATAAAATCTTTAAAAAAAAATTTTTTTAAACTGTAATCCTTTAACAAAAATATCTTCCTTGGCTCTCTCTGAAGAGAGGGCTGAGATAAACACTGAAACCTTTTACAAAACAAGCTTAGTATTCAGAAAAGAAAGCAAACATCCAGTTTTCCACAATGCTCTCAACTAAGAATCTACCTACAATGCAGGAACATTGACTGCTGAGGATTACTAAGGTTGGAATAAGAAAAAAAGCTTACACACCAATGGTAACAATGTATTTTCCAAAGTCATTCCAGCACTTACTACCTCCTTATAGAAACGTGTGCACCAATAGCACAAGGGCCACTAGAGGGGGGCAGAGAATATTCATCTTGTGATGCCCAATATTCATCACTGAACTTCAGACTTCCCTTCACCTTTTCAGGTTTTAGGTGAGAATCACTACTGACAAGAGTCTCACCATTGAGGGTCACCAGAAAGATTGTTCATAATCCACACTGAGGCAAAAAAGACATATTAGGGATCAAGGACAGGTAACAAAAGATGCGTGGGAGAGTGGGCAGTAAAAGAGGATAAATATTCCCACCAACAATACAGATGCATGAACTTTTCCCTCATTTGCATCCACAGCTCACAGACCTTTGAAGATGGATTTCTCTCTAGAGCAAGCAGCTGTCTTCCCAAAGCTACGCTGAAGTAATTTACTTTAAAATAATATATTATTACTTTAAAGACTCCCTCTCTTCCCATAATTCTGGTTCTTTCTTGTTTTATTTTATTTGCCACAGTGTCAAACTGAGTAAACATTTTTCAACTCAACCACATTATTTGCTTTGCCTATCTATGCACATTTTCACTTGCTGTTAAGGGGATTTATACTTTTCGGTAAGAACACATGACATGTAGTCTATCACAACAATCGGTGAGAACCATCTGGAATATTGTCAGGGAGGACCAAATAAAATCCAATCAAATATCTTCTAGAAGCTAAAGAAGATTAGTGTGGCATTTTTATCTACTAATTTTAAAGCTTACAAATTGTCATTGTTGATAGGAGTTTATTGTTTTTTAAAAGATTTGATTTTTAAGTAATCTCTATACCCAATGTGGGGCTCGAACTCACAACCCCGAGATCAAGTGTCTCATGATCCACTGACTGAGCCAGCCATGCACCCCAGGAGTTTATTCTTTTTACATACTCATACAAGTATTTTGTATATATTTGTAGGATCATTGCTTGTCATAACAAAAGACTGGAAACAACCTAAATATCCATCAGGAGGAAACTGGTTAAGTAAATTAGTTTACCCATACGGTGAATGAATACGAGGCAGTTAGTTAAGAGGAACGAGGTAGATCTATATTTCTACTTCAGAAAACATTCCAAAGAATAGTTAAGTCAAAGCGAAAATAAAATGTTTAGCTTTTGTTCATGTATTTTTACTATTGTATAATATAGCAGAATATGAGTATACAACAATATATTTATAAACATATCAACATAAATGCATCTCATAAACACAAGGAGAGAGCAAAGAGTAATCTATTAACATACTAATAGAATGATGTCACTTATATAAAATTTTAAAACATGAGAAACAATTCTATGTACTGTTAGAGACACATACACATGAAGTAAAAATACAAATAAATGCATGGGAATGATGGTACTTATTATCTGGGGGCTCAGGGCAGGATGTAATTAGGAAGAGGTATTGGATCAAACCACATGATACTGCCAATGTTCTACCATTTTTGACCTACAAAAACAACATCACATGATTTAACCAACATATAAGTGGTTTTTGACTACGTTAAAAGGTTTTATTTCTTTTTCTTAAGATTGTATTTATTAGAGAGAGAGAGAGAGCATGTGCATGCTAGAGAGAGAAAAAAAGGGAGAAAGAGACACAGAGCACAAGCGGGGTTAGTGGTAGAGGGAGAAGCAGACTCCCCACTGAGCAAGGAGCCTGATGCAGGACTCCATCCTGGGACTCCAGGATCATGACCTGAGCTGAAGGCAGATGCTTAACCAACTGAGCCACCCAGGTGCCCCAGAAGGTTTTATTTCTTAAACTTAGAGGCAAATATTCACAGGAAACCATGTGGCTCCACCACTACTTAGCTCTGTGACAATAGACAAGTTATTTAGCCTGATTTTTTCATCTGTGAAATGGGGATAATAATAATACATATCTCACAGGGGCATAGTGAGGATCAAATAAGTTAATATATGTAAAGAACTTAATGCCCAACACATGGGTAGATACTATTTAATTTAGCTACTATTATATTTGATAGCTTTGTGTATGCCTGGAATATTTCATGAAAATATTTTTCACTACTTATTATAGGAAACTATAAATATAAACAAAAGCAGGGAGACTAATAAAATAAACACAGATGTACCAATCACTTTGCTTTAATAATTAGCAAATCATGACCAGTTGCATTTCACTTCTACCCCATCCCCTTCCCAAAAAACACACATAAGATTATTTTGAAAGGAATCCTAGATTTTATCCATAAGTACCTCATTATATATCTCTAATATATAAGGACTTATTTTTTAAGATTTTATTTATTTATTTGACAGAGAGAGAAATAGCGAGAGCAGGAACACAAGGGGGGGTGAGGGTTGGAGAGGGAGAAGCAGGCTTCCTGCCGAGCAGGGAGCCCAGTGCGGGGCTCGATCCCAGGACCCTGGGATTATGACCTGAGCCAAAGGCAGACACCTAACGACTGAACCACACAGGCACCCCTATATAAGGACTTTTAAAACTGTAAACAAAAATACCATTATCAGACTTGAAGAATTAACATTTCCTTAATATTATCAAATATCTAGTCACTACTAAAATGTCCTTGAAACCCTCCTACACTGTTGGTGGGAATGCAAGCTGGTGCAGCCACTCTGGAAAACAGTATGGAGGTTCCTCAAAAAGTTGAAAATAGAGCTACCATATGACCCAGCAATTGCACTACTGGGTATTTACCCCAAAGATACAAATGTAGTGACTGGAAGGGGTACGTGCACCCCAATGTTTATAGCAGCAATGTCCACAATAGCCAAACTATGGAAAGAGCCAAGATGTCCATCAACAGATGAATGGATAAAGAAGATGTGGTGCAGGGGCGCCTGGGTGGCTCAGTCGTTAAGCGTCTGCCTTCGGCTCAGGTCATGATCCCAGAGTCCTGGGATCGAGCCCCACATCAGGCTCCCTGCTCAGCGGGAAACCTGCTTCTCCCTCTCCCACTCCCCCTGCTTGTGTTCCTTCTCTCGCTGTGTCTCTCTCTGTCAAATAAATAAATAAAATCTTAAAAAAAAAAAAAAGATGTGGTGCATATATATATACAATGGAATATTATGCAGCCATCAAAAAATTGAAATCTTGCCATTTGCAACGACGTGGATGGAACTAGAGGGTATTATGCTGAGCGAAATAAAAGTCAATCAGAGAAAGACATGTAACATATGATCTCACTGATAGGAGGAATTCTTAATCTCAGGAAACAAACTGAGGGTTGCTGGAGTGGTGGGGGGGTGGGAGGGATGGGGTGGCTGGGTGATAGACATTGAGGAAGGTATGTGCTATGGTGAGCACTGGGAATTGTGTAAGACTGATGAATCACATACCTGTACCTCTGAATCAAATAATAAATTATATGTTAAAAAATAAAAGAGGATAGTAGGAAGGGAAGAATGAAGGGGGGGAAATTGGAGGAGGAGATGAACCATGAGAGGCTATGGACTCTGAGAAACAAACTGAGGGTTCTAGAGGGGAGGGGGTGGGGGGATGGTTTAGCCTGGTGATGGGTATTAAAGAGGGCACGTACTGAATGGAGCACTGGGTCTTATAGGCAAACAATGAATCATGGAACACTACATCAAAAACTAATGATGTAATGTATGGTGATTAACATAACAATAAAATTTAAAATAAAAAAATAAAAAAAATAAAATGTCCTCGATGGGGTGCCTGGCTCAGTCAGTAGAGCATGCAACTCTTTTTTTTTTTTTAAGATTTTTTATTTGTTTATTTGACAGAGAGAGAGATAGTGAGAGCAGGTACACAAGCAGGGGGAGTGGGAGAGAGAGAAGCAAGCTTTCTGCAGAGCAGGGAGCCCGATGCGGGGCTCCATCCCAGGACCCTGGGATCATGACCTGAGCTGAAGGCAGATGCTTAAAGACTGAGCCACCCAGGCGCCCAGAGCATGCAACTCTTAATCTTAGGCTGCTGAGTTCAAGACCCATGTTGGACCTAGAACTTACTTTAAAAATAAAAAATTAAAGTTGCCTTGTTTCATAAATACTTGTAAGTAAATTTTGTGTTGCAGTATTTATAGTATACAGCTTGCTGAGTTTTTTACCAAGTGAACATACCCATATAACCAGCCAGCACCTGGGAGAAGAAATAGAACATGTTAGGTTTTTTGTTTTTTATAATTTTAATAATTTCTTCCAATCAAGATCCAAATAGGGTTCCATATTTTACTATTGGCTGATGGTCTCTTCCACTGTAATTTTTAACTTTTTTTTTTTGAGTAAGCTCTAGGGTCACCTGAGTGGCTCAGTTGATTAAGCCTTCAGCTCAGATCCTGACAGGGGAGGAGGGGGCGGTTCTGGGATCCAGCCTGGAGTCAGGCTCCCTGCTCATGTTCTTGCTGGCGTGCTCTCTCTCTCTTTCTCTCTAATGAATAAATTAAAAATCTTTAAAAAAAAAAAAAGCTAAGCTCTACACTGGACATGGGTCTTGAACTCACAACCCCAAGATCACAAGATCAAGAATAGCATGCTCTACTGACTGAGAAAAACAGGCACCCCATTAACTTTTAAATTAACATTAAAATAGTGAGGAAATGTCCTAGTCCTCCTTTTTAAACAACCTGGTTTTTTTTATTATTTTTAAAAGAATATTTACAACACTATTACCATGGGCAGTGGGAATGTAAGTCAGAAATTCAATAAGGCAAGTATTACTTTTCATTTTTTAATCTTCTTTAGTGTTCACCTTTTTACTAAGTGCAGATAGCAGATTTACTTAATGAAATAAAGAAGAGGCGCCCGGGTGGCTCAGTCGTTAAGTGTCTGCCTTTGGCTTCTGCCTTTGGCTCCGGGTCAGGATAATGGGATCGAGCCCCCGCATCGGGCTCCCTGTTCAGCAGGGGGCCTTCTTCTCCCTCTCCCACTCCCCCCACTTGTGTTCCCTCTCTCGTTGTCTCTCTGGCAAAATAAATAAATAAAATCTTAAAAAAAAAAGAAAGAAATAATAAAATTTACCAGTGCAGTCTTTTGAGGCATTAGCATCAATTAGCATTTTTTAAAATACCATCAATAATTAAAAACAGATTCAACTTACAGTTATTACAGTATAACAAACACTAAGAGATCTATTCTACAGCAAACTCAATATATAGATTCCCTTTAGAATTCACTCATTTCGTTCATAATCCCAATTGTGTTCTACCTTAACAACTGTGCTTCTATATTACTCAGGTTTCCAGCCCTGGGTCGAAATTGAAGTGAAAGTGTTTTAATGGTGCGCCAGCAATAGAATTTGAAAATCTTTAGTCCGGGATATTGTAGTTTTGCAGCCCTTAACCATACTGCCCTTGACTGGAGATGCAGAAGCAAATTCATTTCCTGTCAGCCTCTCTGGGGCTCATGGGCTTTCCGACTGCAGAGTTTTCACTGCCGGCTCAAGGCTGGATGCAGGCGAGGGGCCACGGAGCACAGCGCCTCCTCCTGGCACAGTTCCTGGGAGAAGAAAACCCTGGAAGAGGCACGGCCACAAACCCCTCGTTCTGAAAAAACAGAAAGGCTCTATCACAAATTGTTTATTTTCCTCCATCATCCTACTTTAGGATTCTGTTCAGGTGAAGGCAAGACAAGACTGTCTGATAAAATAATTGTGAAAAGGTCTAAAATTAAAATATGTATAAGTGCTTATGTAAAACAGTCATGTAGAGAGAAACACTCCGCCCTCCAGGACTTCTGAGAAAAATCTAAAAATGCCTTTCATACATTTGTGTAATTGAGATAATTGTGTGAGTCAATGAGAAGAAAATGAGAAATCTATGTACTATTACACTGCATTGTCAATAAGAAAAAGGTGACTGATTTTTAAAGAAAAAAGCAGGACTATCAAAAAATTACATACTTATCCCACACTGATATTATAAGATGTGCACAGCTATAGAGAGCACACCAGGACCTCACCCAAAAGTGGTTCCACAGTCCAAAAAGAGAGAATTGAAAAATGGGGGCTGTAGATCACACAACCTGATGATACAGAAAATTCCCACCGGAGCAGGCTGCCGATCCTAGCCAATTTGGTACAAACTAGATTTCCCTAGAGGTCCAATTTTACGCAAAGAACAAGCAACTTAAGCTTGCTCAGCAAGTTAGAAATCAGTGGCAAGTACTAGAGCTGCCTGTAAATGATAATGCTGAGAAGTCAGAAGTCATGATACATTCAGTTTCCTCCATACAAAAGATTAGCAAACCGACAGATCAGTTGTAGGCAACGGTGTGCTGGGCAGTTGTCTAATGGTCAGCCATTCCCACATCCTACCCCTGCCCCTCCCAAGCACAAACAGGAACACTCTAGCTAGCAATCCTCTTGCAGGCTGGTATCCATACTCAAAGATTTGGTTCCATGACACAGCCGTGGCAAGGGAGCAAGCAAGGCACAAGGCTCTGCTTCAGAGGAGCTGAACGTGATGAGCCCCTGCAGGAGAGGAACTCTGTCTTCTATTTATCCCTGTCTCCCCAGCCCTTAACACACTAGGGTCTCACTGAATCCTCCACAGATGTTTGCTGAAGTTACAGTTGATTGTAACTCATAATACGTCAGGATTTGTCTTTAGCCAGCCCTTGCAGTAGCAGGGTGTTGTCAAAATTTAACTTATATGAATTTGTGAAACAATTTATTCTTTTGAAAGCACTTTCATATACAAAGCTGGTATGTTTTTTACCACAGTTTTGAAAGGGAGCTAAATAGTTGTTATCCTGACTTATAAAAGCTGACCAAGACTACACGGGACATTTCCCTAAAGACACAAAGATAGGTAATAAAGATGGGCCTCAAACTGTCTTACACTGTCTCCAGTGTAAGAAGAACACTTTGGAGAAAGCAGTGCTTTTCTCCAAAACTCATCTAATGAACTATCAAATTCCAGCAACTAAAGGATAGAAAAGGGCTGGTGATGGGGCACCTGGGGGCTCAGTCAGTCGAGCGACTGCCTTCAGCTCAGGCCATGACCCGGGGGTCCTGGGATCAAGTCCTGCATCAGGCTGCTTGCTCAGTGGGGAGCCTGCTTCTCCCTCCACATGTAGCTCCCCCTGCTTGTGCACTCTCTCACTCTCTCTCAAATAAATAAATAAAATCTTAAAGAAAAAAGGGCTGGTGACAGCCACCCTCACTCACTCACTCTTCAGGGTCTCACTGTTAAAGCAGGACCTTGGTCTTGATTGTGACCAAGATGGAGAACAGCTGTCTTGACAATCCCAGAATTAGCTGTGGCCCCAGACCAGCAAAGCCTTTGTTTCCACTTTGTTCTGATGAGAGCTATGGATTGGGAATATTGGTCTGGAAGTAATAAGCCAGATCAAAGGTGACTGATGGCAGTGATAGCAGTTAAATGTCCACAAAAGTAGTTCTAGAATAAGACACTCTTTTAGGGGGTTACCTGGCTGGTTCAGTCAGTGGAGTGTGCAACTCTTAATCTCAGGGCTGTGAGTCTGAGCCCCATGTTGCGTGTAGAGATTGCTTAAAAATAAAATCTTTTTTGGGGCGCCTGGGTGGCTCAGTCGTTAAGCGTCTGCCTTCGGCTCAGGTCATGATCCCAGGGTCCTGGGATCGAGCCCCGCATCGGGCTCCCTGCTCCGCGGGAAGCCTGCTTCTCCCTTTCCCACTCCCCCTGCTTGTGTTCCCTCTCTCGCTGTGTCTCTCTCTGTCAAATAAATAAATAAAATCTTTAAAAAAAAAAAAATAAAATAAAAAAAATAAATAAATAAAATCTTTTTTTAAAAGATTTTATTTACTTATTGGACAGAGACAGACAGCGAGAGAGGGAACACAAGCAGGGGGAGTGAGAGAGGAAGAAGCAGGCTTCCCGCTGAACAGGGAGCCCAATGCAGGGCTCAATCCCAGGACCCTGGGATCATGACCTGATCCAAAGGCAGATGCGTAACAACTGAACCACCCAGGCGCCCCTAAAAATAAAATCTTAAAAAAAAGAGAGAGAGAGAGGATGATGTGGGGTATATATATATGTGTACACACACACACACACACACACACACACACAGAGGAATATTATGCAGCCATCAAAAATATGAAATCTTGCCATTTGCAACAACGTGGATGGAACTGGAGGGTATTATGCTAAATGAAGTAAGTCAATCAGAGAAAAACAAGTATCATATGATCTCACTGATAGGAGGAATTTGAGAAACAAGACAGAGGATCATAGGGAAAGAGAGGGAACGGGAAACAAACTGAGGGTTGTTGGAGTGGAGGAGGGTGGGAGGGATGGGGTGGCTGGGTGATGGACATTGGGGAGCATATGTGCTATGGTGAGCGCTGTTAATTGTGTAAGACTAATGTGTAATCACAGACCTATACCCCTGAAACAAATAATACATTATATGCTAATTTTAAAAATGTTAGAAAAAAAAGAGAGAGAGGGGCGCCTGGGTGGCTCAGTCATTAAGCATCTGCCTTCGGCTCAGATCATGATCCCAGGGTCCTGGGAACAAGCCCCGTATCGGGCACCCTGCTCCGCGGGAAGCCTGCTTCTCCCTCTCCCACTCCCCCTGCTTGTATTCCCTCTCTCACTGTTTCTCTCGCTGTCAAATAAATAAAATCTTTAAAAGAGAGAGAGAGAGATTCTCTTAGGCAATCTAAAAGGAAAAAAGAATACTTATCACTAAGTGATACATAGGTGATGGGTAGGTAGATATCGGGCAGATACATGAATATAAATTACAATCTCAATTCTGAAATAGGTATTTTCACATTTAATGTTTCTGAAATAGGGATGCATTTTATATTCAACATGCATTTTTTTTAAGATTTTATTTATTTTTTTGACAGAGAGAGACACAGAGAGAGAGGGAACACAAGCAGGGAGAGTGGGAGAGGGAGAAGAGGCTTCCCGAGGAGCAGGGAGCCCCACGTGGTGCTGGATCCCAGGACCCTGGGATCATGACCCAAGCCAAAGGCAGAGTCTTAAAGACTGAGCCACGCAGGCGCCCCTCAACATGCATATTTAACACAGTGGTATTATTTTTCCTGACACTAGAGAAGGGGAGCAAATATATATACAATTTCTACATACAACAATCTGTATTTCTACAATCTACATATGAATGAAACCTACAATTTCATAATACAACTTCTTTGCTTTAATTTGGAAATTTAGATCAGAAAGTGGTTGACCAATAAACGAAATTTGATTATCATTTTTAAAAAACTGGGAGGGGAGGATGTCTGAGTGGCTCAGTCGGTTGAGCATCTGCCTTCGGCTCAGGTCATGATCCCAGGGTCCTGGGATCGAGTCCCGCATTGGCTCCTTGCTGAGCAGGGAACCTGCTTCTCCCTCTGCCTGCCGCTCCCTCTGCCTGTGCTCTCTCTCTCTCTGACAAAAAATAAATAAAATCTTTAAAAAAAAATTGGGGGGTAGTGCCTGGCTGGCTAATCAGAAGAGCCTGTGACTTTTGAACTCTGGGTTGAGATCAAGCCTCCGGCTGAGTTTGAGTCCTATATTGGGTGTAGAGATTACTTAAAAATAAGATCTTAAGGGGCGCCTGGGTGGCTCAGTCGTTAAGCATCTGCCTTCAGTTCAGGTCATGATCCCAGGGTCCTGGGATAGAGCCCCGGATCGGGCTCCCTGCTCCGCGGGAAGCCTGCTTCTCCCTGTCCCGCTCCCCCTGCTTGTGTTCCCTCTCTCTCTCTCTCTCTGTCAAGTAAATAAATAAAAAATAAAAAAATCTAAAAAGAATGTGATACAAAACTGAATCAATTATTTGACTTTAATTTTCCAAATATTGATGGTGTTCTGAACATGCTACCCCAAAATATGGTAACTTGGTATACTGAATATTTTAAGCTGAAGAAGTTTGAGAAACAGCCGGTGCAGGAAGGATTCTCTGACCTCCTTGGTCTCCCCTGACACAGGCCATGAGACTCTCATGTAAAAGGTGCCCTCCCTTTATCTGGAGGAAAGAAGCTTCCTCTATCTCTGAAAACAGAGGACTGCCGAGAGGAGTCTGAATGAACAGGCCTTGGTAAGTTTCCCCCAGCTTACTACCCTTAACTCATCCCTTTTGTTCTAGCATGTTTGAGCGAACATTCTTCAACAAATCTAGTATAAAAACACTCAGATTTAATGGTTTCTTCAGGGCTTCATTTCCCTGTGAAGGTTCTCATGTCACATAAAACTTAAATATGTATGCATTTTTTCTCTTGTTAATCTTTTTTCAATCCAAGATGCAGGGCTCCAGCAAGCAAACCTAGAGGGTAGTAGGAAGAATAATTTTTCCTCTCCTACAATATATAGGATACTAGAAAGAAATATACCTAAATCTTTGTGGTGGTTATTTCTCAAATAAGAGATCATGGATATATTTTTTAAAACTAATTTCAATACTTTCCAATATTTTTATTAACAGGGCTTTTTGAATTTTTACTTTGCTGAGCAAGTTCTCCACAATGTGACTTTGCTCATTTGAGGCTTCTATGTGCCTATTTCTGTCAGCTGTGGCTTCCCCATCAAAACAAAACTGTATATGGAAAAAACAAAATTAACAAGAATATATTATGCCAACACTCACTGGGTTATTTTTGTTACTGATGTTATTTTTATTTTCTTTTTCCTTGTAATAAAAAAAAAATTAAAATCCATTTCAATTTTTCAAAAGCAACTCACAGAAAATCTCAGATTATAAATTTGGCTTGACATTTTTATTCCAGGAATGGGTTAAGCTGATCAGTTAATGAGAAGACTGGCCACTGAGACCAGTATGGAGTAGATGACTCCCAAATGAAAGCCACTCAGGGATTAAACAAAGTGAAAGGGATTCCTCCAAAGACCAAATTTCCGGGATTCACAGAATTCTCTCTTTTCCCAGTTCTCTTCTCATACTTCTTATCTAACTGTATATCTGATATGTGCATATTTAATGTGCAAATAGATGTGCATAATGCACAAATTTAATCTACAATTGTTTCTTTTACAATGCAAGGGAACTGTAAGATATGTCTATAGGTAGCTCTCACTAGCTCTTCTTCCCTCACTTCCTTCTTAACCAGGGCACTCCCCAAAGTCCTACTGTCAGCCCTCTTCTTTAACTACCTTTTTTTTTTTTTTTTTTTTGACAGAGAGGGAACACGAGGGGGGGAGTGGGAGAGGGAAAAGCAGACTTCCCGCTGAGCAGGGAGCCCGATGCGGGGCTCGATCCCAGAACGCCGAGATCATGACCTGAGCTGAAGGCAGATGCCTAATGACTGAGCCACCCAGGCGCCCCTCACTACCTATTTTTTTTTTAAGATTTTATTTATTTTTTGTCAGAGAGAGAGAGAGCGAGGGAGCCCAAGCAGGGGGAGTGGTAGGCAGAGGGAGCAGCAGGCTCCCTGCTGAGCAAGGAGCCCGATGCAGGACTCAATCCCAGGACCCTGGGATCATGACCTGAGCTGAAGGCAGATGCTTAACCGACGGAGCCACCCAGGGATCCCCTCACTACCTATTTCTTTAGGCTTGTACTTCTCAAGGTGTGGTCCCCAGACTAGCAGCATCAGTGTCACCTGAAATTTGTTAGAGCTGCAAACTCTTGGGCCCTACCAGACTGAATCTGAAACTCTAGGGATGAGACCCTGCAATGAGTTTCAGCAAGGCCTCCAGGTGGTTCTGATGCATGCCGAAAAGTGTGGAAAACTACTACAACCAAGCAATCTGATCTACCACCAAGGCTTCAGTCCTGTCGTCCTGTGACTACAAACCTATACTTGCTGGGGCACCTGCCTGGCTTAGTGAGTAGAGCGTGCAACTCTTGATCTTGGGGTCTTGAGATCAAGCCCCATGTTGGTGTTGAAAATAAAATCAATCAATCTATACTTGCTGGCTCTGACCTTTCTTATGAGCTCCAGACCTGAGTTCCCATCTGCTTGCTACATCTCTCTATCTGAATATCCCCAGTGTATTTCAAACTCAACAAAGCAATAAGCTTCTACCTTCCCCTACCCCTCTCCCTGACCACCTCTACCCTACAACCTGCTCCTTTTCTTACTCTCCTGTATCAGTTAATATCTAACACTCACCCAGTGTCTTAGCCCAGAAATCATAAAACTCATCTATGTTAGTTGTCTTCTCTCATCTACGCCATTTGATCACCAAGTCCTGATTCTACCTTAGCACCATCTCTTATGTCCTACTCTGCATTCTCACCGTCACTGTCTATGCTGCAGAGCATCATTAACCAGGCTATTCATTGCTGGTTGATCTCTACACAAATCTGTCCCCCACACTCCTAGTGGACAAAACCCATGAGAGGAAGAAGCTGGTAGGAAGACTGTGTTGTATATCAATAAAAATCCTATTCTGGGAGCTTCAAAAAATTATTTTCCTGGGGACCAAGTCTTTTGGTGACCCTCTTTCTCACAAATAATATTGAGTTATTTTTCCAAAACATCTGTCCTACACTGTTAAATCTCTTCTCAAAAACTTTCAAAACTTCCCATTGTCTGGAGTGCCTGGCTGGCTCAGTTGGTAGAGGATGCGAGTCTTGATCTCAGGGTTGTGAGTTCAAGCCCAACACTGGGGGTAGAGATTACTTAAATAAAGAAATAAATAAATGTCCAATTTAAAAGGTCAAATTTCAAAGTCCATGCATTCATTCAACAAATATTTCACCAACTCTGTGCTTGTGTATCACATCTTGTCAGTTAACCCAAGAGTAAATTAACTAGGATCAAGTGCTCTTCAACACAGTCTCTATTATTATTATTTTAGGCAAGATAATTCTTAATTGCTCAAGATTATTCCAAGTAGAGAAGGGAACATTTGCAACCCCGGCCTCTGACCAATATCCACCAGTAAGGCCCCAGTCACTGTGACAGCCCGAAGTGTCACACATTCCAGAAGTTCTCCTAGAGGGCAGTACTACTCCTGATTGAAAACCACTGACTCTGCGGAAAGATCCAGACCAGGACATCATAGAGCTAAGGATTTTAGAGCAGTCAGGCATGACTTATAAGACATGTCAGAAGTCCCAGTGAGGAAAAAAAAACAGAAGACGAAAACTTGTTCCAGAAGGCAGAACAGACTGGTATCTAGTATTACAAGGTAAAAGGTAAATAAGGGTTTCAATGAACAGAAAAAATGTTACAAAAAAGCAAATGATTAAGGACCAACACAGAAAAAATGCTTGAGATCACCAGAGGAGCAAGATAAAAGATGCTAATGATAAAATAGAGCTTCCACCTGACAAATTCAAAGGGGTAACATTCCGCGGACAACTGGTCTTCCCTCTCAACAAAGCAAGGTCATAAAAAGGGTGGGGTTGGGGCAGTGAAGACTATTCTAGATTAAAAGAGACTTAAGAAACAAAACAACCAAATCAATGAATATGTGGAACTTGCTTGGATCCAGATTTGAACAAATAATCTGTAAAAGACATTTTAGGGACAATTGGGAAAATCTGAACATAGTCTGGATCTTAGATGATATTAAGGAATTATCAATTTCGTTTGGTATAGTTATGTAGAAAAATCTTCATGCTTTTAGAAATGTATACATAAATATTCAGGGGTGAACAATCATTGTGTCTTTAAGTACTCCAAAATATTTCAGACAAAAGAAGATGAAGTAAATATGGAAGAATCTTAATTATTAAAGCTAGAATACTAGGTTAGAGATTCAATTTAGCATCTTAATAAATATTCTCTGTAATTGCTTTTTAATTATTTTGTTAAAATATTGTTGGATATATGAATTTTCGCTAGCCTATTCCCTCTACTTTTCTTCATGTTAGAAAAATTTTCATAATAAAATGTTAATTAAGAAAACTGGAACTTGGGGCGCCTGGGTGGCTCAGTTGTTAAGCATCTGCCTTCGGCTCGGGTCATGATCCCAGGGTCCTGGGATCAAGCTCCACATCGGGCTCCCTGCTCAGCGGGAAGCCTGCTTCTCCCTCTCCCACTCCCCCTGCTTGTGTTCCCTCTCTTGCTGTCTCTCTCTCTGTCAAATAAATGAATAGAATCTTTAAAAAAAAGAAAAAAGAAAACTGGAACTTGGGACGCCTGGGTGGCTCAGTTGCTTAAGTGTCTGCCTTGGGCTCCGGTCATGATCCCAGTGTCCTGGGATCGAGTTCCACATCCGGCTCCATGCTCAGCGGGGAGCCTGCTTCTCCCTCTCCCTCTGCTCCCCCTGCTTGTGCTCTTTCTCTCGCTCTCTCTCTCTCAATAAATAAATAAAATCTTAAAAAAAAAGAAAACTAGAACTTTATCAGGGAATATTGAAAAAATATATACATCGTTTCTATAGATATACAAACTATGTAGAACAAGAAATTAAAAAATGTAGAAAATCCCATAGGTGATCCTTATTCATGATGATCACCTGTGCCAGACCCACCAGTCAGAACAACGGACTTAGAGAGGACAGACAGTGGGGTCAAGGAGAACAGTTGGAAATACAAGGGAAAAAATCAATGAGAAATATAAAGAAATGCAGAAGCAACTGGAATATAAGAAGCAATAGATTAGAGAGACACAGCAGAAAAGAGATCAATGGGACCAGGAACTAAGTGAACATGCAGAGTACATGAAGTCAAAGATTTTGCCAATTTTTAGTGGCTGACTATTGGGAGGATGGTGGGAGAAAAAATAATTAGGAGACCCAGAAGGAGCAAATGTGGGAGGCATGTTAAAATTTAAGTGTGAGGGGCACCTGGGTGGCTCAGTCGGTT
Organism: Leptonychotes weddellii; assembly: GCF_054177405.1. NCBI lineage: Eukaryota > Metazoa > Chordata > Mammalia > Carnivora > Phocidae > Leptonychotes > Leptonychotes weddellii. Next base: position 94,176,766 of record NC_138370.1, read on the forward strand.
AAGCATCTGCCTTCGGCTCAGGTCATGATCCCAGGGTCCTGGAATGGAGCCCCCCATCAGGCTCCCTGCTTAGTGGGGAACCTGCTTCTCCCTCTCCCTCTGCTGCTCCCCCTGCTTGTGCTCTCTCTCTCTCACTATCTCTTTCAAATAAATAAATAAAATCTTAAAAAAAATGAAAATACATGAGACAACTGGTGATTGCTGATCTTAATAAAAAAGGAAAGAAGCGTCAGTAGAGAAAGGCAGAATGCAGGGAGTTGAAGAGTAAGCAGTTGATAAGGGAATACAGATAGCAGATGTATTTTGGTGATGAAAGGAAAAGGACATGTTGGTAGCTTCAAGGAAGGACCGTAAGCAAAACAAAAGGCCAGCTTTGTACTGTGGTTAACAGCAAGAACTCTGGAGTCACACTTCTTGGGTTCAAATCTTTACACTGCCAAATACTAGGAATGGACTTTGAACATATTACTTCACTTTCATTCCATCCGGTTCCTTATTTGCAATATGAGGTTCATAGTAATACCTCCCTCATAAGGTTGTGAGGATTAAATAACAGACTGTAATAAAATACTGAAATAGTAAACATTCTACATTTTCTAAGTGTTCAATGCAAAAGACAGGTACCTTCGAGGGGAAAAAAAAAAAAGAGAGACAAGGTATGCTGAGAGGCTCTACCTCAGAAATGTTGGCAGTTGTCATTGCTTTAAGTTAATGAGACAAATTATTTTAATAATTTGACATAAGCCAGGTTCTTCCAGCATTCTTTTTTTTTTTTAAGATTTTATTAATTTATTTGACAGAGAGAGAGCATAAGCAGGGGGAGTGGGAGAGGGAGAAGCAGGCTCCCGATTGAGCAGGGAGCCCGAGCCCGATGTGGGGCTCCATCCCAGGACCCTGGGATCATGACCTGAGCTGAAGGCAGATGCTTAACCGACTAAGCCACCCAGGTGCCCTTCTTCTGGCATTCTTAATAGTCAAAGATTCCCTGGAACTCCTGAAATTAGCTTCAGCAGTTATGTATGGGCTCTCCATTAATGAGACTATGAGCTACTCACTGAATCAACAGAAATTGAGAGAGGGGTCAAGACCAGATAAAAGATCATGGGAAATACCTCAGTGGAAGAAAAGTTTGTGACTCCCAAGGGAATGACTTTTTTGAGGGTAAATTTCCTGTTTGCCAGACGGTAGATCTAGTCAAAGTACAGAAAGAACCCCTTGTTTAGTGAACCCTCCCCATTCCAGAAACTTCCTTGGGTCCTGAGTTACTACAGTGTTATTCTCATAGGCAGATTCAAGTAGGGAAAAAAGAGAGGGTTTTTCACTGGGCTTGGATCTTTTTTTTTTTTTTAAGATTTTATTTATTTATTTGACATTGAGAGAGACAGAGAGAGAGGGAACACAAGCAGGGGGAGTAGGGTAGGGAGAAGCAGACTCCCCGCGGGAACAGGGAGCCCGATGCGGGGCTTGATCCCAGGATCCTGGGACCATGACCAGAGCCTAAGGCAGACGCTTAATGACTGAGCCACCCAGGCGCCCCTCACTGGGCTTGGATCTTAATGGCTATTCCTAAATAAAGTGAAAATTGATATAAAATATGTTTTGAAAAAGTTTCAAGGACAATTTATAAAGGAATGAAATCACCCCAGAGTTTCCCATCAAATACTCAAATGAAGACCTAAGGGCTATGTAGTAAAAAGAGGAAAGTGCAAAATAAACACTGTTCACAGATTCAGAGAGAATGTCTATTATCTTTCCTGTGAAAGACCATTTCTACATGCCTTCATTTACCTTTCAGGCCTAGCCTCCTTTACACATTACAGTTCTGAATTCAAGAGATCGGCAAAATCTTTTAAATTTTTTAGTACTTGCTAAAAGCCTGGTTGAGGGTGCCTGGGTGGCTCAGTCGGTTAAGCATCTGCCTTCAGCTCAGGTCACGATCCCAGCGTCCTGGGATGGAGTCCTGCTTCAGGCTCCTTGGTCAGCGGGGAGCCTGCTTCTCCCTCTCCCACTCCCCTCTGCTTGTGTTCCCTCTCTCACTGTCTCTCTGTCAAATAAATAAATAAAATCTTTAAAAAAGATAAACATACAAAGCTTAATTTAAAAAAATAAAAAATAAAAGCCTGGGTGAAATGTTACTTCTGAAGGCCCTCCTTGCTGTCTCCTCACTGCCTAGTAACAATACTAAAGATTTCTAGGAACAATAATAACCTAATTTTTAAAGTTGTTTTAAAGTTCGCAAGGATTCTATTTACACATGTCATTCAAGACACAAATAAAGGTAATAAATAGTAACTATTACTATCCCCCTTTACAGATGAGAAACTGAAGCCCAGCAAGGATAATGGCAACTGCCAGTCAGAGCTGGGGAAAGTGCCCAAACTCAATATCGAAATTCTGGATCTTGAGCCCACCACTAACATGATGGAAACAAGGGCATTTAAAATATCGTGGGCATCTCCCTCCCACGAGTGACTGGCGATCAAAGTCTAATCTTGAACTAGAACCAAGGTCTTTTAAAGTTTGCAACTGCCTTTAATTCTGCCTTGAGTTTTCCAAAAAGAAACCTGACCGCTTCTCTGGTACTTCATAACTCCACAGTCGGATTTCTGGGACAAGGGAAAATTCCACCACACTTACTTATCTTTTGAACGCAGCAGACTACCCCTCCGAGAGGCAATATTCCCTAATTATCACAAATCTATAGATGAAAGAATCTATGTAAATTATCACTCCATTTTGTATGTTCTCCAAATCCTCTTGACGTGATACATTTATCTTCCTAGAGAAAATTTCCATGGCCTTCAGCTCCAAACTATGTATCTTAATACGTTTTGAGAATTGTAGCACAGATTCTTTTTTTTTCCTTAAATGCATTGAATATTCATCATGTGTACAAACAATATTTCCAGGAGTTATTACTTTATACTAACCCAAATTAGTACTTCCTTCCCATTAGCTGCAAGCTTAATTTTCTCCTAATGAAATGTTGAATATGTATAAAATTAACTATATTAAAGTTGTATTGAGCATTTTCAAAACACTTAATTAAGGATTTAACTGATCATTCCTACCACTGGAGGGCACCAAAAGCCAAGAAGCATAAGCATTAAAAAATTAACCAGTTTTCAGATTTGCTACACAATTAAATTTTGAAGTATTAAAAAAAAAAAGTATAGGTTACATTTCTTTTACCTAGAATGTCCTTTCCCCTAGCCTAGTAATTCAAGTCTAGCTCAGATATTGGTCCAGCTTTCTCTAGCACCACATCTCCGTTAGAAAAAGTAATGATTCCTTCTTCTGTGCTTCTCTGTACTCCTACAACACCTGGTGTATTTAGTGCAGTTAATTGAAGGATATATATATATATTTTTTTTTTTTTTTTCCCCCAGTTAGCTCTATGTCCAATGTGGGGCTCAAACTCATGACCCTGAGATCAAGAGTCACATGCTCTGCTGACTGAGCCTGCCAGATGCCCAGGAAGGAAATATTTCTTAACAATTTACTATGTGCCATGCACCAGAGACTGTTTTTCCCTCAAAGAGTTTATATCACAGGGTTCAGGACATGCCACCCCAAAATATGTCAAATTGAATACTGAATATTTTAAATATTGAATATTGAATGTGGCAAATTGGCATATTGAATATTTTAAGCTTAAGGAATTTGAGAAATGGCACTTGTCTGAAGAGTTTTCTGACCTTCTCTTGATAAAGTTCACAAGTCCCAGAGGAAAGGAGCATTCCCACCTCTGCAGAGAAAAGGACACAGAGAGAAATCCGAATGAATAGGACTTGCTAAGTTTCCCTAGCTTACTACATTTACCTCCTATCCTCTGTTCCATCATAGCTTTCCACAATTTCCCACTCTTTATCAAACCTAGCATAAAAACACTCAGGTTTAACCACTTCACTTGGTCTTCATTTCCTCATGAAGGCTCTCATGCCACATTAAACTTCCATTAAATACACTTGTATGCTTTTCTCTATCTTTTGTTGCAGATGTCCCAATTGAGAACTTAACAGGATAGAAGGAAAAGATACTTTTGCTTCCTTACAATAAGTAATAGAGTGAAAAGAGAAAAAAAAAATACAATTACATGCAAAAATAGAAGTATAGTAATGAAATAAATAGCAAAAGAAGATCAGTAAACATTAAGAATTCATTATTGAGGGGCGCCTGGGTGGCTCAGTCGTTAAGCATCTGCCTTCGGCTCAGGTCATGATCCCAGGGTCCTGGGATCGAGCCCTGCATCGGGCTCTCTGCTCAGCGGGGAGCCTGCTCCTCCCTCTCCCACTCCCCCTGCTTGTGTTCCCTCTCTCGCTGTGTCTCTCTCTGTAAAATAAATAAATAAAATCTTAAAAAAAAAAAAAAAAGAATTCATTATTGAAAGAAATACTTCCAAGCACTGCCTTTACATTCACCTTGGAAGACAACCTCATTTTTATTAACTGAGTACCAACTCAGAACACTTTTAGGCACTGTGGAGAAGCATACAAAAGAAATAAGTTGTACCACTTCTAACAGAAGAAATGTTAAGCCTACTGGATAAATAAAAGATGTATATCCAAAACTTCAAGACATTAAAAAAGCAATATACATTCAAATGTAATTAATTTACTATAAAGAAAACGCATTATGTGTTCAGGGAAAAAAAGAATTGTTTAAAAAGAACACATATTGGGGCATCTGAGTGGCTCAGTAGGTTAAGCGGCTGCCTTCAGCTCAGGTCATGATCCCAGGGTCTTGGGTTTGAGCCCTGCATCAGGCTCCTTGCTCAGCGGGGAGCCTGCTTCTCCCTCTCCCTCTCTGCTCCCCCTGCTTGTACACTCTCTCTCTCTGTCTCTCTCTCTGTGTCAAATATATAAATAAAATCTCTTTCAAAAAAAGAACAAATATTAAATCAACCTAAAGCACCTTTGATTTAATACATCAGAAAATAAGAAGTCCCATTAAGTCTAGAGGAGAAAGCCCAGCTTTATAAAAATGGAACTTGAAATAGATTTTCCCCCAAGCTTCACAGTAAAGAACCAGAACTGAGGGAGGGCAGGGGTGGGGAAACTAAGCAGTCAGACCTTAATCTGAGGGCCTGGAAGGTAAGTGGTCAGGGTACCTGGGGGGTACCTACAATCTTATCGAAGTTATTTTGCCATCATTGTATTTCAATATCTTCATTTAAAAAATGAGGAGTTCATATTCAATGGTCTTTAAGGATAATTCTAGCTCCACCATGCAATGATTTTTATGGTATCAGCTACTGGAATGAAGGGCTGAATTTAAAACACATTATAGTCAAAAAACCAATAGGAACTTGACAGCAAATAGGATGGGGAAAGAATGAAGGGAAGAGAGAAACAACATTTAGTACACCATGGATGTAGAAGCACTTGGAAAAGCATAAAGTCCTCTACAACATATGGAGCTATAATAATCACTATTAATCAAATACGGCTCCAGGGGGCACCTGGGTGGCTCAGTCGTTAAACGCCTGCCTTCGGCTCAGGTCATGATCTAAGGGTCCTGGAATCGAGCCCCGCGTTGGGCTCCCTGCTTGGCAGGAAGCCTGCTTCTCCCTCTCCCACTCCCCTTGCTTGTGTTCCTGCTCTCGCTGTGTCTCTCTCTGTCAAATAAATAAAGGCTTAAAAAAAAACAAAACACAAATATGGCTCCAGGTCTGGATGACGGGAAAATGCTGGACTGATACTACAGAACTGAATCAAAACTAGAGAAGTTGAGGATCAAAGAGAAAGTGGGCTTTCCTTTCACATGCTAATTGACTCACCTCCCCTTTATCTACAGTACTGAGATGGAATTTACCACCAAGGGACAGACCGAAGGGAATCCTCTTATTTTTATGCAACTCCCACCTTTATTCTTATTGTCTGATAACAATTCCTAGAAAGGTAAAGAAAATAGCTATTCAAACTTAGTAATTAGAAAGATTTGTAATATATCTTGTAAAGACTGTTCTGACACTAGATCTGATCTATGGCATTGTTTTCTAAAAATTATAAATAGAAAAACTAGGAAGAAATAACATTTAAAATTGATCAGAGAATAGAATATATTTAGGCTTGTATTTCAAATTCCAGATAGACTATAAATAGAAAAAAAAAACACCTTTTTCTCCAACTTACTAGTAAAACTTGTATGTAACTCAGAATCAACCTAAAACAATGCATCTTTTTTTTTTTTTTTTTGTAATTTCTACACCCAATATGGGGTCAGAACTTACAACCCCGAGATCAAGGGTTTCATGCCCTACCAACTGAGCCAGCCAGGTGCCCCAACTACACATCTTTAAAAGGATTATACAGGGTTCATAATAGGACACGCTACCCCAAAATATGGCACCTTTGCATTTTGCACACTTTAAACTGAAGGAATTTGAAAAACAGCAGGTGTAGGAAGAACTTTCTAACCTTCCCTGAAGCAAGTCCTAAGTCCCTCATATGAGAGATGCCCTCCCTATGGAAAGAAGCATCCCTATCTCTAAAGAGAAAAGGACACAAAAGAAATCTGAATGAAGAGGCCTTGCTAAATTTCCCTAGTTTCCTAAACTAATTGATACACTTTGTCCTATTATACCTTTCCACAACTTCACTCTTCATCAAACCTAGCATAAAAACACTCAGGTTTGGGGCACCTGGGTGGCTCAGTCATTAAGCATCTGCCTTCGGCTCAGGTCATGATCCCAGGGTCCTGGGATCGAGCCCCGCATCGGGCTCCCTGCTCAGCGGGAAGCCTGCTTCTCCCTCTGCCACTCCCCCTGCTTGTGTTCCCTCTCTCACTGTGTCTCTCTCTGTCAAATAAGTAAATAAAATCTTTTAAACAAAAACAAAAACTCAGGTTTAACCACTTATTCAGATCTTTTCTTATAAGTGCTCTCATGTTATATAAAACTTAGATTAAATAAATTTGTGTGCTTTCTTAGTCTACGTTGTTTAACCACTTATTCAGATCTTTTCTTTTTTTTTTTTTTAAGATTTTATTTATTTATTTGACAGAGAGAGACATAGCGA
>NC_138370.1:94184284-94206641 GCF_054177405.1 Leptonychotes weddellii
AAAAAAAAAAGAATTCATCATTCAATTCAGTATTTCATCCCCCTAAATCTCTACTCTGGGTTTTTCTTTACATGACCCTTCACTCTCTCTTCTACCACTTTCCTTTCTAGCAAGTCTTCTTGGGCAGCTATAGGGCAGAGTCTACAGACACAATACACAGAGTGACTAGGAAATCACATGAAAGGCCGACACAGGGTGAGAGACCTGGGAACTGGTGAACTTCATGGATTCTGTGGGTGGCAGCCACGAGACAGTGATTCCAGACATTGGCCACCTGAAGGAAAGCAAATTCAGTGTACCATGTTTTTTTGAGAGAAGGTAGAAATCCACACATCAATATGAAGTCTTTTAATCATTGGAAACTAATCAAAAGTTTGTAATATAAATGCATAATGCAGCCGAACACACGCACACGGGCACACACACACGTGTGCACAAACACACACGCAAACAACAAATACATGACAAGGACCTAGGCAGGCCCACAAGTTGACTTCTGCTTTCAATTTATAAGAAGCCTCAGATTGGCCATAGCAACTGAGAACTGGAAAGGATTTTAGAACTCATCAGGAGCAAACACACTGTTTTATGACAAAAAGAAACAGGCCCAGAGAGGGGCTGTGGCTTCAGTGCAGGGGAACCAATGTTAACTGGGGATAAATTACTACACCAGGCAGAGGACATGGATGCCCTCAAGGGAATACTTGGAAAGCAGTTTCACCAATGTCCATTCAATAATAAAGGATTCTTCAATGTACAGAAATAGAACAAAAAAGGACGTATCATGTCTCTGATGGCCAGTTAATGCCTGTCATCTCAACCCAAGTCTCTTCTCCAACCTCAAGCTCTTCCTGCTCTAGCATACTGCCTCCTGGTTCTCCAAAACAACTCCAACCGTTCCCACCAAGGAAATGGAGCAGTATAAAACGAGACAATGCTTGCAAATATGGAGGAAAGCTGCCAGCATTTAGAATGCCATATACCAGTATCAGGCAACCCGTGAAAGGGAAGAAACACTTGACCTTTAATTTTACAAAAATATGGTGACTCAGCTAACACAGTGCTGGAATCAGAAAACAGAAGGGTAGTCCTGGCTCAGCCATTAACTAGCTAAAAGACTAGGCAAATAAGTAAACTAATGATGTTAGACTGGAAGGCGACTTAAAGAGTTGCCAGTTTGGTGACTCTAAGACTTTTTATGACAGACTTCATTGAAGTTCAAAGAAGAAAGATATCATTGTGGGCAGGAAATGTCAAGGAAAACTTTGCAGAGAAGCCATGGATTAGATTAGGTTCTAAAGGATGAGAAGGATTAAGTAGCAGTGGGGGAGGGATGGAATTAGAAGTAGGGGAGGGGGAAGCTAAAGGAAACAGCTTTAGCAAAAATGTAGGGACAGGAATGCACCCAGAGATATGCTAAGGTGTGGAGGGACTTTAGAGCAAATGGCAGAGATTTTATCTCTAAAGTAGGAAGTGAGGTCCATTTGCATGAAGAATCCCAAGAGAATTGTTAAGGACTTAAGAAGTGGGGCAAATTTGGGGATCTTTTCTTCTGGGGTACGTGCTGAAGTTTCGAGAAGGGATGTTGCACCAGAGGTGGGAAGCCTGCCTAAGGAAGGCTGTGAAATTTTTGTTACTCTCAGTACAAAAGAATAGGGGGAATATAGTTTGAGGTGTGCTCTCATGTTTTTGCCACAATTTCTAGGATTTACCACCTGAGGGTAAATGACCATTGAAGCCAAGACTTCTTGTAAGTGCCACAACTTTATGCCGACTCCTAGGAACTACCTTTTTTTGAGGATACAGAAATTAAACGGAAGAGAAAATCAACTCTTTATTCATTCATCAGTCCTCTACTGAATTCTATACCGAGCACTTTGTTAGGAAAGTCACTCTGTTTCTTCTTTTTTCTTTTTTTTTTTTTTAAGATTTTATTTATTTATTTGAGAGAGAGAGAGCACATGAGAGGGGGGAGGGACAGAGAGAGAAGCAGACTTCCCGCTGAGCAAGGAGCCCAACACGGGACTCCATCCCAGGACCCAGGGACCATGACCCGAACTGAAGGCAGTTTCTTAACCAGCTGAGCCACCCAAGCACCCGTCCCTGTGTGTTTCTGGTCCTCATTAAATTAATATTACTCTCTGCTCTTTACCATCTGTTTCAACCCCACCAACCCTCCCTGAGAGACACTCATAGGCTGCCCATGATGAGCACTACACTTACACCTGGGACACAGCTGGGACAAGGATGAAGCAAGAGAGGCACTTTTTCTCTGGGTCATTAAAATTGGGGCCTCCCCCTGCTTGTGTTCCCTCTCTCGCTGTCTCTCTCTGTGTCAAATAAATAAATAAAATCTTAAAAAAAAAAAAAAAAAAAAAACACAGGGGAGCCTGGGTGGCTCAGTCATTAAGCATCTGCCTCCGGCTCAGGTCATGATCCCAGGGTCATGGGATCAAGCCCCGCATCGGGCTCCCTGCTCAGCGGGAAGCCTGCTTCTCCCTCTCCCACTCCCCCTGCTTGTGTTCCCTCTCTCGCTGTCTCTCTCTGTGTCAAATACATAAATTAAATCTTAAAAAAAATAAGTAAGTAAAAATAAAAAAAATAAAATTGGAGAAATAGGCACTTCTTGCTTCATTCTTAATCTGGTCTGGGAGGATACACATAGCCTTTCTCTCCAGCTCTCCTAAGAAACACTCCCCAGGCTGGGATTATCTTTCTCACCACCCACAGCCTTTATTATTTCATACCAGGGCTGTTCTCAGTAACCTTTCAACTAGCCTGGTCCCTCACTTTCCGCAGGCCTCTCTTCCCCATTCTTTTTTTTTTTTTTTTTTTAATTTACTTATCCACTTGAGAGAGAGAGCATGCAGGGAGGGATAGAGGGAGAGGGAGAGAAGCAGGCTCTGCTAAGTGCAGAGCCAACAGCCCTGAAATCATGACCTGAGCCTAAATCAAGAGTCCAGGCTCAACTGACTGAACCCCCCAGGCACCCCCACACATACCATTTCTTTTTTTCTAGCCCTAGGGGCCTTTCCTTCTTAGGGCTCCTCACTGACTCATCAGATGCTTCTCCTGGGCTCAGAATGCCAGTCTTGCTTCATCTGCTGAAATTTTAAAAACCGTGCAGTCAGGTGGTAGAGAGAGCTTTGGAGAAATCTCCAAATCCACATATATACACAATATATACAATATGTGGCATGTGTGTAGAAATATGATAGCAAACAATAAATCTAGTTAAAAGGAAGTGTGCTGAGATTCTTGTCTGCACCTGTAACTCATCCAGATGTAAATAAATACATAAATCTTTGAAGGGTGATTTTTCTAAAAAAACAAGTAGACATTTCCCATTTAGTGAGCTTCTGAAGGGCTTCCATTTCTCTGTCTTTCTTTAATGTGCAGAGTGGAGCAGGGGGTCCTAGGGGCTTTCTATAACCAGTGACTCCCCCTATTAATTTCTCTTCAGTTAATCTGAGATTTACTCCTTCAGTATCTGCTTCCTTTAACAGAAAGAAAATGTTCTTAGAGATAAAATAAAGCCTAATAATATCTATGCTCTACTGCATGGAAACAAACAGGTCTGTTTGGATTTTTCTCATTCATGATCACTAGGGTAATCAAAAAAGCTGGGCATGGGGCATCTTTCTTGAGATACAAAGTAAAAAATTGTGGAAGTAGGAAAATAATGTGTTGGAAGGTGCCTAGAGGTGAATAATCCTGAAATGAACACCTTTTATATTCTATGATAAATGTCAATACAAAAATGTGCTTCCTATTATCCAGCACCATCCAGGAACAATCCTAGAAATTCCAGGGCAATCCTAGAAAATACTACTGTGATTGTTTTCAATCTGGTGATTCTATTCAGACAATCTAGCTCGCAGACTCTGCAGGGTTGGGGACAGCTGACTTTGGGAAATTTTAGAGTAAACAGCCCATGCTTTTGAATACATTTTCTGAGTGTAACATTTTCTCCCAAATTACAAAGTTTATTTTGATCCATAAACAAGTGCTTGCCATTAGTATCTATGGATCTATTTTTATACCTAAGCACAGTCACCCAAGGCATTTTCCCAACAGAAACTTAAAATCCTCACATATATGTTACCAATAACATCAGTGGAGACATTATATTTGGTGATAACTACTGAAATGTGCAGCGGTCATAAAGAATCAATTCAAGATGATCGAGAATCACAAGTCAGCCCTATACCTTTATTTCTGAGAACCTAATCTACTTTCAACTGCTATTTACTAAATTGATTGTGTATAATTCTTGTTTCCAATAATTCCAAGGTATGTTTCAAGATGTTGTCCAACGAAGTGGTTTTCAATTGCCTTGCTTTAGGGGACTATAAAGCATGTTCACATATGGGTATCTTGCATTCATCCACTTTCAGAAAATATCAAGGACAAAATCATGTTGTGAGAAACTTCAGGCCTAAAGGCAGCAGGAATCAGAGGAAAAACAGGAAGGTCAAACAGGAATTTGCTATCTGTGCATGAAATTAACATAAGCTTATAGTTTAAAGATGAAGCAAACAAGAAAAAAAGCAGATTTAAGGAAGGAAGAATTTATCACTATGAACTGACCCTCTCCTGGGATTAAGGACACCTTGGTCACACACATTCCTAGAAGAAATACATTGCTTTAGGTTGTTTATGAAGGTGTTCTCTACATTTCCACACCAGGCTCAGGTCTGGCAAGTCTGAATTAGATCTACCACCACTTGGGGACATGGAATCTTATTTCTGACATGTGCCCCCACATTTACTCTATAAAACCCACAATGACCATTTTAATTTGCCATCTTACAACTATTACATGGTAAACATGTTTGTGTAAAGAGGCAAATCTGATAGTAATCAACTCCAGATTAAAAACTGTTTTGCTTGGGGGATGCCTTATTGAGTGGTATGGAAATTCAAGAACAAGACAGTCTTCCAGAAGAGCTTTTAGTGTCATACATCATACAATATTAATCACACATTTTCCTGATACACTGAAGATATTGAAAACACTTGGAGTATGCCTTCCAAAAAATGTATGTGTGAAAACAGCTTTTACTACCTCTCAATAGATAATAGAGAATGTATATTCTAGGATAATAGCCAAATCTTTCCATCACTGAAAAAAATTCACAAATACACAGATGATAACATCATTAGGAACACTCTAATAGAAGTTAACCAATTGAGCTAGGGTTAAACGGATAACATAAGCAGTTATTAGTATTTAAAATCATTAGCAACTTCTATTTTTAACTCACAATTAATATTTCTCTTTTCCAATCCTAAAATACTGGAGGGTTAAAGTCTATTATTTAACGTCTGTTGTTACTCTGTCCTATCACTCCTCATACTTCTCCCACCTTCTTTTCATTCTCAGTATTAAGAGGGCAGTTGGATTCCCGTAAGTAGAACCAAAATGAGAAGACCACGGTAAAACGTATCACGTCAGAGCAAAATCACGTTGCTTAACCATCAGCACTTGATATTTAGTTTCTAACTTGAAAAATAAATCTACTCTTAAATTCAGTGTTTTCGTGTAAAACAAGGCTCCTTTCCTCACCTCAACAGTTCCTGGGAGAAAACAACCATCTTCCATCTCCCCAACAAAAGGTATTCACCTAATCAATTTGCGCATAAGCCACTCATTTTCACATGCAAATATTCCCGTGTATTACCACTTTGCACATTTGAATGTGATTTTTACATTTAAAGCCGGGTGGCAAGGCTTTAGAGATCCCAGCCTGTGGTCTACGGATTAAGACTTCGTTTCTAATTATCATGTCCTTTTGGTGCTAATGTGTTTGTTCCTTATTAGTGCCACTCACTGACCTGGATGTAAGCCAGATTAAAAGAAATTCCTTTGATTTTCCTGTTTTGAAAGAGACAAAGAATTTCTCACTTTGAAAATCCCCACAGTTTGGGTGAAGAATGTATCACCTCAGGATGTTGATACCCTTTATTATAACTTACGTTCTTAGGAATTCCTTAACTTTAAAAGATCTGGTCACTGTTCCTGTCTTCTTTTTGGGGGGAATGTACTGATACTATTAATTGTACTCAATTCCTGAAATAATGTAACACATGTTGAAATGCTTTTTAGAGATTTTATAAAAATGTGAATATGGTTATAAACCTAGTTACTGCTTAAAATTGGATATTTCAATATATTTGAAGTATTTGCAGAAAAATAGTATCATGTCTTTTGTCATTAAATAATAGGAATAACTTTAATAACCTTCCACCAAGCTATTTACATAATTTAATTTACATTATTTAAACCTATTTTAAATTATAAAAATGAATAAATTCCTTTAGATTAATATGTGTCAATTATTGGACCCTACTTTACAAATTTTCATGTGATACTAATATTACTTAACAGTAAAACATGTACATAATCTAAGGAACACATCATCTGTATCTTTCCAATATAAGAGAAATAATGATGCCTTTCTTCATCCAGAAAATTATGCATGTCAGGAGAGGTAGCTCAAAGGCATTTTCTGGTTCCCAAGTTAACTCTGCTACTCCACAAATCAAATAACATTTTATTTAGACTCTCCTTTATTTACATCATACGTGAGAGCTAGAAAAGCAGTTTTAACTGAAGTTAAACCCAATGTGCTCTTTAGATATATTTGGAAAACTAATCTAAGATTAATACAATTTTTCAATGTTCTTAATTCTTGTAAATGATGATCAACAAAAGCTGGTTATACATGCTAACTCGATTGTCATCCCAAATATGTGTGATCTCATCTAAGAACTCCCAAAATATCTAGGCCACTGTATAACTGAAAATTCAGTAGATTACCTTAATGGGCTGAAGTGAGAAGGGGTGGGTAAGAGGACAAGATTAATACTATATTCCAAAAAAAAAAAAAAAAAGAAAGTTTATTAACAGTTTTTATGTGTAGATTTACAGTTGATGCATATGTGTTATGACCCATGTGATTGGTGAATACATGGTACTGATTTTTTTTTTGAAGATTTTACTTATTTATTTGACAGAGAGAGACACAGCGAGAGAGGGAACACAAGCAGGGGGACTGGGAGAAGGAGAAGCAGGCTCTCCCTTGAGTAGGGAGCCTGATGCGGGGCTCCATCCCAGGACCCTGGGATCATGCCTTGAGCCAAAGGCAGACGCTTAACAATGGAACCACCCAGGCGCCCCCATGTAACTAATTTCTAAGAATTAGTCAAGGAAGAAGTAAATAGTAAAGGAAGAAAAGGACTGATGCATTTGATTACCTACTTATGAATATAATGAAGAAAAGACATAATAAATGGAATCCAAGGATTCCAATCCAACTGAGAAAGAACTATTTGATCATATATGACACTTACATGAAAAGGCCTCACAAGTCACTTAGAAAGAGACCAAAGCACCAATAGAAAATGACAAAGACTGTGTACGTTATGCACAGACATTCACAAATAAGGAAATAAAAATGGCTAATAGACTTACAAAAATATATTTAACCTGATAACAAATGAAGAAATACATATTAATCCAATGAAATTTATTTTCACTATCAGACTGGCATGGATAAAAAATAAATGAAAATATTTAATATTGGCAAGCATTTGCTGAAACAGGCACTCTGATATTCTTTAGGTAGAAATGTAAATTTGTGTCATAACTACAGAGGACAATTGGCAATATATACTAAAATTTAAGATACACATAGCCTGACCCCAATATTCCTCATTTAGGATCTCATCCTAAGAAGATATTATAGATAACATGAAAAACTGCAAACAATGGAAATGTCTCAAAGAGTAGAATTATCCATTAAATGTAATACTCTGTAACTATTCAATAAATCTATTTATACTATTTTATCCAAAATGTTCAATGAGAAATATAAAATATACATCTACAAGTGTTGGTTTAAGCAACAGACATATGAAAAAGCTGGAAGACTATATACTGAGGAAGTTATCTTTAGAGAAAAGAACTATGAAAGACTTTCATTTCCCTTTAATATACTTCTTTCTTTTTTTTTTTAAGATTTTATTTATTCATCTGAGAGAGACAGACAGAGAGGGACAGAGAGAGCACAAGCAGGAGGAGAGGGAGAGGGAGGGAGAAGTAGGTTCCCCACTGAGTAGGGAGCCAGATGCAGGGCTAGATTCCAGGACCCTGGGATTATGACCTGAGCTGAAGGCAGGCGCTTAACAACTGAGCCACCCAGGCGTCCCAATATTTGAGCTTTTACCTGATATGGTAGCCCCCACAGATCTCAAAATGAGATGTGGAATGAGGGCTGAAATCCCCAAAATGTGTTATGGATTGTTGTTATTGAATTTTGGATCATCTGACATTTGACTCTGGGGAAGTTTTTTTTTCAATACTACTTTTACTTTGTTCTAAGAATGAAAATATATCTGATCATGTTACTCCTCTACTTGCAAATCTATTATGGGTAACCATTGTTCAAAGGATAATGCCCAAATTCTTCCTTATCAAGACAAACAAGGCCCTTAACATTCTGGCCCCAACCTACCTGAACCAGCCTTATCTAGGATCTCTGTTCATCCACCTCCACACCCCACCTACCCACACACTCTCCAGTGAAAAGCTTAGTGACGACCCAGTGCTAACACCAAGTGGATTTCATCTCCTCTATGAAGAACTTCCTCAAGTTTGTGTGGTATTTATCACACTTTTATTTGTTTAAGTGCTTATTCTCTGTTCTAAACAGTAAACTATTCAAGTAAAGGGGCCATGTATTTGGCATCTAGTACCTGAAACATTGGTATATCCTAACTATTTATGCCAATTAGGAAGGAAAATGCTTTATGAAGTGTTTTGAGTCCAATGCCAATTACAAAGATTTACAAACCGGCCATTTTATGGGAAGAATGATAAATCTAAATGGAATAGAGAACAAATTTAAAATTATAAAATTACATCCAGAACAAAATCCGACTATGAATGCTTGCCCTAGACAACTCTATGAACCCCCACACTTCAACACTGGCTATGCTGGGGGACGGCTTAGCTGCTCTGTCACCCACACCTCCCAGTTCCAGCTCCAAGGGACAGCATGGAGAGGGCAGTCAAGGTGACCATGGAAGGAAAAGGAAGCTCTCGGTAGGGCCAAGTGTAGGAGTGCCAGACCTTGGGGGAAGCAGATGCCTTATTGGAAAGTGCTTTTTGAAAAGGGGAAGCCTATTGGCTTCATATCGGGAGCAGTTAGAAGAAGAAAAGGAAGTTTGGGCTAATCTCTTTCTCCTGGGTGTTTATTCCTGGGTGAGAAAGGCAAAGCTGAATCTCTGGATACGGAAGCACATGATAAATGATTGTTGCTAGGGAGAGAGTGGTTGTCATAGGAGATAATAATCCTTCAGAGAATAATGCCTTTGCCCTTTTGTTAATAGCCATTTGTTTCTGCTTTTTCTCTTTTCTTCCCCCCTCATCAGAACATGCACTAGAAATACTACCAGCTAACCACACTTAAAGGAACCTGGTTGGTGGTTGGTGGTGAGAATTTGGGAAATAAAATAGCCAAGCGAGAAATAAATAAATAATAAATAGGCAAGCTAGAAATATCAGCCGGTAACCAAGATTTTTATTTCTTGAAAAGGTTTTTTTTTTTTTTTCCCCATGGGGCACCTGAGTGGCTCAGTCAGTTCAATGTCTGCCTTCGGCTCAGGTCATGGTATCAGGGTCCTGGGATGGAGCCCTGCATCAGAGCCTGCTTCTCCCTCTCTCTCTGCCTGTCACTCCCCCTGCTTATGCGCTCTCTCTCTCTCTCTCTCTCTGTCAAATAAATAAATAAAATCATCTTTTTTAAGAAAAGGGTTTTTTTTTCCCAAGAAAAACATTACCATTCACTTAATGATTCATATAATATGTACCCTCTGCCTTCTCTGCACTTTGCACTGTGCTAGACCCTGGGGATAAGATGAATAAGACATAGTCCATGCCCTCAAGGATGTGACATTTGTCACAAAAAAGAAGTGCATTAAGCTGTTGTAGGCTGCAGCAATGAAAGCCTAGAAAGGTGGAGGCAGGGCACAAAGAAGGAGTGATTGATGGATTCAACCTGGGAGACTCAGAAAAGGCTCCCATAGAGGGATGAGTGACTCTTGGGATGATTCTTTTTTTTTTTTTTTTAAGATTCTTGGGATGATTCTAGAAAGTAGACTCCCTGGTTGACAGGGAGGGGGAAGGCTTGGGATCAAAACAAAGGAATTTAAATGAGAAGCAAAAATTTCCTGGCCCATTCATAGACCTGGGGCTCTGCTCAGGAGGGACAAGCCAGATCTTGGAGGATCTTAGAAGCCTTATTAAAAATTTGGACTTCATGTTAAAGGCAATGAGGAATCATTTAATATTTCCAAGCAAGAAAATAAATCTTTATAAAATTTGAGTTTTATAAAGATCTCTTTGGTGGTAAAGGATAAGCTAGACAGTGTGAGACTAGAGACAGGCTAATAAGAGACAAGAGAGGAAGGAAAGCAAATGAGCAGAGGGGATATGTAAGACACAATACCAGATCATCCTACCAGAGGGAAAAAAGCAATACTGGCAAAGATTTAATTTTAGTATATTATTTTAGTTTAAAAATGTACTGTATGCCTCTTCTCTCAGCCCTAAAACTCTAATCATACTTTTCTGATGAATCAAAAAAAAAAAAATATCTTGGTGTTTTCTGGCGCTGCATGAGCATAATGCTAATTATGCACCTGCATCTAAAGTGCCCATGTTTCTAATTCAGGACAAACTGTTAGCCTCCTGGAAATAAGTAAACAGAGAAACCACTAATTAAAAAATTAACCTGACATTTGCCTGGGCTTTCTTAGAGCTAGAAAGAATCCTCTAGGATTAACAGTGATCCAATCAATTTGGAGTATGTTGAAGTTCCCACATCCTTCTGAAGAAAATATAGTAACACATGCTGAAGAGATTGAAGATTGTCCTCCTAAAGTATCTATCGTTCAACAAATGTCAAAATTGTTTATTGTAAACAAAATATTTTACATATAAACTTAAAATATATATATATATATATATATATATATATATATATATATATATTCACTCACCAATATTTATTTAGCTCCAATTAGGTATCAGGGAAAATAAACAGTGAAAAATGAAACACAACCCCTGTCCTTGTGGAATTTACACTTGAACATAAGAAAAGTTTATATATATTTCCATATATTCTGAATATAAAACACTGTCATAAAAGGTAAATTAGAAAATTTCTTTCATTAGCATAGCTTTTGTTATGATGGTACACAGCATTCAGATATTTCAGAAGTTACTTGCACCCTATGCCTACCTTTCTTTTTATTTATTTTTTATTTTTTTAAAGATTTTATTTATTTATTTGACAGAGAGAGAGATAGCAACAGCAGGAACACAAGCAGGGGGAGTGGGAGAGGGAGAAGCAGGCTTCCCGCTGAGCAGGGAGCCTGATGTGGGGCTCAATCCCAGGACCCTGGGATCATAACCTGAGCCAAAGGCAGACGCTTAACGACTGAGCCACCCAGGTGCCCCTTAAATAGCTTACAAATTTATTCACTTTTTTATTTTATTTTATTTTATTTTAGGGGCTCCCGGGTGGCTCAGATGGTTGGGCGTCTGCCTTTGGCTCTGGTCATGATCCCAGGGGCCTGGGATCAAGCCCCACATGGGGCTCCCTCATCAATGGGGAGCCTGCTTCTCCCTCTCCCTCTGCTATTCCCTCCACTTGTGCTCTCTGGCTCTCCATCTCTCTGTCAAATAAATAAATAAATAAAATCTTTAGAGAGTTGGGGTGGGGAAAGGGGAAGCAGACTCCCCACTGAGCACAGAGCCCCAACATGGGGCTCCATCTCACAACCCTGAGATCCTGACCTGAGCTGAAACCAAGAGTCAGATATTTAACTGACTGAGCCACCCAGGCACCATTATTCACTATTTTTAATAATGTAGAAGACATTTGTTACTTCTTTCTCATTATTAATGCAAGATGACAACTGGGGAAATACAGAAAGTATTAAGAGGAAAATAAAAAATGATTCAAACTATTATTAATGACAAACCTTGCATCTTCTTGTTCCATTTCTTTCTTATTTTTTTTTTTTTTAAGATTTTATTTATTTATTTGACAGAGAGAGACACAGCGAGAGAGGGAACACAAACAGGGGGAGAGGGAGAGGGAGAAGCAGGCTTCCTGCCAAGCAGGGAGCCCAATGCGGGCTCGATCCCAGGACCCTGGGACCATGACCTGAGTCGAAGGCAGACACTTAACGACTGAGCCACCCAGGAACCCCCCTTCTTGTTCAATTTCTTTCCCTTACCCACCATATTCATCAGAAAGTCTGTCAACTCTGTCTCTTAAATATTCAATACCATCCACTTTTCTCTATCTCTGTTGATGGCACTAATCCAAATCACCATTATCTCTTTCATGGATTACTGTACTATCTTAACTAGTCTTGCTAAGGCTCTGTCGTTACTCCACCTAAGCACCATACAGTAGCAAGTGATTTTTTTTTTAAGATTTTATTTATTTATTGACAGAGAGCGACACAGGGAGAGAGGGAACACAAGCAAGGGGAGTGGGAGAGGGAGAAGCAGGCTTCCCGCAGAGCAGGGAGCCTGATGTGGGTCTTGATCCCAGGACCTTGGAATCATGACCTGAGACAAAGGCAGACGCTTAACGACTCAGGCACCCCACAAGTGATTTTTTTTAAAGATTTCATTTAGGGCAGAGGGAGAGGGAGAAGCAGGCTCCCAGATGAGCAGGGAGCCCGATGCAGGACTCAATCCCAGGACCCTGGGATCATGACCTGAGCCAAGGGCAGAGGCTTAACTGACTGAGCCACCCAGGCGCCCCAACAAGTGATTTTTTTAAATTTTTATTAACATATAATGTATTATTTGTTAACAGGTGTACAGGTCTGTGATTAATCAGTCTTACGCAATTCACAGCACTCACCATAGCACATACCCTCCCCGATGTCTACCACCCAGCCACCCCATCCCTCCCACCCCCCACCACTCCAGCAACCCTCAGTTTGTTTCCTGAGATTAAAAGTCTCTTATGGTTTGTCTCCCTCTCTGGTTTCATCTTGTTTCATTTTTCCCTCCCTTCCCCTATGATCCTCTGCCTTGTTTCTCAAATTCCACATATCAGTGAGGTCATATGATACTTGTCTTTCTCTGACTGACTTATTTCACTTAGCATAATACCCTCTAGTTCCATTGCAAATGGCAAGATTTCAATTTTTGATGGCTGCATAATATTCCATTGTGTATATATACCACATCTTCTTTATCCATTCATCTGTTGATGGACATCTGGGCTCTTTCCATAGTTTGGCTATTGTGGACATTGCTGCTATAAACATTGGGGTGCATGTACTCCTTCGGATCACTACATTTGTATTTAAAACATAATTCAGATGATGTCACTCACCTACACAGTATCTTTTAATGTGGTGACTGATTAGTTATAAGCAACTCTCTATATAAGTTCTTCATCACAACAGTGACCTTTTGTCCAACAAAATAACTGTTGCAGTTTTTCTCTACTTAATTTTTCCATGGAAGTGACAGCCCTCCTTTCCTTTTTGAGGATTATTCTGTCTCGTTTCAATTCCTATCTCATTAGTCCACATTACATGAAATCTAAAAATGATTCAGCTGAAGGGATCTTGAAGGCCATAAACTCCAGTGGTTTTCCAATTTTGTTTTTTGCAGTATAACTCAAATAGATAAATACATAGCAACCAATATATATAAAGTGATATCAGCTGTATTCTATTAGGATAAATGTGTTATATAAATTCAAATCTATATTTTTTGTAAAGACACTTCATAAGACTTAGCTAAGAAAATAACTCGAAACTTATTATGTGCTTGGCTCTGCCGGATGGGCACAGCTTACTGGTGCTGATGAGAGTTTGTGGAGTTCTCTCCTGATGGCTTCAGTTTTCTCAGTGAATCCAGGAGCAAGGCCATCAGCTGAGCATGAGTGTTGAAGGACGAAATGTTAGAAGTTTAAGAGAATGGAGAGAGGAAATAATGAAATAGAGTGAGAGAGTGAATGGTCTTTTACAACGTGCACTGCCTAGACCAGCAGCACCAGTATGATGTGGGAACTTGTTAGCCATTACAGATTCTCAAGGCCCAATCAGAAACTGAAGGTGTGCACTCCTGCATCTCACTTTAACAAGCCCTCCAGGCGAGAGTGGTGCTCACTGAAATCTGAGTGCATGGATGAGCGAAGTGAGCGAAGTAACATTTCTGGACAGCATTAATCTCCCTTGAGATTCAGGATTGTTAATCTAGAGGACAACCAGGCACCGTCATTGTATATTTTTCTTCGACCAAATTTAACTATGGGGTGCAGGCTTGAAGTAAACGGAGATTTTAATTTAACTCAAATTTGTGGTTGCCAGTTAATGAATTTTGTATTTAACATATTTTGATGTGTATTTTTTTTTTAAGATTTCACCTATTCACTTGGCAGAGAGCACAAGCACGGGAGTGGCTGGCAGAGGGAGAGGGAGAAGCAGGCTCCCCTCTGAGCAGAGAGCCTGAGGACATGGGGCTCGATCCCAGCACCCTGGGATCATGACCTGAGCCCTCGGCAGACGCTTAACAGACTGAGCCACCCAGGCATCCCTATATGCTTTTTTTTTCAATGTCTATAAATGAAACAGATATATTTGAAAAATAGAACTCAAACTACATGTTTTTCATTCCTAAAGCAGAAACAGAGTATTAAACCTAAACAGATCTAATCCAGCTTCCTTATACAGGTGAATAGGCCTAAATTAATTAAATGTGCCCCTGTTTTATTCTAATTGATAAAAATTCCTATTTGAAATAGGAAATTGGACAATGGTAATATTCAACAATGACAATTATATTTTTACTAAGAAATATTTTTCTGGAAGCTTCTTAGCATACTTGAATTAAACCAGTCGTTCCCTAATATTTTCCTGTTAATAAAGGAGAGGGCACAACACAGATTTATCAGAAAAAGTGATTGGAGGGGAGGTGGGAGAAATAGCTCCGCCCCTTCCTAGGGGAACATCAGGAATCTGGTAATTTGGCACAAGGGTGGGGGAGGGCAGAGGTAGCTTTTGAAAGCTTGCATCCCATGCACATTTGCCTCTCCCTCTCTGGAATCACTTCGGTATTTTGCTGATAACCTCCAGGTCGAAGGGTCAATCCCTAGATTCATGAGTATCAAACACACTCCTCTCTGCTTGCTATTTTGTAAGCACATGTCCTGGGCCCACATTAGAGAGCAGTAAAGTGGTACAACCCAGCATTCCTGCTAGAGAAAGGAACCACTCACTCATTCACATGCATGCTTGCTTCCAGGCTCAGCACTGGGTTCTTTCATCCTCCCCTACGCCTTACCATTTTAAGTGTTTCACATCATTTAATAGCAGACAAAACAGACTACTCCTTGCCTACTTTAACTCTGCTGCTCTCCTTTCATCGAACTCCTATAGCATGTATTATTTTTACCTCACAAATCAGAATTTTCCTGAACCCACAGATAAGTTAAGGTCCCTGCTAAGATGCTGGCAGTATATGGTTCTTACCATTCTCCGAGCACCCATCAAATTACGAGTTAATGCCTGATGTATTGCCTTGTTTAACTGCCTGATGTATGCTCTATCAAGACAAGGATCTTGTACATTTTGTACAGAAATTCTGGTGCCTATTACACACCCTGGCCCAGGATAGATGCTCAGTAAATAATTATGGAAGTAATAACTGAATGTTCTCTTATACACCAAAGGTAGCCAAATGTTTATATTAGATGAATGGTATGGTGGTCTGTTACATTAGTGGGCCCCAATGATCCATACCTCCTGCTCTTTACATCCTTGTGCAGTCCCCTCTTCTTGAATCTGACACACTTTAACCAATAAAATACAGTGGAAGATACTCTGCCAGTAATCAGGCCTAGGCCTCAGGAAAGCTTAGTAGCTTCCTCGTTTTGCACACTTGGAAGCTAATCCCCATGTACACAGTCCACCTACACTGAGACCACCAAGTGAGGGGGAAACCCAATTAGCTCTATGCTGAGGCCACATGGAAGACGCCTGAGAACCCAGCTGACAACAAGATCCAAGGAAGTCCAGCTGAGCCAGGACTGAATGTCTGCTGCAACCAAACTCACAGGTAACAACCAGCACCAGCTTCCCACTCATGTGAATGAGCTGTCTTAGAAATGGATCATCCATAGCAGGAGGGGAAGAATGAAGGGGGGAAATGAGAGTGGGAGAGGAACCATGAGAGACTATGGGCTCTGAGAAACAAACTGAGGGTTCTAGAGGGGAGGGGGTGGGGGGATGGGTTAGCCTGGTGGTGGGTAGTAAAAAGGGCACGTATTGAGTGGAGCACTGGGTGTTATGCACAAACAATGAATCATGGAACACTACAGCAAAAACTAATGATGTAATGTATGGTGATTAACATAACAATAAAATTTAAAATAAAAAAAAAACGTCCTTGATGGGGTGCCTGAAATGGATCATCAAAACCCAGTCACAGTGCCCCAGCTGAACGCCATGTGCAGCAGAGACAAGCTGCTCCACCCAGTCCTGCACAAATGGCAAAATCATGAACACATAAATGATTACTACAGTTTTAAGCCACTAAATGTTGGAATGGTTAGACAGTTGAGAGATAGTAATTTAAATTTCACGGAAATAATACTATATATGTACTCAAAGGTTTGTTTCAGTGAGAGGCAGCAAATTTACACAGAGAACCTATAGGTTTTCTGGACATACCATAGTCTAATGTGTTTTTAATTCAAGCATTATAGGGCACCTGGGTGGCTCCGTCAGTTGAGTGTTTGCCTTTGGCTCAGGTCGGTCCTGGGATCGAGCCTTGCGTCAGGCTCCCCGCTCAGCGGGGAGTCTGCTTCTCCCTCTCCCTCTGCTCCTCCACCCACTTGTTCTCTCTCTCAAATAAATAAATAAAATCTTTAAAAATAAATAAATCGATCAAGCATTATGACCTGTTAGAACTTTTCTCTTAGCCATGAAAAATAACTAATGTTTCAGGAGTATTTCCTAGGTGCCAGATATTATTTAATTCTCACAACAGCTCTGTGCCACAGAGATCATCCCTAATTTACAGATGTGGAAACTGAGGATTAGGGAGATGACGTGGCCAGTCTGAGGTCACACGGTGACCAGATTCAGGGCCAGGATGTGAACCTAGACAGTGAATCTTCAGAGGTCAAGATCTTAAAAACACTAGGGGGCACTTGGAAAGGGCCACCAGCACCACTACCCAGTCGTCATCAGCATGTTAATTGAGCTCCATAAAGAAAGAATTGCTGTCACAACCCTCCAACCACTTCTCTTTCTCTCCTGCTTCAGCTGAACTCCCCCAGGGCTACTGAGACAATGGAAAGCATCACAAGTTAGCCCTTCACCAGTGCCTATGAGTCAGATGACTCCTCACCCATTTTACCTCTAAAAATGATTTGCACAGGGCTCCTGGGTGGCTCAGTCGGTTAAGCGTCTGCCTTCGGCTCAGGTCGTGATCCCAGGGTCCCGGGATCGAGCCTCACATCAGGCTCCCTGCTCAGTGGGGAGTCTGCTTTTCCCTCTGCCTCTGTCCCCCCCACCCCCCCCACCCCCACACACGTGCTCTTGCTCTCTCTCTCTCTCTTTCCCTCTCAAATAAATAAATAATCTTTAAAAAAAAGGATTGCAGAAAAAGAGTTAAACCTACCAACATTCAGCACCTATGGAAATGATGTGATTGCAAAAGAAAAGCCTATGTGACCAACAATTTCTTCCCCACCTGGTTAGTGTGCCTGAAATTTGCCATCACGGAGGGGAAGTGACGATGATCTGCCACATTCTTCTGTACACCCAGTTCTCTGGACTCAGTTTCTTCATGTGTAAAATAGAGAACTTTATTTTATAAATTTTTTGGTTCTATTTTTTATTTCTTTAAGATATATTTAGCAGCTGTGTCATTAAGTTAGGTAAATTAGGTAATTTCTCAGTTTAAGTCATTAAGTTAGGTAAAGAATTTTATATATATATATGTTTTATATATATATATATATATATATATATATATATATAATTTAATTGAAAGGTACTGGTGCTCCCTGGGTTTATTTCTATTCTAAAACCTAAAAGAAAAGGTATAATTTGGGGAAAAACAGTATAAATGACTCCCAAATTATCTACATTGAATCTGCCAGCAAAGCTAAAACTTGCTGGGAAAAGAAAAAAAAAAAAGAACCTAGGAATAAGAAATGTTACATAAATATCCCTAATGGTCTCCACAAAAAGTATGCAAGGCTTGTAGTTAAAGCAATTCTATGGATGGGTCAGATTTGAAAGTCTGACTTTACTCATTCATATGTATATAAATAATTTGAAAGTCTGACTTTACTCACACATATATATATATAAATAATTACAATCAAGGAAAATAGAATATATGAAATGTCAGTCATATAAAGACAAATACTATATGATACCACTTATACAAGGTATAAGGGTAGCCAAATTCATAGAAACACAAGTAGAATGGTGGTTACTAGGGGCTGTGGTAAGGGGAAATGGGGAGTTGTGGTTTAATGGGTACAGAGTTCCAGTTTTGCAAGTTGAAAAAGTTCTGGAGATCCGTTGTGCCACAATATGAATATCCTTAACACTATTGTACTGTATACTTAGCAATGGTTAAGGCAGTCAATTTTATGTTATGAGTTGTTTACCTCAATAAAAAAGAAGGGAAATAGAATATAAATACCACATGAATGGTACAGATAGTAGGTTGTGCAGGGGTTTGAGGAAATGAGAGATTCATTGCTGTTCGGTGTGAATGTTAGTGTGACAAGGAAAGCCTCTTTGTAGGAAATAAAATGGGTGGCAGTCCTTGAAGATGACCTGAATCTTGACAGGTAGAGATTGGGAAGATTGAAGACCTGAGAAAATCTGGGAAGGTAGAAAAGCCGTGTGTTGGGAGATAGGAAAAGAACCACCCTGCTTTTGCACTAAGCAATATATACAGAGAAGAAACACTTAAAGAACCACAATCCAGGGAATTTTTAATTCATTGTAGTTAGAGTTATATTTCCACTGTGCATCATTTCTTCATAATTGAGAAAATATATGAGATTACCCTAGGGAATGAACTTTTATTGCTTCAATTTTAGATTGATAAGAACACATTATGATGTATCATTAGTAACAGCTAATAACAGTAATGATTTAATAAGTGTAATGCAATCTAAGACACTTCACAAATAAACAAAAATTAAGCCAAACTGGGCAAAATGCCCAGATTACGTCCTACACACACCAACAAAGTACTATAAAAAGTGAAAATGGAAATGTGTCACAGCAATGGTGGGTATTTTGGGGTGGTGAAACAATAGAAGACTTTCTCTGTATTACTTTTTATTCCTATGTTTTAAAAATAAGCATGGACATCTTTTCCAATGGAAAAACATTTAATGGAACAAATTGCTATTATAATAAATGACACTGAAAAATGAGACAAAGTAGTCCTTGAGATCCTGAAAGAAAAATGATAGGGATCATCTTTGATAAAGTGAGGGCACATGTTCTCTTGGTCAGATTCCCTCAAAGTTCTCAGATTACTCTCTACATCTCTGTATCACCAAACAAAGTGGGAATTACAGCTATCTGGTGGCAGGTAGTTTGTCTTTCATTGATTTTACATACCCCTAACAGAGTTCTTCCCAGCATACTTTCTCAGTAAATAGGTCTTGACAATGACTTTGAAGACATAAGATGGAAAGTCGCTAAGCCATCCCTGAGGTGCATTTTGGCCCTGAACTTTACTAGAAAGAGGGAACAGCAGGAATGCTCCTATCACTACACTAAGGATAATGTTTTATATAACTTGACAAGTCCCATCAGTGAGCCAATATGAGGAGTTAGTTTCCTCTCCAAAAGAGTAGAAGATATGGCATCTTCTCTCTTTTTTCAAAAAAAAAAGATTAATTTATTTGAGGGCAGGGGGAGGTGGGAGTCTCAAGCAGACTCCACCCTGAGCGCTGAGCACACAGCCCAGTGCAGGACTGGATCTCACAACCCTGAGATCATGACCTGAGCCAAAACCAAGAGTTGGACGTTAAACAGACCGCTCTTTTTTTTTTTTTTTTTTGGTAAGTAACTTTTATGCCCCACATGGGGCTTGAACTCATGACCCTGAGATCTAGAGTCATGCCCTACTGACTGAGCCAGCCAGGCATCCCAATGGCATTTTCTTTTAAGGAGAGTATGTAGGTAGGCTTACAATTGAACTCACACTCTTCATTCCTAAAGGAAAGCAATGTTTTCAGTTCCTTCCATGTCCTTCCACAGATATTCTATGCATATATATGGATGTTACACAAACACACACATACATCACATCATATAATATAACTGGTCTCTGTTTCCAATTTTCTCATTTCCTTCCGCCTCCAATATTCAACCTATACCCATAATATTAACCCTGGATGATCTGAATTGAAGTTGAATTGCTGAAATGAACTGAAGAAAATTTCATGTATTCCTTCAACAAATGTCTAATCTGAACTAAATGCTCCGTCTATGCCCGTGAACAAAACAGACAGGGTTTCTGCCTTCACAAAGCTTAAAGTCTAATTTTCAAAATCATGATAAGCTATTAGCCTAAAACCTACCTAGTTTCTGTCAAAAATATGTACATGTATAAAACAACTAGAGAAAAATTGCCAGCGGACTCAAATGCTTGCTCACCAGTAGTTACAGGCTACACCTGTGGAGCAGATGTTGAGTCTCCACTGGAACCAGTGTCAAGAGACAGAATCAGATAGGCTTCGGTTAAGTAAGAATTTCATACCTGGAAGACATCTTAGATATAATCAAATCCAAATACTTTACTTTTAGATGAGGAATCTGAATCTCAGGAGGAATAATGAGTTCTATTTAGAAGTAGAGGGAGACCCAGGCTCTTTCCAATCCAGAGTAGCCCCTAGAGCCTGGTGTTGGTGAAGACCCATGTAGATGACTTCTAAGAGTACATTCTAACCTTCAGTTGTGAGGCTGCATTCTGTTTTGTAGAAAACACTGCAAGGAGAGGACACTGCTTTGGCAGCAATCAACAGTAACAAGGCAAAGAGTTTAAGGCCATGAACTTCAGAGCCTGATTGATGCAATACAAATCCCTACTGCACTACTTATTATCTGTGTGACCAGGGACAAGTGGCCTCAACTTCCCTGGCCTTGGTTTCTTCATCTGTAAAGCAGGAATGATAATGGTATACATTTTATAGAGTCATTGTGAGAGTAAAAGAAGTTGGTGCACACCTTGGTGTGATGGTAAATGGTTAAAATTCGTCTAGGGGGTAAGAGTGCTTGGTAGCAATTGCCAATTTCCTACTGATGTGAGGTCGAGCTACCAATGTGAGGTCAATCAGTTCACAGAATTTCTGGTATTTTAACAATAGGCTCTATTGAGCTGGTCCTTCACACCACTGCATGTAAAGCATTTATAAAAGTGGCACTTGGTAAGTGCTATATAAATAAAATGTGTGGATATTAGTTACTATACATACTAATATAAATGACAGCATTTCCTCTGATTTTGGACTGTTTAAATACACTGTAATTTTCAGAATAACTAAATTCATAGTGGTGCCTAGGGGGGCCCTTCTTCCCAAGAGGCCCCAAAAGAACATACAACCTAACTAAAACAGTATGTTTGCTATGCAAATGCAGCTTCAAGACAGATTCCCCCAAAGTTTCTGCCCCTTCTGATCAGATTTCCACTTTTAATCCCCTTCTAGATGGAGGAGAGTAAATGCATGGATAATTCCTACTTGAACGACATTATTAATGATATATTATTTATAATTTCATAACAATTAATTGAGTGTATCCCATGTGCTCTACTTACAGTAACTGCATTAATCCTTACAGCAACCATATTGGGTAGATATTATTTTCAAGTGAAGAAACTGAGTTTCAGAGAGGATTCATAACTTTCCAAAGGGCTTACATCTAGTAAGTAACATACACTTGAACCTCATCTTTTGAGGCTAAATCTTATGGCATAATCACACATGTGCCATAATTAGAAACAGTTTCATTCTGTTTTCAGTTCCATGTAAAAATTTGAGTTAAACAATTTACATAATAGTATTTTTTTTTTAAGATTTTATTTATTTATTTGACAGAGACAGAGACAGCGAGAGCAGGAACACAAGCAGGGTGAGTGGGGGAGGGAGAAGCAGGCTTCCCGCTGAGCAGGGAGCCCGATGTGGGACTCGATCCCAGGACTCGGGGATCATGACCTGAGCCGAAGGCAGCTGCTTAACGACTGAGCCACCCAGGCGCCCCC
>NC_138370.1:94207141-94249457 GCF_054177405.1 Leptonychotes weddellii
TTTTTTTTTAAGATTTTATTTATTTATTTGACAGAGACAGAGACAGCGAGAGCAGGAACACAAGCAGGGTGAGTGGGGGAGGGAGAAGCAGGCTTCCCGCTGAGCAGGGAGCCCGATGTGGGACTCGATCCCAGGACTCGGGGATCATGACCTGAGCCGAAGGCAGCTGCTTAACGACTGAGCCACCCAGGCGCCCCCTATATAATAGTATTTTAACAGTAATTCTCTATACTGAACACTACAGTTATCATATGCTGAACCATGTACGTAATATTTAATTTTGTGCATAAAGTTCAGGGTAAACTATTGCTGGATATTTATAAACACTAAGAAAACTCATCTTATTATATATTTTCAGTGAATTACCTAATGATTGTAAAATCAAGAAGGCCTAGGGGTGCCTGCCTGGCTCAGTTGGAGGAGCATGCAACTCTTGATCTCGGGGTTGTGAGTTCAAGCCCCAGGTTGGGTGTAGAGATTACTTACAAATCTTTAAAAATAATAATAATAAAATAAAATAAAATCAAGAAGGCTTATAGTTTAATTTCTGTACTTTCATTTTTTTATTTTTTTTAAGGATTTTATTTATTTGTTTGACAGAGAGAGAGACAGAGAGCAAGAGCACAAGTAGGTAGAGCGGTAGGCAGAGGGAGAGGGAGAAGCAGAGAGCCCGATGTGGGGATCGATCCCAGGACCCCAGGATCATGACCTGAGCCGAAAACAGACACTTAACCGACTGAGCCACCCAGGCGCCCCTGATTTATGTACTTTTAAATTTACCGTTGCGGGGGCACCTGGGTGCCTCAGTCGTTAAGCGTCTCCCTTCGGCTCAGGTCATAGTCCCAGGGTCCTGGGATCGAGCCCCACATTAGGCTCCCTGTTCAGCAGGAGGCCTACTTCTCCCTCTTCCACTCCACCTGCTTGTGTTCTCTCTCTCACTGTGTCTCTATCAAATAAATAAATAAATAAATAAATTTACTATTGCAATAACAGAATTCTTAAAATGATCTTCTGACCCTGAAGATATAAACACAGTATTCAGGCTGTAATTTGAAAATTTTGGAAAAATATTCCTTTAAGACTGGCAAGATGAAATAGAGTGGTAGGTGGTGAGGGGAGTGGAGAAGAATCTGCTAAATACAGTTTAGGGACGGTGTACGCCAGTATGAACATTCCTCTGTTAACTGTAGGAGTATACAGAGCAAAAACATATATGATTTAGGTCAATATAATCATCTGCTTTCAAACAAATGACATTATGCTTACAAGTATAGAGAAATATAATACCCATATTTTATTCATACCACGATGCACTTAATACATACTCAGTGTCATAACCAGAAACATGATCTGCCTATCCCACCTCTGAGGCCTCATTCTACCTCACCTAGTCTGCTTAAGCTACACTGCCTATCTCCCTATTCCTGGAATGTATTAAACTGGTCCTACCTTTGACCATTGTCCTTTGCTTAATATCTGCCTAAAATGCTCTTCCCCCAGATGGGTGATCCCTCCTTCGTATGCTTCAAAACTCTGCATGACTGCCGCTCATCAGGGAGGTGTTCTCTGACCACCAAATATAAAGTAGTAATCCACACCCCTTCACCTTATGTGCTCCCACACCTGTCTTTGCTTTATCTTTTCCGTAGACCTTATCACTACCTGATATTTTCTTCCTTCCTTCCTTCTTTTCTTCTTTCCTTCCTTCCCTTTCTTCCTCCCTTCCCTTCTTATTCTATTTTTTTTAATTGTGGTAAAATATGCATAACATAAAATTTACCATCTTAACCATTTTTAAGTGTACAGATCAATAGTGTAAAGTACATTGGGGCGCCTGGGTGGCTCAGTCGTTAAGCGTCTGCCTCCAGCTCAGGTCATGATTCCAGGTCCTGGGATCGAGCCCCGCATCTGGCTCCCTGCTTGGCTGGAAGCCTGCTTGTCCCTCTCCCACTCCCCCTGCTTGTGTTCCCTCTCTCGCTGTGCCTCTCTGTCAAATAAATAAATAAAATCTTAAAAAAAAAAAAAAATAGCGTAAAGTACATTCACATCGTCGCACAACCGACCTCCAGAACACTTCATCTTCCCAAACTGAAACTTCATACCCATTAAACAATTTCCCATTCCACCCTCCCCACAGCCCCTAACAACCACCATTCTACTTCCTGTCTCTTTGAATTTGACTAGGTTTCTCATATAAGTGTAATCATACAGTATTTTTCCTTTTGTGACTGGCTTATTTCATTTAATATAATGTCTTCAAGGTTCATCCATACTGTAGTACATGTCAGAATTGCCTTCCTATTTAAGGCTGAATAATATTTCATTATATGTATATACCACATTTTGTTTATCCACTATTCCACTGATGGACACTTTGGTTGCTTTCACCTTTTGGCTAGAATGCTTCTATGACAATGGATGTGCAAATATCTATTCAAGTTCCTGCTTTCAACCCATTTGGTTATATACCTAGAAGTGGAATTACTGGATCTTAGGGCAGTTCTATGTTTATATCTTTGAGGAACAGCCATACTGTTTTCCACAGCAGCGGCATGCATTTTACATTCCTACCAGCAGTGCACAAGGGTTCCAATTTCTCCACATCCTCACCAACACTTATTTGCTGCCTTTTGATAGTAGCCATACCAATAGGTGTGAGGTGGTATATCTTTCTTTTCTAACTGTCCTACCTGCTACAATATAAGCTTCACCAGGACAGGGGCTTCACTTTTGTCACTGTTCCTTCCCAAATTCTATAACACTGCCTGGAAGTGTTATATAGGCATATTAGGCATCAAAAAAATATACGTAGGGGTGCCTGGGTGGCTCAGATAAGTGTCTGCCTTCGGCTCAGGTCATGATCCCAGGGTCCTGGGATCGAGTCCCACATTGGGCTCCCTGCTCAGTGGGGAGTCTGCTTCTCCCTCTGCACCTCCCCCCTTCCTGTTCTCGCTCTCATGTGCGCTCTCTTTCTCAAATAAATAAACAAAATCTTTACAAATATATTTTAAAAAAATATTTGTAGAATGAACTAAGTGCTACCACACCTTAAAGATTTCTTTTATCTTAGCATAATTTTCTTTTTTTCTTTTTCTTTCTTTTTTAAGTAAGCTCTATGACCAACGTGGTGCTTGAACTCACAACCCCAAGAGCAAGAGTCACATGCTCTACCAACTGAGCCAGCCAGGTACCCCTATCCTAGCATAATTTTCAAGTTGAAAGATAAGAGAATAGTTATTGTAGAAATTATTATATAGACCATCTCTACAGATTCTCTCAGAAATCTAAGTGTAAAATTGAGACTCTTACCTCTATTGAAATAGTTTAAAATTTAAACCCAGATGTAATTTCAGTAATGTAACGCATACATCACATCAACTGAGGAATAAATTATTTCAAAACACATTCTCAACAATTGTCAAGGACCATTTTTGTTTATTCTGTGATCATCATCTAAACTATGTCCTTCGCTGTTAAGTTCTAAAGGAATGCTCTTAGATGACAATGCTTTTGATCACCATGGAAACATTAACCAAAGTTTATATCAAGCCCTTGTAGAGATAGCTAAACAGAAAAAGAACTTAAAAACTACTGTCTTTCCACTGAGCAAGATAAATTGAACATAAGATTCAGTCTTTAAGCCTAACAGTAGTAAATATCCAGTAAATTAATTGCAGATTCATAGGACCTAAAATTCAATCAAGTTCTAGCTATTAGATGTAGCAGATATTGTTGGTTTGCTACCTAACACCTTTTTCTAATCTTCCCCAACCATTATGGTTGAATGATAATGTACCCACACTACATCAAAAACTAATGATGTAATGTATGGTGATTAACATAACATAATAAAAAAATGATAATGTATCCAACCCCAATACATGGCATTCTGTTCTTCATTCCTAGAAATTTTTCTAGGGATGAGCACATGATCCAGTTCTACCAATGAAATGAAAGGAGGTTTTTGCAGGACAGCTTCTAGGAAAGATTTTTCTCCCCGAATAAAAAAAAAAGAGATGTGACCAGAGAAAGACCTGGCCATCAAGTACCACCCACACCCCCCAATGTGTTTTCTGCTTTGGACAACATTACATAAAGATGTGATGCTTGGGGGAAAGGGGCATCTGGCTGGCTCAGTCAGTAAAGCATGTGAGTTCAAGCCCCATGTTGGGTGTAGAGATTACTTAAAAATAAATAAATAAATAAAAAGACATGATGCTTAGAACTGTGGTAGCCATCTTGTGATCAAGAGGAATGGCATAGCTTACACCTGAGGACTGAAAAACAGGACCAGAGAGGCTTCAATCACTGATAACATTACTGAGCCAATGAAACAACAATCCCGGGACTAATAACTTCTGGCCTCCTTGTTAGGTAAACAGTAGATTCTTTATGGCTTAAGATAAGATGAGCTGAAACATTTTAAATGGTGTATATGTGTGTGTGTTTTAGGTAGACTCTTCCATTTAAACAGCTAGGGATTCCAGACCACAGCTTCATTATTTGCAGAGAAAGAGAGAGAGGGAGAGGGATGGGGGAGAGAAAAAGAGAGAGACTGACTGTTAGGTGGCCCAAACTTTAAAGCATTGGAGGCCAGAAGTAAGGATAAATTAAAAGAGAGTAGAGGGGCGCCTGGGTGGTTCAGTCGTTAAGCATCTCTCTAGCTGTCTCTCTTTCTGTGTCAAATAAATAAATAAAATCTTTTTGATTTTATTTATTTATTTGACAGAGAGAGACACTCCCGGTGAGCAGGGAGCCCAATGCGGGGCTCGATCCCAGGACCCTGGGAT
This sequence comes from Leptonychotes weddellii, assembly GCF_054177405.1. Taxonomy (NCBI): domain Eukaryota; kingdom Metazoa; phylum Chordata; class Mammalia; order Carnivora; family Phocidae; genus Leptonychotes; species Leptonychotes weddellii. The sequence goes on from NC_138370.1 coordinate 94,211,932, forward strand.
CATGACCTGAGCCGAAGGCAGATGCTTAACGACTGAGCCACCCAGGCGCCCCTAAATAAATAAAATCTTTTAAAAAAAATAAAAAAGAGAGAGAATAGGAGACCAAACACAAGACAAATTGCAACTACATTATAATGTTTGCTGGAACTGTTCCTGCTGGCCTTCAAGTAATTTAGGGCATGCCAAATGGTGGTAGGTGATTAGAAAGCACTCAAATAATATGTCCACAGGGTCAGGGATCTGTGGATATAAAAGTTAAGAAAGCAAATCTTTTTTTTTTTTCTTTAAGATTTTATTTATTTATCTGACAGAGAGAGAGACAGCGAGAGGGGGAACACAAGCAGGGGGAGTGGGAGAGGGAGAAGCAGGCTTCCCGCTGAGCAGGGAGTCCGACTGTGGACTCCATCCGAGGACCCTCGGATCATGACCTGAGCCAAAGGCAGATGCTTAACCGACTGAGCCACCCAGGCACCCCTGGAAAACCCACTTCTAAGAAGCACAAAGGACTCTCAATCTTCTGTCTTACCTTTTCCTCAGCAACTGATCTTTCGGTACCCAACTTTTAGAGTGGCCTGGGAGCATGGGTTTTGAACTCCAGGATTCAGGTATTCTATTTTCTCTGCAGCAAGGAGAGAATAAAAAGAGCCCACAGATGCTGACAGGGGTGGTATGGGGGTAGGGGAGATTTTCCTAAATACTGAGATAATTCCACAGTACTTCTTAGAAAAACTACAGTAAGTAAAACTTTGAAATCAAGGAGTCATGATATCCTTTATCCTTCTCTAGCAGTCACAAATTTAAGTTCTTTTTAAGTGCATTACGGGTTTTCCATTTGCCAACACAATCTCTAGACAACAAATATTTCAGTTATCCATTACATAGTAAGGTGCTTTGAAATAACCTAACTATTAATCATACATTATACAACCAAACTCATTTTTTTTCCTTTTATCCAGTCCACATATATGAAACTTTTTGTGGAGCAGGGAGCAAATAGTGAGATCCTTTTAGACATGTTATGTTTGAAGGACCTGCAGAATAAAGATGAGAAGGTACACAGAAGTCATATGAAAATTTTAAGTCAAAAGAGGGGTTGCCGCTAAGATAGTGATGGAAGAAAGGTCTGCATCTAGGTGGGAGTGCAGGCTATGAAAGTGGATCATTTGCCTGGGAAGAAGTTTAAATATATGAGAAGAAAATCAGAGATAGAAAACAGAACCCTTGGGCACCTGGGTGGCTCAGTTGGTTAAGCGTCTGCCTCAGGCTCAGGTCAGGATCCTGGAGTCCTGGGATCATGACCTGAGCTGAAGGCAGACGCCCAACTGACTGAGCTACCCAGGTGCCCCCATAATCCCAGGGTCCTGAGATCGAGTCCTGCATCGGGCTCCCTGCTCAGCCGGGAGCCTGCTTCTCCCTCTCTCGCTCCCCCTGCTTGTGTTCCCTCTCCGGCATGGGGCTCCTTGCTCAGAGGGGAGTCTGCTTCTCCCTCTCTTTCTGCCCCTCCCCCACTCATGGTCTATCTCTCTCTCTCTCAAAGAAATAAATAAAATCTTTAAAGAAAAAAAAAAGAAAGAGAGCAGAACCCTGAGAGACACTAATAATGACATGACAAGTGAAAGAAGAGGAAAGGATGGAGAATAATAAAGAAATTCCTGGGAAAGCACTGGGAGGAAAATCATGAATAAGTCATGATCATAAATAAGGCTTTTTATGACCAGGCTCTTGACTGAGTCACCAGTCTCATCTCCTGTGACCTCCTCCAAACACTCTGCTCCAGCTATTCAGAACTGCTGATAACTCCCTAAAATGCAATATGCTTCCTACTTCTATGCCTTTGCAACTGCCATGTCCTCTGCCTAGAATTCCTCCCCATCTTAATCACACTCTTCCTCTTCCTTCAAGCACCAGCTTCTGTTTGAGGCCTTTGCTGAATTCCCCAAGTAAACAAAGGCACCCCCCCCACTCACTGCCTGGGATCATACCTCCACCATTCAAATCATCACTTTCTATTTGTTTACTTACCACTATACTGTAAGTTCCATGAGTAGTGAGTATATTCACCTCTGCATTTCTAGACCTTAACATGGCACCTGGCATGAGGAGGTGGTACTATCAGGTCTATTTGAGGATGTGATACCTAAAACATATGGGTATAAATCCCTTACTCTGCCATTTACTTGGATGTGTGATCTTAAGTAAACTACTGAGCCTGCTTCTTTTTCTTTAAATTGGGACCTGTAGGGGCGCCTGGGTGGCTCAGTCATTAAACGTCTGTTTCGGCTCAGGTCAAGATCTCGGGGTCCTGGGATTGAGCCCCGCATCAGCTCCCTGCTCTGAGGGAAGCCTGCTTCTCTCTCTCCCACTCCCCCTGCTTGTGTTCCTTCTCTTGCTGTCTCTCTTTCTCTATCAAATAAATAAATAAAATTAAAAATAAAAATAAAAAATAAATTGGGACCTTTATTGTACCTATCTCCTAGAATGGATGGGAGAATGAATGAGAAAATACATGTAAAGAACTTGGCTCACATGCAGGCTCAGTTAAGGATGAGCATCATATTTCAGAGGGAGTGCAATGTAATTGTTGAATATATGAATGGCGCTCTACAGTCCTACCTGGAAGAGTTTCAGGAAGGAAGGAAAGATCAACAGAATCAAAACTGCTGAGAAGTCTAGTAGCATTAGGGCTGTCAGTTTCCTAAATTCTCAACCAAAGCATCCTTCTCTCCCCAGCAGTTTGGTTTCTTTAACTTCACCATCGGGCTCAATCCTGCCCCAGTCTCCATAACAATGAAGACAAAAAATTGGGAGAAAGAAAGGAAACAACTCCTGGACAAAATAACATTCTAGAATAATAAGCAAAAGGAGGTCGGATCATTCTTCCTCTGAAACAGGAAGAAAGCAAGCAAGAATATGTGAAAATACTATGTTTAGAGGTGGAGGTATGTTTCTAGTTTTCTTTTATAACTGAAAAAAGTGACTAAAAGAGGCATTTATAAATACCACATTTTTTACTCTGAATGAAAGTATTAAGTCAGTAATATAATGATCCCAGCTTTTATTGAAAATAGAGAGGATTTTCGGGGCGCCTGGGTGGCTCAGTTGGCTAAGGGTCTGCCTTCGGCTCAGGTCATGATTCCAGAGTCTTGGGATAGAGCCCCTTGTCAGCCTCCTGCTCAGTGGGAAGCCGGCTTCTCCCTCTCCCTCTCCCACTCCCCCTGCTTGTGCTCTCCCGCTCATGCTCTCTCTCTCAAATAAATAAATAAATAAATCTTAAAAGAAATTATTATTAAGTGTCTAAATAAACTTTATGAGCACTCCTAACAAAGCTATACAAATACTTGATAACTATCATGGATAGGTCATAGTACTAAATATATTGATTTATATTTAGCTCAATGGTGCAAATTTAAAAAGCAAATATTTTTCTTTATAAACTAGCTTTATGAAAGGGATTAGTCCATATAATTTATGTTAATATATTTGCTACTCTTAAATTTACAAGCTCACCTAATTTGAGCAATATCACAATACTATGCATCATATATCCGTGATTATCAGCCTATTACTTGAGGCAGCAAATTGGTTAAAGCAAGTTAAATCCAGTTCCAGAAAGGGTTTATTTGACTTGATTTGTCTGATCCCGAAATGAACTAGGGTGAAATGACCTTATGATACGAAAGCGAAGACAGACAACAAAAGAGAAACTCAGTATTCATAAAAGCTGTGGGAAGATTTCTTTTCATTTTATAAACCTATTCTTTAGGTCAGAAAAAGTTCAGACAAACCCAGTTTATAAGTAGATCATGCAGTGCAGAAAAATGACATGATCATTCTACATTTATTATCATAAAAGTTGAATAAAGGTTAATGGATTTAAAAAACTGCATTTCAGGGGTGCCTGGGTGGCTCAGTCGTTAAGCATCTGCCTTCGGCTCAGGTCCTGATCCCGGAGTCCTGGGATTGAGCCCCGCATTGGGCTCCCTGCTCGGCGGGAGGCCTGCTTCTCCCTCTCCCACTTCCCCTGCTTGTGTTCCCTCCCTCGCTGTGTCTCTCTCTGTCAAATAGATAGATAAAATCTTAAAAAAAAAAAAAACTGCATTTCTAGGAATCTAGTTTTTAATACCAAGTGACTGGCAAGCTACCATCCATTATAAAGGAAAATTGCTAAGATAAATAACTTCTATATAAGACAGTGCTGAAGATTCAAGGAGATTGGTTGCTATGTTAGTCTAAGTGAAATAAAGCATTTAAAAGAAAAAAAAAGCATTTAAAAGAACAAAATTGTTGGGGTGCCTGGCTGTCTCTGTTGGTACGGCATGTGACTCTCGATCTCAGAGCCATGAGTTTGAGCCCCACATTGGGAGTAGAGTTTACTAAAAAAAAAAAAAAAGAACAACACTGCTTTCAGACCTACTCAGGTAAACAAATGAATGTTTCTTTAATTTCACTGAAAAGAAAAGTAAAGTCCAGGAGTGCCTGGGTGGCTCAGTCGGATGAGCATCTGACTCTTGATTTTGGCTCAGGTAGTGATCTCAGGGTCTTAGGACTGATCCCTGTACTGGGCTCCTCACTCAGCAGGGAGTCTGCTGGAGATTCTCTCTCTCCCTCTCCTTCTGCCCCTCCCCACCTAAAATAAATAAATAAATCTTAAAAAAAAAAAAAAGAAAGAAATGACCAAGTAGTGGGGCAGCTGGGTGGCTCAGTCGGTTAAACGTCCGACTCTTGATCTCAGGATTATGAGTTAAAGCCCTGCCTTGGGCTCCACATTGGGTATGGAGCCTACTTAAAAAAAAAAAAAATGACCTAGTTACTAAGCTATAACTTAAAATATCCCTCCCATTACCTACAGCTCACCAATTAGTGGTCATGACCAAATACACATTTTTTTTTAAGATTTTATCTATTTATTTGACAGAGACACAGCGAGAGAGGGAACACAAGCAGGGGGAGTGGGGGAGGGAGAAGCAGGCTTCCCACCAAGCAGGGAGCCCAATGCGGGGCTTGACCCCAGGACCCTGGGATCATGACCTGAGCCAAAGGCAGACGCCTAACAACTGAGCCACCCAGGCGCCCCCAAATACACATATTTAAGACAGAAGACACTGATTAGATAGATATCATTATCAGGTTAATAGGTATATCATGGTGGAAGTTTTGTAGAGTAAAATGACAGAAGCAAAACACCCCAGAAATCAGATTCTAAAACTTAGTACTTTAAATAACATTAACATTTAAGTTAATTTTAATTAAATTAAATTAATTAATTAATAATTTTAAAATTAAATCTCATTAGCATCGAATAAGATTAACATGCAAATAAGGACAATGGCCCTAAAACAAGGAAGTTATCAATTGCGGCATAGGCATTTCTGGGAAAGAATATGGAATTCAGAATGTGATCAGGCTCTATTCGAAAAAAACAGGACTGAGACTTCCTAGTGAGAGGCATAGAATTTCATATCAAAACCCTACTGGGTAGTATTAATAACTGCAGATGTGTTTAACTTATTGTATTTTTTTTTAAGTTTATTTATTTTTTTAGTAATCTTTACCCCCAATGTGGAGCTTGAACTCACAACTCCAAGATCAAGAGTGAGCCAGCCAGGCACCCTTATGGTATCTTTAAATGAATGTAATTTTCTTTTCTTTCTTTCTTTTTTTTTTGTTCAAGAATTTATTTATTTTTGTCTCAAGAGAGAGCGAGCAAGTGAGGAGAGAGAGAGAGAAAGCACAAGCAGGTGGAGCGGCAAGCAGAGGGAGAGGCAGGCTTCCTACTGAGCAAGGACCCCAATGTGGGGCTCGATCCCAGGACCCCAGGATCATGACCTGAACCGAAGGCAGACACTTAACCAATTGAGCCACCAAGGCATCCCAAATGCACATAATTTTCATTCTATATTGTGAGTTCCATTATTCCCTATGAATTCTTTATTACCTTCATAAATCCTACATTAAAGAACCTGGGGGTGCCTCGCTGGCTCAGTTGGTAGAGCATGGGATTCTTGATCTGGGGGTGATGATTCAAGCCCCATGTTGGGTGTAGAGCTTACTCAAAAACAAACAAACAAACAAAACAAATAAAACACACCTCTTCCAAGCATTGTTATACAAAGATATCTGGTCTAATACCTGGATATTAGTCAAGATCCTGGTGCTCAAATAAGCCAAACCAGATAATCAAATCTATTACAATGTTCATTTTCTTCTGAGTGTTCTACAAATTATATTTGCACAAAAGGATCTTAGTTAGAGCTGTGATATTAAATCTATTATTGTCCAGCCTTTGAAATAAATTATTCTTTCAATTAAAATCTTTACATGCAATGACAGCTCCAGAATTTCTATTTAGTTGGGACCTAAGGGAGGCAATCTGATAGGAAGACAGGGAGATTCTAAGGAAGCATGGCATGAAGTTACTTATGCAGAATGTAAACATATTGTTTTTCTTGGATTTTATGTTACACAATTTATGAAAATAGCAATGTTTTCTAAAGTTATTTTATTCACATTTTCGTTCAGACTGAAAATATGGCTTATCCATGGTTAAGTGATGGTGATGATGACAATGATGATAGAGCCAAACCCTAGCAGGGGTATTCACTTTCTATAGAGTAAAGAATAAACTCTAGTGAATTAAAGACTCTCTAAGATATACCGATTATATTTCCAATTTTATCTTTCACTAATCACTCCTTGTCTCCTACTCTGTAGCCAGTCAGTTTTGATTATTAACCATTATGCCTACCTTTAATTTTTTCCAATTTCTATGTGTCTCTTCATGCATTCATTCTAAATCTCAAATGCTTTTTATCCAATCTCCACCTGTCAAAATTAAATCCATTCTTCAATATACATCTCAAATTTCAACTGCTTCACTAAGCCTAATATGATTTCCTCCAACCAAAATAAATGTCTTTTATCTGTCCTCTTACAGTGTTTTGTACTCTACTATTTTTTTTTTTAAATTTACTCACTTATTTTAGAGAGAGAGACTACAGGGGGGAGGGGAGAAGGGAGAGGATGAAAGAGAACCCCAAGCAGATTCCCCACTGAGCTCGAGCCCACGCAGGGCTAGATTCCACGATCCTGAGACCACGACCTTAGCCAAAATCAAGAGTCAGACACCTAATCCAGTCGCACCTGTGCTCTATTATTGTATTTACCATATTTTATCTGAACTATATAGTATGCTATGTACACTGCTTGATTTCATCTTCTACAGGATTGTAACATTCTTTTTTTTTTTTTTTAAAGATTTTATTGATTTATTTGACAGAGAGAGACACAGCGAGAGAGGGAACACAAGCAGGGGGAGTGGGAGAGGGAGAAGCAGGCCTCCCGCCGAGCAGGGAGCCCGATGCGGGGCTCGATCCCAGGACCCTGGGATCATGACCTGAGCCGAAGGCAGACGCTTAACTGACTGAGCCACCCAGGCGCCCCAGGATTGTAACATTCTTGAGAGTAGGGGTAAATCTAAAGTCCTTTTTAGGAAGAATTTTCCAAATGAACCATAACTTCTATAATCATGGCTTATCTTTTGAAAAATCTGATGAAATTATCTCTTACAATGACCACGTAGGGGTATATTCCACGCAACACCTAAACTTTTTTTTCTTTAAGATCTTATTTATTTATTTGAGAGAGAGAGAGAGTGAGAGAGAGAATGAGCAAGGAGAGCAATAGAGGGAGAAGGAGAAGCAGACTCCCCGCTGAGCAAGGGGACTGATGCGGGGCTCGATCCCAGGATCCTGTGATCATGACCTGAGCTGAAGGCAGACACTTAACCGACTGAGCCACCCAGGTGCTCCTGACACCTAAACTTCTAAATTTGGTTTTTCATTTTAACAGCAACCTTTTAAAATTTCCACTGAAGGGCTCCTGGGTGGCTCAGATGGTTAAGTGTCTGCCTTCAGCTCAGGTCAAGATCCCAGGGTCCTGGGATCGAGTCCCGCATCGGGATCCCTGCTCAGTGGGGAGCCTACTTCTCCTTCTCCTGCTCCCCCTGTTTGTGCTCTCTCACTCTCTCTGTCAAATAAATAAATAAAATCTTTAAAAATATATAAATAAATAAAAATAAAATTTCCAATGAAAATGTAATGGAGAGTTACATTGTTATTATATCTTCCATCAAGTGATAGCTGAAATTGAAAATGTGATTGTCTATAGTTCTCTTGTTTGAAAGGCAATAAAGTTCCATTGATTAAAAGCAAATAGTTACTAATCAGGGCCTTGTTCAGCCTGTCATTCATTTGATAGATAATCGTGAGCACATTATATTCTTTGTGCATCCACTTACCTAATCTGAAATCTAAAATATGGATTATCTACTTTCCAAGCTGTTATAGATATTAGTCATTAAATCACTGTCAAGAGGGATGCCTGGGTGGCTCAGTTGATAAAGTGTCTGCCTTTAAGCTCAGGTCATGATCCCAGGGTCCTGGGATCAAGCCCCACATGGAGCCCCACATGGAGCCCCACATCAGGAGTCTGCTTCTCCCTCGGCCCTTTCACCCCTGCCTGCCACTTGTGCTCTCTCTTTCAAATGAATAAAAATCTAATAAATAAATAAATAACTGACTGTTGAGAATAATAATGAAAGAGGGAATCTGAAGAGTGAACAGAAATGGTACTTGCAAATAACACTCTGAAGTTTGGGGCAGCTGGGTGGCTCAGTCAGTTAAGCAACAGACTCTTGATTTCGGCTCAGGTCATGATCTCAGGGTTGTGAGATTAAGCCCCGAGCTGGGCTCAGTGCTCAGCACAGAGTCTGCTTGAGATTCTCTCTTCTGTCTGCCCCTCCCTTCACTGGTGCTTGTGTGTGCTCTCTCTCTGTGATAAATAAATAAAATAATAAAATATTTAAAAAATAACACTCCAGAGCTTAATAATCTAAAGTGACCTAAAGGGGCACCTGGCTGACTCAGTTGGTAGAGCACAGGGCTCTTGATCTCAGGACTGTAAATTCAAACCCCACGCTGCATATAGAGATTACTTAAAATAGATAAATAAATATACATGCATATTATATATAATAAACACATATATATACATATATAATCCTAAAAATAAATAAAGTGATCTAAGAAAAGAATGGAGTTAAATAAACTTTTCAGCCAAAGTATGTATAATCTATTATGACTCATTACAAGATTATGAGATCTCTTTTCCTAATATGTTGACATTTAAGCATGTAACAATTAAAGGTGGAGGAAACAAAAAAGGATTTGCAAAATATAAAGCTTGGTTGGCAATTGTTTCTACATTGTTGAATATAGTACTCAGCAGTGAGAGGAGGTAAAAAGTAGCCATTTATCCAACAATTTTACTTCTGGGAATTTATCTACCAATACATGGGTTCAAAAACACATTATCCTTAAACACAATGTGCAAGATTTCATTGTTGCATAATGCTGGAAAGAACCTAAATGTCCAATCATAAAGAAAGACTGAAATGAACTATGATAATAGTCATTTAATAAAATAATATGTAGCTGAATAATGAAGTGTAGGGGTGCCTGGGTGGCTCAGTCGTTAAGCATCTGCCTTCGGCTCAGGTGATGATCCCAGGGTCCTGGGATCGAGCCCTGCATCGGGCTCCCTGCTCGGCGGGAAGCCTGCTTCTCCCTCTCCCACTCCCCCTGCTTGTGTTCCCTCTCTCGCTGTGTCTCTCTCTGTCAAATAAATAAAATCTTTAAAAAAAAAAAAATGAAGTGCATGTACCAAAATAAATTTTTATGAAAGAAGCAGAGTACAAAGCAATGTGCATAGTTGGATCACATTTATGTAAACAAAAGGGGAGAGAGGTATGTACACAGATAAACTTTTCTATAAACAGAATATTTCTAGAAGGAATACATAAGAAGTGGTTGCTTCAGGGGTAGGGGGTTGCAGACTTTTGGTTTAGCATAAGGTTTACTTAAAATCATTAGAGTTTAATAATGGGCCTATAAGATAGATTGATGATTTTTTTTTTAAGATTCTATTTATTTATTTGACAGAGAGAGAGACAGTGAGAGAGGGAATACAAGCAGGGGGAGTGGGAAAGGGAGAAGCAGGCTTCCCGCCAAGCAGGGAGCCCGATGCGGGGCTCGATCCCAGGACCCTGGGATCATGACCTGAGCCGAAGGCAGATGCTTAATGACTGAGCCACCCAGGCGCCCTTAAGATAGAATGATTATTATTTGCATTTTATAGATTACAAAACCAAGGCTTAGCAAAATTAAATAATTTATTTACTCAGAATTACTCAGAATAATTTATTTACTCAAAGAGCAACAGGGCAACTGTACAAGCCCAACTTCTGACTTTTAATGTCTACTTCTCAGGAAAATGACTTTTATGTCTGCTTCTAGCACTGTCCTGGGGAAAGAGAAAGGCTGATATTAAGTACTTCTTGTATAACAACAATACCGAAAATTATTTAGTATTTACTAAGTGCCAAGCATTAAGCAACATGCATTGTGCATTATATTCATTATACTATTTAATTCTTAAACTAATTTTATGCAATGAATACTGCTATGATCCTCACTTCATAAGTGAAGAAACTAGGCACAAATAGGTTAAGTAGTTTGCCTAACATCACACGGCCAGTAAGTGACTAAACTAGACTTTGCACAGGACACATGGATACTCCAGCCTTCATTGTCAAGCTCTATCTACACCCTCCACACACAATACTTGGGCCGGGGGTGCACATACTGACCTCTCAATCTGCTCTCTAGAGAACAGACTGGAAGAAAAGGCCGGTTCCAGCCCAGGAAGCAGACTTGATTTCACTGGAAGAGAAAATTCTGGTTCCTGACTACCCAGAGCATAGTTTCAAAGACAAAGTGCTGATTCAGTGTGAGCAAGTTCCCTGGCCCTACACACGCCTCACTTGGTAGGAAAGGTATCATCACAGGAGGCCCAGAGTGGGAGCCTCCATACAGAGTGGGAGCCTCCATAGGCCATGGTTTCTGCTTGTGTCTAAGGGCAATACTGTGTAACTCCCTCCAGATTCCAATGGCAGAACCCAAATCCAGGACTACTGAGCAACTGAAAGTCAGACAAAGTGTACTCAGTGTCTTCATATAGTGATTGATAAAGATTTAAGTGGAAAAATATTCCCTGTGAAATGTTTATTTAACTAATTTAACTCTCTCCCTAATAAATAAATAAATCTTAAAAAAAAAAAAGCTAGATTTACAGACTACTGAACTCAAGGCTGTATGTATCACTAGGAACAGATAATTAGCTCCTTTTTTAAAAAAGATTTTATTTACTTATTTATTTATTTATTTATTTATTTATTTAAGAGAGAGAGAGAGAGCATGAGCAGGGGGTTGAGGGGGTGAGAGGAGGTGGCAGAGGGAGAGAGGGAGAAGCAGACTCCCAGTAGAGCAAGGAGCCCGACCCCAGGACCCTGGGATCATGACCCGAGCCAAAGGCAGACACCTAACCAACTGAGCCAGCCAGGCTCTCTCTTTTTCCTTTTTTTAAGTAAGTTCTACACCCTACGTGGGGCCTGAACTCATGACCCTGAGATCAAGAGTCTCATGCTTACCGACTGAGCATGCCAGGCACCCCCCAATTAGCTCCTTAATATACCATAATCTACCCATAAAATAACTTTTTTAAAAAAATAATTCTTTAAAAATCATGAAATGCTAATGTTCTACAAACTTACAGTGAATGAAGCTTAAAGTCCCAATTTATTTTTCATTTCATTGCCCATATTGAATATATATTGAATATAACTAATTTAGAACATTTTTTTTAAGATTATATTTATTTATTTGTCAGAGAGCAAGCACAAGCAGGGGGGAGTGGCAGGCAGAGGGAGAAGCAGGGAAGGAGCCGGATGCAGGACTCGATCTCAGGACCCTGGGATCATGACCTGAGCCAAAGGCAGACGCTTAACAACTGAGCCACCCAGGCACCCCTGGAAATTTCTTTCTAAAGCCTCTGAAAACTCTGTATTCATCAAGTAGGTACACAACATGACATATTATCTTGTCATTTTCCATTTGTTTTCTTGATATACTTTTATTGTATGCATCTCACTTTCATAAACAGTTTTCCCTCCCAGACATGAGGACTTCCCTTATACTTTCATATTATGTTTAGATTGAAAATTATGTAAATAACATTTTTAAAAACTAAGCCAAAAGCATATTAATATCATTAAGGTTTCCAAAAAATGTCATGATACATACCTTTTTCTAAAATCTGAAAAACTCAAAATATCTAAAGGGGCACCTGGGTGGCTCAGTCAATTAAGTGTCTGCTTTCAGCTCAGGTCGTGATCCCAAGGTCCTGAGATCAAGCCGTGCGTCGGGCTCCCTGCTCAGTGGGGAGCCTGCTTCTCCCTCTCCATCTGCCCCTCCCCCTTGCCCATGCTCTCTCTCTCTCTCTCTCTCTCTAATAAAATAAATCTAAATCCAGAAGACAGAGTCCAGAAATAGACTCATGTCAATATGTCAACTGATTTTTTAGAATGATGTAAAAGCAATTTAATAGATAAAGCATAGTCTTATCAACAAATAGAGCTGGAACAAATGGATAGCCATAGGCAAAAAAAAAAAAAAGATCTTAATCTATAAGTTACAAAAATTAACTCAATATGAGTGATAGACGTAAATGTAGAATGTTAAAACTATACAACTTTTAAAAGAAAATATGGGAGAAAATCTTTGTGACTTTAGGGAAAGAGCTATTGAATATAATAAAAGCACAACCTATAAAAGAAAAAACTGATAATTAGACATCATCAAAATTAAAAACCAGGGCACCTGGGTGGCTCAATCATTAGGCATCTGCCTTCGGCTCAGGTCATGATCTTGGGGTCCTGGGATCGAGCCCTGCATCAGGCTCCCTGCTCGGTGGGAGGCCTGCCTCTCCCTCTCCCACTCCCCCTGCTTGTGTTCCCTCTCTTGCTGTGTCTCTCTCTGTCAAATAAATAAATAAAATCTTTAAAAAAAAAATTTAAAAACCTTTGCTTGAGAAAGACAGAGAAAAGACAAGAAACTAAGAAAAAATGTTTTCAAATCACATATCTAACACAGAACTTATATCCAGAACATATAAATAACTCTAAACAATAAGAAAATAACCCAATTTAAAAGATGACCACAGTATTTGGATACTTCAACCAAAAAAATGTAAGGATGGGGGCGCCTGGGTGGCTCAGTCGGTTAAGTGACCATCTGCCTTCTGCTCAGGTCATGATCCCAGGGTCCTGGGATGGAGCCCGGCATCGGGCTCCCTGCTCAGCGGGAAGCCTGCTTCTCCCTCTCCCTCTGCTTGCTGCTCCCCCTGCTTGTGCTCTCTCTCTCTGTCAAATAAATAAATAAAATCTTTTTTTTTTTAATGTAAGGATGGCAACTAAGTACATGAAAAGTGTTCAACAATATCAGTCATTAGAGAAATACAAGTTAAAATTACAATGTTATACCTCTACACCCCTATTAGAATGACTAAAACAAAAAATGATAACACCAAATGTCAACAAGGATGCAGAGCAATAGGAACTCTCATTGTTGGGAGGAATGAAAAAACAGTACAACCACTCTGGAACAGTTTGGCAGTTTATATAAAGTTAAATATACATTTACCATATGATCCAGTAATCCGATTTCTAGTTATACACCCGAGAAAAATTAAAACTTTAGGTTCAGGGGCGCCTGGGTGGCTCAGTCGTTAAGCGTCTGCCTTCGGCTCAGGTCGTGATCCCAGGGTCCTGGGATCGAGCCCCGCATCGGGCTCCCTGCTCAGCGGGAAGCCTGCTTCTCCCTCTCCCGCTCCCCCTGCTTGTGTTCCCTCTCTCGCTGTCTCTCTCTGTCAAATAAATAAATAAATAAATCTTAAAAAAAAAAAACTTTAGGTTCACACAAAACCTGTACACAAATGTTTAGTAGCAATGTTATTCATAATTGCTGCAATCTGGAAACAACCCAAATGTCCTTCATCTGAATGGCTAAACAGTGGTACAAGGGAATACTACTCCGTAATAATAAGGAGCAAAATATTAATGCACACAGGAAGTTAGATGGATATTTAGAGCATTATGCTGAAAGAAAAAAGTCACTTTCAAAAGGTTATTATTTAGATAATTCCATTTATATGGCATTCTGATAAAGGTAAAAATATAGGGACAGAGGACGGGCCAGTGGCTGCCAGGAGTTGGAGGAGGGAAGATCTGTTTGCCTACAGCGGAATTAGCATAAGGGAATGTTTCAGGGAGATAGAATTGTTCTGTACCTAGGCTGTGGTGGTGGCTACACAACTTAAGTATTTGCTAAAACTCATAAAACTGTATAAAAAGTGAACTTTACTGTATGTAAATTTTTAAAAATTAAAACTCTATAAACCAATTATATCAATGTATCACTATATTATTTTATTGCCTTGTTTTCCCATCCATTCACTGTCTAAAGGAAATTATCCTCTTTTGGAACTCAAATATTTTGCATAACATGAAAATTCAAAATATAAGTTATCTTGACAACCATAAACAAAGAATGGAATTAATATCAGAAGTACTGAAGAACTTGAAAATAGAAGCCTATTGTTTGTTTGTTTGTTTATGCCTGCTCAAGAAGACTCTCCATTAACCCAACTCATTCGCAGAATTATTTTTCTCAGGACCATCATGGAAACAGCAAGAATAATTGAGGAGTTCTCAGGGGTAAGCCAAAGCTAAATGAGGGCTTTAGTATCTCCTCTCAGCAACCGTGACACTAGAGAAATGCTCTCTTAGAGAATACAGAAGCAAACATGGAATTCAAGTTATTCTCATTTGAAGAATAAGAGTAATGAAAATTACTTCAACTCTCCTACAGTTATTGTCAAGGTAAAGGAGACCTAAAGGAGAACTTCATGAGAATGCTTACAGATAGCTCAAAGTAGCAAGAGTGCTAATATGTGCTCCCTCAACAGTCACAACGTCTAAAAATTAGAAGGGGAAGACAATAAATAATAGTGATTCTAAAACAAGGCATCATTAATTAAGACCAAGTTTTAAATCCCTGAGTTGCAACTTACTAGCTATGACCTTGAGCATGTAGTTCAGTTTCTCTAAACCCACATTTCTCAACTGGAAAATGTGAATAACAATGCCTCCTTCATGGAACTGCTGTGAAAATTGTACCTAGCTTAGCATCATGCCTGACTCATTATAAATATTTCATTATTACCGAACGCGAGTTTTCTAAGTTTCTACAGCAAACAATGAAGGAACACCGGTTTGCTGCCATAAATGCAATGACACCAATACCTGCAAATCTTGGAGAAGGATTGATCATGAAACAAGAAAGACACTAAATGTTACTGGCACCAATTATGAAGGATGTCTTATAGCTTTCCAATTCTCAAAGCAATCATTGCCTTGGAAACTCCCATCAGAGTTCATCAGAAAGGTGGTTAAGGCCCAGAAAGATGCTAGCAAAGTATTTTAACTTCAAGGTCTCAATAAGTACTCATTTAATTAATTGATTTATTATCTGGCAATAACCATAGGAATCATATGGATCTCTTAATGTACATAATATACATAGACAAACTATTTAAAAACTTAGTTCCAAAACTACAATTTCTTAATCTCTTCTTTTACAAAGTGAGAAAATAATAAAGAATAAACACACAATGAAATCTAAGAAATTTGTCTTTCTATTGGTAATTAATTTGACTTAGATGTTTAAAAAGCAGGTGAAACTTCTGTACCTCAGTTTTGCATATAAAACAAAGATAACCCTCTTCTTAAAGGAGGAAAAAAATTACATATCTAGTATCTTAGGAGCCTAAAATAGGGTATATTGATAAACTTTCTCTTCCTCAACATGACAGAATGAAGTTGAAGGTCATTTTTCCTTGACCTTCTCATTTTTGGAACCTAGATTTTAACTAACTATATAAAGGCACTGACTGCTTTAGCTATTTCATGCTGCATCACTATTTCCCAAAAGATAAAAAAAAAAATCTTTGTCCAAAAGATCAAGTTGTAAAATAATATATATAGTATCTGATATGTAATTCTAATAACATATTAAATAATTAAAAGAGAACAGAAATATATCAAATGAATACAAACATGAATCCAGTCATATAGTGACTTTTTAGATATATGCAAACTTAGGTATTATTGAGGCTCATTATTCAGGGAATGATCAAAACAAAAGCTGAGAAATAAACATTTTTTAAAATAATGTGGAAAGGATTCTATACACAATTCAAATTTCAAATATTTTAATGTCAGTCTTTATTAAAAATACATACATACACCTGCTAATTGTAAGATTTTTTTTTGTCCTCTTCCTTCTTTTATCTTTAGGGCATGAAATATTACTTTATGCTGAACAGATGTTTCTTGAATAAATGAGTCTTCACATAGCATATTTTCATTGAAGTTAGAAGTTAAATACACTAATTTACCAATTATATTTATATTCACCAAAGGCCTTTCTAAAATATTTTTATTTCTAAACATCCATTATATAATTAAAATTTACTCATTTGAATTCCTATGTTTTCTCAATTACACTTTTTCTCTCAATCATGATTTAAAAAGAAAAAAAATCAGATTTTAATTCAATTCTGATTCAATCCAGAATTGAGTTGAAAAAGAATTATAAAAGAACGAGGAGAAAGGTGTCTGAGAAACAGTGACACACTTAAAATATACTGGGACTGGGGCCTAACATATTTCACCACTTGAAAGAAAACACTGTTATCCCTTCTGTTTTTTTATTCCTAATTTGTTCAAAATCACTTGCAGGCAAATGGTGATACTGCAGTCAGAGGTTGTCAGTATTTTTCTTTCCACCTGCCTGGATCAATCAGGTAGAATGGAATGACAAATAATTTCAGCAACCTATTTCTACATCCTATGCAAATTAATGCACCAATCACTAAAAGAGTGCTTCTATAAGGTCATATAAATGAAAGTCTAAACAGAGGACACCAGTCAATTACTTGAATGTTGCAGCATTATGTCATTTATACAGCTTCTAATTATGAGGTCCTCTATCTACTCTACAAAATAACGATGACCTTTCTTGCAATTTTTTTCTAAAAATTATTTTCATACATACTATTTCTTAGATCAACAGAAGTATTCTAAATATAGAATGAGATTTCATAGAGATTTTATGAGTACATATATTCTATTTAAATTAATATGTTTGTCCTTAATGCTTATATAAATATATATACATACATAGACAAATAGTTACAAAAATGATTTTTTGCATAGGATGTGCTTTCTCTTATACTGCAAATTCCAATAATTTCACCTTCATTCTTAGATGCATCAATATCACATATACAGATTTAATGAAGCATGCCACCACAATTCTTCAGGGGGAAAAAAAAATAGCTCCAAGTGCAATTAAAAATGCATTGTCATAAAACTAGAGTCCTGCATCCCATAAGAATTTAAAACCCTAACAATTTCTTTGGGACACAGAGTGCCATAAAAGAAAGTATAAAGTAATTTTTAGTTATTGCATAAAAAATGCACATAAACAAAGGTTGCCCCCAAAATAACACTACCTATACATAATAAAATGCAAATGTGGCAAAGACCTTGTTAAGTGTCAACCAAATTTTAGGGTCAGATTTTCAGAAATTCTGAAGCCCCTGGTGTTCGAAATTTCTACACCACCCTGAAGAAAGACCATTCTGTGGGGTATTCTCTTCCCCCCATACAGTTTCCATCAACCAATTTTACCTATTTCTAAACAGCAATCCAATTCTCTTTGGTAAAGAGGCTGCCTGCTTGGAGTCAGGGGATCCTATTTTCACACCCATGCACTACCCCGAATAGGGCAAGCTTGCGTTACTACTGCGATACCCTAAAGTGGTAATGCTGTAGTTCAGGCAATGACAGCAGGAAACAAAAAAGCAAAACTCTTATTAGATACCAAATCACAGATCACAACCAGATGGAGTACTCCCTTGTTTCAGTATTACCATACAAACAGAAAACAGGACTCATTCAAACAGCCAAAGCAATGTTCATTCCCCCCTTGCAGTGTTGGGGAAAACTGTCTTTGCACACGAGAGAGCAGGAACACATGTTTTCTAGTACTGCACGTCTAATACAGGGCTGCAGTTGTCGGGTGTAGCTCTGTCTGAAAGTTAAGAACTGGGGAGTAACATCTAGACAAGGTTCCTTCTCTCCTAAGGGTGGGAAGTGAATGCTTCCAGCAGTCCCTCTCAGAGTCCTCAGTGGATTTGGGTCTGGGGTGCATTTCCACCCTGAGGGCACGGTGGGTTTCTTCTACTGTGTAGCTCCGCAGTAGATCATGTGACATTTGGGTGTGTGCCTCTGTGCGCGGTGGGGTGTGGGGGGGGAGGATGAGTTTTGGGGGGGTGTGTGCAGAAGTTACACGTCTGGTTTTGGAAGACGTGTTTTTCTAGGAGTGTGTGTGTCTGTGTGTGTGTGTGTGTGTGTCTGTCTGTCTGTCTGTCTGTGAAGTTGGACTAAAAAAAAGAGAGATTCAGAGAATGGTCCTGGGCCAGGCGATGCGGCCAAGTATGCCTATGTCAGCCCCACCTCTTGGTCAGCCTCTACATTGGGGCGAGGTCCCCGTCCTTGGGGGAGGAGAGGACAATGGGGCGCGCCCCTCCCGCACTTTGTGCACCCACCTGACGAATCCGCGGCGGGTTCGGCGGGGTGGAGGCCCCGCCTTCCGGGGCCGGGGAGGTGGGAGAAGCCATCTTCCTGGGGCTCCGGGTTTCTTCCTCCTGTCACGCCCGGGTCTCCCGCGTCTCCTGCGGCTCCTCAGCGCCGGGCCTGCGGCCCGCGGCCCCACAGGGACCGGGAGGCTCCGCAGCCGCCGCGCCCCGCGGCCCCGCCCGGGCTCCTCTGCCGCAGAGTGCAAGGAGCGGCTGCCCCCTTGGCTCGCCCTCGCGGAGTCCCGGCCGGAGCCCCTCACGTCTTCCCGCGCCCACCTACCTCCCAGCGGGGAGACCCGGGGCCATGGCGGGCCGGGGTCTGGCGCGACCTTGGCCGCGAGGCTGAGCGGACGGCGGCAGCTTCCCAGAGCCGCTCTGCGCGCGTGTGTCTGAATGTGCGAGCGCCGGGGCTTATTCTGGCGGCGCCGGGAGAAAGGAGGCTGCTTTCCTCACCGCTGCCGCGATCGCCAGGAGAGCGATGAGCTCATGGACAGCTCCCAGAAATATGTCTATATGCACCACTGACTGCCGGAGTTCGGGAGGTGGGTGGGGAAAAGGAGGCTGCTCCGCGGGCGCTCCCGCATCACAGGCAGACGTTCCCCCGGGAGGCCCCCGGCCTGGAGGGCACGTGCAGCTCTTCCCTGCCAATCTCCGCACTCACCGGGCTCTTTCCATTCATACCATACACACATGGCCTGTTCACACTCATTCTCCCCTTTCGCTTTGTGATAGGCACGCACTCACCGCTAGCCTCCACAGACACACACTCTTTGTTCTGCCAACCACTCTCCGTTGATAAGGAGAAATTAATTTGTGGATTGAACATGGTGTGAAATACCACTGCGACGACTTCAATCCATGTCAGCTGCGGGCTGATGAAGTGCCCTAAGCAGTGTGTCATTTACTCCTTGGGCGTTAACCCCTTCCCCAAGATCCAGCTTCTTCCCTCCCATCTTCATTCACCATGACAAAACGTCGTCCAGCTACTGGCCCAGGTAGTGACGGCCCCAACCTTACTAAGGTGAAGAGCACATCCTCTGTAGCCCTGTGAAGAACTTAAAAGACAAGACCAGGTTTTGCCGACCTCAGTCTATGCAAAAACTTGTGGCAGGAGTAGTGAATCCCCCACAGGGCCCAGCTTTGTTTGCATTACTGCTTCTCAGGGATACAGTTGGAGCTACCATGGACTAAGTGTAAACCACTTTCCAAGACCTGATCATTATTTCCAATTATTGGCTCAGCTGCCCCACTGGAGTGAGCAATTATGAGCAATTCTTTCCATGGAGGTGGAAATTATGGATTTTTGCAGATAAAGTGACCCCCTCAAGAGATGAATTTTTCCCTCTCTCGTGCATCAATTTCCTCTTTCTTATGGACGTCCATACAAACATAACTCCCTCCTTTTAAAAAATAAACTTTACCAGAGCCTGAGTGGCTCAGTTGGTTGATCCTCCAACTCTTGATTTTGGGTCAGGTCATGATCTCAGGATGGTGGGATTAAGCCCCCAGCGGGCTCTGTGCTCAGCTTGTCCCTCGCCCTCTGCTCCTCCCCCCTTCTCTATCTCTCTAAAATACATAAATAAAACCTTTAAGAAAACTTTACCACAGATACCCTCTCCTACCCTCCGACCCCAGCTAGTGTTCCAGTTCTCTACACGTCTTTCAGCAAGATCTTCCACAATTTCAATATCTCCTATTCTCCTTACATTCTCACTGAACTCAATCTATCTCAATCTATTGAAGTGTTCCTCCATTTATTCCAGCAGGCTTTCTACTGACAAGTTTCCAGTGATGTTCATGTTACTAAATCTAATGATCCATTCTCAGCCTTCATTTGGCTTGACCTCTAAATGGTATTTTTTTCATTGAAGTATAGTTGACACATAATATTATATTAGTTTCAGGTGTACAACATAGTGATTAGACAATTATATATGTTATAAAATACTCATAAACATTACTTTAAAAAAATCATTCCTTTCTCCTTAAGAATGTCTTCCATTGGCTTCTGGATACAGTTCTTTGTTGATCATCTTATCTCGCTGATTCCTTCTCCGTGGTCCTCTTTCCTGTTTCTTCCTCATCTTCCAGACCTCTAAACTTTGAAATATCAAAAAGTTCAGTCCTGGTCCACCTTTTCTTCTCTATCTATACTGACTCTGTCGTTGATCTCAGTTACATGACTTTAAATAGAATCTGTATTCTGATACATATTCCCAAATGTTCATCTCCATCCCCAATTTTCCCTATTAAGTTCAAACTCCTATTGCCAACCACCTCCTCCTTTACCTGGGAGTTCAAACTTACCACGTACAAACTGAGCTCCTTTTTATCAAATCAGCTGCTTTGCTATAGCTTTACCCATCTTTCAGATGCTCGGGGCAAAAACCTCAGAGATATTCTTTTTTTTTTTTAAGATTTTATTTTATGTATTTGAGAGAGAGAGAGAGAGCACAAGAGGGGGTAGAGTCAGAGGGAGAAGCAAACGCCCAGCTGAGCAGGGAGCCTGATGTGGGACTCGATCCTGGGACTCCAGGATTATGACCTGAGCCAAAGGCAGACGCTTAACCAACTGAGCCACCCAGGCGCCCCCTCAGAGATATTTTTTTTTTTTAAGCTTTTTATTTATTTATTTGAGAGAGACAACGAGAGAGGGAACACAAGCAGGGGGAGTGGGAGAGGGAGAAGCAGGCTTCCCACGGAGCAGGGAGCCCAATGCGGGGCTCAATCCCAGGACCCTGGGATCATGACCTGAGCCGAAGGCAGACGCTTAACAACTAAGCCACCCAGGTGCCCCCCCCCGCCGGAGATATTCTTAATTCCTTGCTTGCTCTCATGACCCACTTTTGATCTAATAGGAAATCCTGTTGGTTCTACATTCCTACACAATCCAACCACTTAGTTATTTCCCCCACAATCTCTCTGGTCCAAGCCAGCATCATCTTTCGCTTGCCTGATAGCAAAGGTCTACAATCAGTCTGCATTCTTCCACCTTGCTCCGTGGCAGAGGAGCTTGCAACACGGCAGCTAGCTAATGCTCAAAGACCTCTTGTGCCTGTTCATCTCACTCAGAGCAAGAGCAAAGGTTGTTTGATACAAAATAAAGTCTGTGTAGTCCATTCTCCTTCCTGCCCACCACCTTGTTTCTAATTCTTGAGCAATCCAGGCCTACTCTTGTTTTGGTCCTTTGTACCTGAACCACTCCTCCGGAAGATACCTGCATAGATCATTCCCTCACTTCTTTAGGCCTCTGTGCCAATATCACCTTACCAATGAGGGTGAGGACTCCCGGGCGAATTGTGTATCCCAAAATTCACGTATTGAGTCCTAACCCCCAGTACCTCAGAATGTAACCTTATTGGGAAATAGAGTGGTTACAGATGTAATTTGTTAAGATAGGGTCATACTGGGCAGACCCCCAATCCAATATGACTGGTGTCCTTATAAAAGGGGGGGAAATTTGGACACACACACACACACACAGGGAGAATGCCATGTAAATATGAAGGCAGAGATTGGTATGATGCATCTACAAATCCAGGAATGCCAAAGTTTGCCAGCAAACTACCAGGAGCTAGGAAAGTGGCAGGGAACAGATTCTCCCTCACAGCCCTCAGAAGGACCTTCGCTGACAATACTGACCTCAGACTTCTAGCCTCCGGAACTGGGAGAGAGATAGATTTCCATTGTTTAAGCCACCCAGTTTGTGGCACTTTGTTACAGCATACAGCACCCCTAGAAAACTAATATGTCCTATATAATAATAACAGTCCCACCCTCCTTCTTCCTCTCTCTTCAGTATGTCCTTCCTATACACTTACCACAAACACAATTTTTATATTTACTTGTTTATTGATGTTTATCTATCACTGGAAGTTAATTCCATAAAAATAGGGATGTGGTCTTGTTGACCTTTTTTTTTTAAGATTATATTTATTTATTTGTCAGAGACAGAGAGAGAGAGCACAAGCAGGGGAAGTAACAGGCAGAGGAAGAAGCAGGCCCCCCGCAGAGCAAGGAGCTCGATGCAGGGCTCCATCCCAGGATGTTGGGATCATGACCCAAGCCAAAGGCAGACACTTAACTGACTGAGACCCCTGGGTGTCCTACACCATTTCTTTTTTAAAGATTTTGTTTATTAACTGAGAAAGAGAGAGACATGCACAAGTGAGCATAAGTTGGGAGAGCATAGAGGGAAAGGAAGAAGCAGACTCCCCACTGAACAGGGAGCCTGACGCAGGGCTCGATCCCAGGACCCTGGGATCATGACCTGAGCTGAAGACAGACACTCAACCAACTGAGCCACCCAGACACCCCTCTTGTTCACTATTTTAAACACCAAGAATCTCCAGCAGCTTGAGCAGTGCCTGACACATTGCTGTTCAATAAGTACTTATTGAATGAATTGTCTTTGTCAAGGTCATCTAGAAGATTGGAGGGCCATGATTTGAACTCTAGTTCAAATTCTAAAGCCCAAACTCTATACTATAACTCAAATACTATATTACCATTTCTCAAGTGTGTGGATAATAATTATATTAATGTTCAAATTTGAAAAACTCTTTAGGAAACATTATAAAAACTTTTTTCCTGGGATCCCTGATTGGCTCATTGGTTGAGGATGCAACTCTTAATCTCTGGGTTGTGCATTCAAGCCCCTATTAGGAGTTGAGTTTACTTAATTAAAAAAAAAAGGTATAGGGGTGTTTGGCTGGGTCCGGGGAGCATGCAACTCTTGATCTTGGGGCTGTAAGTTTGAGCTCTGAATCAGATGTAGAGATTACTTAAAAGTAAAATCTTTTTAAAAAAAATGTACATGGGGCACCTGGGTGGCTCAGTAGTTAAGTGTCTGCCTTTGGCTCTGGTCATGATCCCAGGGTCCTGGGGTCGAGCCCCACATCAGGCTCCCTGCTCCGCGGGAAGCCTGCTTCTCCCTCTCCCACTCCCCCTGCTTGTGTTCCTTCTCTCGCTGCGTCTCTCTCTGTCAAATAAATAAATAAAATCTTTAAAAAAGATTAAAAAATAAATAAAAATGTACATAAGAGAAAATAATTTTGGGTGCCTGGGAGACTCAGATGGTTAAGCATCTCCCTTCAGTTCAGGTCATGATCCCAGCGTCCTGGGATGGAGCCCTCTCTGCTCAGCGGGGGAAAAAAAGAGAGAGAGAAAATAATTTTTTAGAAAACTGTTTTTTTCCTTTGCAAGCATCCTCGAGTCACTCAATGTGAGTTTTTATGGTGGCAGTGTTGCATAGTGGCTAGGATGGTGAACTAAAATCACTTATATCTTGATACCTTAAATGGAAATAATAATAGTACTTGCTTTACAGGGTCATTGTGACTATTAAATGAAGCAATGTACAGAAACATTATAAACACACAATGAAAATACTCAATAATGTAGTTATTACTATCAATTTATGTAATGATATCTACCTAAAAAATAGGAAGAGGCTGAGGATAAAGGTGGTTAAAAAGGAAACCCTAAGGCGCCTGGGTGGCTCAGTCGGTTCAGCATCTGTCTTCAGCTCATGTCATGATCCTGGAGTCCCTGGATCAAGCCCGGCATTGGGCTCCCTGCTCAGTGGGGAGTCTGCTTCTCCCTCTGCCCCTCACCCTGCTCATGCTCTCTCTCTCTCTCAAATAAATAAAATTTTTTAATAAAAAAAGGAAACCCTATATTTCAGAGAATAAAGGAAAATTTAGTGAGGCAAGTAAGTGACAGTAAAGCTGCTAAGACTCCCGGCCATCCTATGTCATGACTGAGCACACAGTAATCCAAAGCAGGGTTTTCGATCTCTAGTGACTTGGGGTACTTAATTCAAATTAACAACAAAATGAACATATCAATAAATAACATTAAAGTTTTAAGTAGACAATAGATATGGATAGATAGATAATCTACTCTTGTAAGTAGGATACTAGTCCCTTTTTTGCTTTCATAAATCCTGCTGTCACTTGTCACTGGCTGCAACAGTAAAGAGTGCTTCAGGAAAGGGGCACCTGGGTGGTGCAGTCCATTAAGCATCCAACTCTTGGTTTCCACTCAGGTCCTGATCTGAGTCATGATCTCAGGGTCATGAGATCAAGCCCTGTGACAGGTTCCACACTCAGCATGGGGTCTGCTTGAGATTCTCTCTCCTTCTCCCTCTGCCCCTCCCGTGAGCTCGTGCTTACTCTCTCTCTCTCAAATAAATAAATGAATCTTGAAAAAAAGAAAGAGGAAAAATAAGAGTGCTTCAGGAAAGTGTTAGCTAGCTCCAGTGGGTTAAGAAAAGACGTCACTCAGTTCTTAGAATATAAGGTATTCAAAATACAACACATACGTTTTCCCTTATCCATCCCGTGTATCCATCCATATACACAAATACTCAAAACCTGCTCCAACCTCTTCATTCCTAATCTACATAAAGAGTCTCACTGTCCACTGAGTCCCTCAAACTAGGAACTTCAGTGTCATTCTCAACCTCTCTACATCTCTCACATTCTATAATCTTCACTAAACCCTGTGAATTCTAATATGGTAAAGTCCTGCTAATTTTTTTCCATAACCATGGTTTTAGTCCAGGTTAGTTCAGCTACACTTAGGGTATTGTCGTAGTTTCTTAATAATGGCACTTCAGAGCTTTTTCTATTCTGGGACATCCTGCATAATTCAGAGTATCTTCCTTAAAAAAAAAAAAAAAATTCTCCCATTTCAAAAGCCCTGATGGCTCTCCATTGCCCTCAGGATAAAATCTATGTCCCTCTGCTTTGAAGTAAAAGCACTTCTTAATATTAATATACTTTACTTGTGTTCAGGAAGATGTTCCTAAAAATGATAGCTATAAAAACATTTTTAAAGGAGAAGTGATAGATTTTTCTACATAAAATTGTAAAACTTCTTTATATTAAAACTCACTCTGGGGGTGCCTGGGTGGCTCCAGTCAGTTGAGCATCTGCCTTCAGCTCAGGTCATGATCTCCTGGGATCAAGTCCCACATTGGGCTTCCTGCTCAGGGGGGAGTTTGCTTTCCCTCTTCCTCTGCCCCTCCCCCCTGCTCACAGTCTCTCTCAAATGAATAAATAAAATCTTTAAAAAATAAAATTAAAAAAATAAACTAAAAAAAGTAATAAAACTCACTGTTATAGGTTATGAAATAATTGTGAATATGTATTTGTGTATGAACAGAAAATAATTAAAAGCTAAGTGACCCGAGGAAAAAATATTTACACAATTTCTGTGGACAGAGGGAGTTAACCTTCATATATAGACAAGACCAGTGCCTTATCAAAGGGGAGGAGAACTTTTAGGAGAACTCACAAAAGAATAATAATTTCCAATAAGCAGATGAAAAAAATGTTTAGCCTCATTAGAAAGAAAAGAAATGCAAATTCAAATGACAATATACTATTTTCACTTATAAATTGGCAGAGAAGAGAATTTTAAGCAATGAAAATCCCTCCAGAGCTTCAGAAAGAATAATACTCAGGCATTGCTGATAGAAATGTAAATTGGTACAAATGTTCTGAAGGGCATCTTGTCACTCTGTAGAAAAAAAGCCATAGGGGCACCTGGGTGGCTCAGTCCACTAAGTGTCTGACTCTTGATTTCAGCTCAGGTCATGATCTCAGGGTCTTGGATCAAGCCCCATGTCAGGCTCCGCACTTAGCTCAGAGTCTGCTTGTCCCTCTCCCTCTGCTCCTCCCCTTCCCCTCCCTCTCTCTCTCTCTCAAAAAAATAAGTAAATAAAAGCTTTTTTAAATGCCATAAAAATATATATAATTTTTGAGTTTGAAAATAATCATAAACATGAGCAAAGATTTTTCATTGAAGCAGTCTTTACAATAGTGAAAACATAAACAAATAAACAATAACAACAACCTGGAAATCACCTAAATATCTTAAAGAAGGGAATCAAGTATATACATTATGGAACTTTCACATATAGGAATGTATAATGGAATGCCATTCAGCCATTCAAATAATACTTTAGGCAAATATTTCAGGTATAGTAGTTTTCATAGTAAAATCATTGCATGTTATTAGTTGTTTGCTTGTTTTCTCTAGTGCCCTTCTTGATCTTTTCCACAACTGGCCTTTCGAGCTTGTTTCCTTCTGCTCCTGATTACTCTCTGTTCCTGCCACTTTCTTGTCCTTGGAAGCCTGCCTTGACTGTGCCTATGGTCCCCCACATGCTGGGTTCCATCTGCCCAGAATGCCCTCACCTTTATTCTTCACCTAACATCTGTGCACCATGCAAGACCTAGATCAAGAAAAAGTCTTTCCTTACTCCCTTAGATAGACTAGAGTTTTGTTCTCAGTGCCCCTAGAGCAATTTTAGCTAATTCTATTTAGTGTTTTTGTCTACATAATTATCTCCCCGACCAGACTATGAGATCTCAAAAGTTAAGACTGGGTTTTATTTTTTTCTGAATTTTCAGTGTCTAGCATAGTTCTTCACATTTAGTAAGTGTTCTATAAAGGTTGTGATTTTAAGAAGCACAACTCGAAACAATATTGAATCATAATTTATAACCACAGCTAGCTATCTGCTTTGAGTTTCCATCAAACTGTGTGTGTGTGTGTGTTTGTGTGTGTGATAGAGAGAGAGAGAGAGAGAGTGAATGTGTATATGTATGTGTAAGTTTGTGTGTTTATATAAATAATTTGGAGAGATCATTTTTTTTTAAAGATTTTATTTATTTGAGAGAGAGACACAGCAAGAGAGGGAACACAAGCAGGGGGAGTGGGAGAGGGAGAAGCAGGCTCCCCGCTGAGCAGGGAGCCCGATGCGGGGCTCGATCCCAGGACCCCGGGATCATGACCTGAGCCGAAGGCAGATACTTAACGACTGAGCCACCCAGGCACCCCTGAGATACAGAAATTTAAACATAAATTTGGATGTTCTTATATTTTCTTAGATACACAAAACTACCAAAAGAGTATTATATACATCATTACAAATATATTTAAAATCTGCATTAATTAGCATTTCAACCAAGCTTCAGAAACCACAGGGCCTACAACCTCTCAAATGTCTAAATAGCTACTGATTTCTGTTCCAGGACAGAGACTCATTACCATCATTGGGAGCATACATAAATATTTGTGCAGGTCTAAAAGTTAAAGCTATGTAATTTGGTGTGACAAACATGGTTTTGAGTTTGGATTCTGTAATTTTTAATCTGTTACAGATTATACATTATCTATACATTAGATAAATTACTTCTCTAAACCTCATAGGTTGTTGTGTGTATATGTTAGGAATTGGGGGTCTAGATGGGCTATAAATCATTTATTGTGTCTGGAAACTCAATGACTGCAAAGCTATGTTAGGTATTATTTTCTTCCTTAAGCTGAGGAATTACTTAGAATTACTCTTTTATTTGTAGGCTTTTATATGTATCATATATTTTATCTTCACACCTACTATGTGGAGTAGCAGGACAGTGTTACCCTTATGTTATAAATAAAGAAAATGAGACCAGAATTTAGATCTATGACCCAAGTCACACGCTAGTATATGCTGTTTTCATAGCCTTTGTTGAACACTTTCTGCTGAATTATACTACATTGGAGCTTTATTAAAATTCACAGGTGTTTTGGGGGGATGGGGAAGAAAATTCACAGGTGTTTTCTGACTCTAAAAAGCATTTTTTTTCTTTTCTTTTTTTTTACTCTGAGGCTTGATTTCCCTCTACCTGCTTTTCCCTATTTGCTAAAACAAACTGAAGACCACAAATGACATGAAAGGTATGCTGCGATTTGTAACCAGACTACATCACCTAAAACACTGAATCAACTTCCTAGGAAGTTATGGGTCTACCACTAACGTGCCATTACTCAACACCTTCTGATGTTTATCGAAGGCTGTATTCCAGAGGATCAAATGTATGTGATAGCACATTGTGAATGATAAGTAGTAAGAGCATACAAATGTCGAGTATCATAGTCCTCAGCATACCACCTGGCGACCGTGTTTTAATTCCTTTATAGGCTTTTTCTTCTCTTCTAACTCCATGTGTAACTGGGAAAATAAGCTAAGGACTCATCTTATTCATAAGAGAAGATAGTTTTAATATAGTATAATAGGTATTCTAGGTGGGATTTATAGTCTATAGGCCCCAGATCTTACTTTCCACACGAAACTCTAAGGTTAAAAAAAGTGTTTCAGGGCGCCTGGGTGGCTCAGTCGTTAAGCGCCTGCCTTCGGCTCAGGTCATGATCCCAGGGTCCTGGGATCGAGCCCCGCATCGGGCTCCCTGCTCTGCGGGAAACCTGCTTCTCCCTCTCCCACTCCCCCTGCTTGTGTTTCCTCTCTCACTGTGTCTCTCTCTGTCAAATAAATAAAATCTTAAAAAAAAAAAAAAAAAGCCTTTCTATGTGTGTCAACTATACTCAAATAATAAAAAAAAAATTAGAAAACAAACAGGGTTGCTGGAGGAGAGTTGGGGGGGGATGGGCTAAATGGGTGATGGGTATCAAGGAGGGCACTTGTGATGAGCACTGGGTGTTATATGAAAGTGATGAATCACTAAATCCTACACGTGAAAGTAATATTACACTGTATTTTATCTAACTGGAATTTTAAAAAAAACGTGGTGGGGTGTCTGGGTGGCTCAGTCAGTGTCCTGACTATTGATTTCAGCTCAGGTCCTGATCTCAGGGTAGTGAAATCGAGACCTGAGTCGAGCTCCATGGAGCCTGCTTAAGATTCTCTCTCCCGGGGCACCTGGGTGGCTCAGTCGCTGGGTGTCTGCATTCAGCTCAGGTCGTGATTCCCAGGGTCCTGGGATTGAGCCCCGTGTGGGGCTCCCTGCTCAGCAGGGAGTCTGCTTCTCCCTCTCCCTCTGCCCCTCCCCCCTGCCCGTGCGCGCGTGCGCTCTCTCTCTCTCTCAAATAAATAAAATTAAATTAGTAAATAAATTTAAAAATTAAAAAAAAAAAAAGATTTTCTCTCCCTCTGCCCTTCCCCACTTGCGCTCACATGCTCTCTCCCTCTCTCAAAAAAAAAAAATAAATAAATTTAAATCTTTCTGCAGCTTCCAGACAAAATTGAGAAGGGTAATAAATCTCTAAAGAGAATTGGACCCATTCCCAAATAAACATACTAAACCAACATATATAAGGTCCAGAACAATCTTAAAACTACTCAACTAAAAGAACAGGAGCTTCAACTACACAAAACAAATCAATAGACTGAAATTCAGATATTCTAGCCTACATAGATCTTGATCTAAATTCTATTTCATATTAAATATAGGCTGAATGTTAGGAAGCTGACATCGAAGATTTCACATTCAGACTCCTTTGTTTCTTTCCAATTTTATTTCCTATCTTTTCTCTACATAAACTTTTTTCAGCTGAATCAGTCTAATTCTTAAATTAACCCCTACAGAGACACCTGGCTGGCTCAGTCAGTAGAGCATGTAACTCTTGATCTCAGTGTCATGAGTTCAAGTCCTACATTGGGCAGGGAACCTGCTTAAAAAAAAAAAAGTTATAAATAGCCACATTTATTTCTGCCTTCTAGCTAGAGTATTATTGGATTTCCCTAGACTTCTGTAGTGGCCTCACCCTATGATTAGTGGCCTCATCCTTTGATTATTTATTAGCATTTATTGTCTGTAGCAATCACACAATTCTATGTATACATAATACTTAGAGTGTAGTTATCTGTATTTTATGTATATAGTCTATTTCCCAGTTGCTATGGCATTAACATCTTGAAGTCAGAGGTTATGTCATACACTTGCCTTTATTTCCAGAACTCAGCCCATGTCCTACACATGATAGGCATGGAATAAATGATTATTGATATTTTGAAAAAGTCACCAGAAGTGGAAAAATCCCTAGAATATATTTATTTTTACATAAGAACTCTAAAAAGAAAGGATTACTTTTCTCATTTCCCAGTCATTTTTGGTTTCTTCAAAATAAGAGAGAGACAAATTTTGAAGAGCTCATTGGTCTTCAGTTGACAACTTATACCTGGATATATATTATTTATTATATTGTATTACATTGATATATTAAATAACTATACTTTATTACTTGAAATTATTCCAGATGTTTTTGACACTCATATCTGCAAGTGTATCTAAGAATTTTACAAAATTATTTTTAAGATTCTAAATAGTTATGGGGCGCCTGAGTGGCTCAGTCATTAAGCATCTGCCTTTGGCTCAGGTCATGATCCCAGGGTCCTGGGATCGAGTCCCACATCGGGCTCCCTTTTCAGGGAGAGCCTGCTTCTCCCTCTACCACTCCCCCTGCTTGTTTTCCCTCTATCGCTGTCTCTCTCTCCGTCAAATAAATAAATAAAATCTTTAAAAAAAAAAAGATTCTAAATAGTTATTAAGCTGGAATCATTTTTTGTAAAATATTAATTAGAGAGGCAATGCATACTCACAGTAAACAACATACAACATACAAACTTACACACCAAGTATATAAGTGAAAAATAAGAGTCCTTTACTTTCCCTTACTCTAGTCCCATGCCCCAGTAGTCAACTACATAAATAGTTTCTTATTTGCCCTTCCAGGACTCTTGGCACATATGTCTGAAAGATGTAATAATTATATTTTAGGAATTATGTTATACATGCAACTTCACATGGTGCTTTTTTTTCTCTTTTTTTTCCCCAACAAGGGGCTTTTTCCTCTTTACAATATAGCATGTTTCCATGTCAGTATATATAAATCTACCTAGTTTTTTAAATTTTAAAATAATACTTGATACCTACAAACAACCTATGTAACAGATAATGTAATAATTATTTTTTTTAAAGATTTTATTTATTTATTTGACAGAGAGAGACACAGCGAGAGAGGGAACACAAGCAGGGGGAGTGAGAGAGGGAGAAGCAGGCCTCCCGCTGAGCAGGGAGCCCGACGCGGGGCTCGATCCCAGTACCCTGAGATCGTGACCTGAGGTGAAGGCAGATGCTTAACGACTGAGCCACCCAGGTGCAATCTGATGAGCCTATACTGATATAATGAAATCATGAATTCTTGTCACTACTTTTCATTAAATTGAACATTTTAATTGAGATAATTGTAGATTCACATGCAGTTGTAAGAAATAATACAGCAAGATCCCTTGTACACTTTGCCCCATACCTCCATGGTAACATTTCGCAAAGCTATGGATAGCATATCACAACCATTATGGTGCATTGATGCAATCTGCCAATTTTATTCAGATTTCCTCAGTATTGTTTGTACCCATTTGTGTGTACGTGTATGTGGACGTGCATATGTTTGTATTAAGTTCTATACAATTTTATAACCTATTAATTCAGATATCTACCTCCATAGGCAAGATATTAAACAGTTCTGACACACAAAGGATCCCTCATGCTATCCTTTTATAAACAGTCCCTCCTTAATCCTTGCAACCACTAATTCATCTGATATTTCTACAATGTTGTCATTTATTTTTTTATTTTTTAAAGATTTTATTTATTTATTTGACAGAGAGAGACACAGCGAGAGAGGGAACACAAGCAGGGGGAGTAGGACAGGGAGAAGCAGGCTTCCCGCTGAGCAGGGAGCCCGATGTGGGGCTTGATCCCCGGACCCTGGGATCCTGACCTGAGCCTAAGGCAGACACTTAATGACTGAGCCACCCAGGTGCCCCTACAATGTTGTCATTTAAAAAATGTTTATAGGGTAGGGGTTCCTGGGTGGTTCTGTTGGTTGAGCCTCTGCCTTCAGCTCAGGTCATGATCCCGGGGTCCTGAGATGGAACCCAGCAGTGGGCTCCCTGCTCCTCTGCTCAGTGGGGAGCCTGCTTCTCCCTCTCCCTCTTGTGCTCTCTCTCTCTCAAATAAATAAATCTTTTTTTTTTAATTTTATTTATTTATTTGACAGAGAGAGAGAGTAAAAGCAGGGGGAGCTGCAGGCAGAAGGAGAGGGAGAAGCAGACTCCCTGCTGAGCAGAGAGCCTGATGTGGGGCTCTATCCCGGGACCCTGGGATCATGACCTGAGCTGAAGGCAGACGCTCAACCAACTGAGCCACCCAGGCGCCACAATAAGTAAATCTTTGAAAAAATGTTATAGAAATGGAATCATACAGAATGTTGCCTTTTTAGATTGACTTTTTAAAAAGATTTTATTTATTTATTTGAGAGAGAGAATGAGAGACAGCACAAGCGGGGGGGAGGGTCAGGGGAGGAGGGAGAAGCAGGTTTCCCGCTGAACAGGGAGCCTGCAAGTGGGGCAGGGAGGGGATTGATCCTTGGGTCCCAGGATCACAACGGGAGTCCAAGGCAGATGCATAACCCTCTGAGCCACCCAGGCGCCACTGACTCTTTTTTTTTAAACCAGAACATTTATTGTGTGAATCCTCATTGTTGAAATGCTTAAGATGAATTGGATGTTACAACAGCTGCCCTCTTGGGTTTAGGTGTTGTTCCTTCTCGAAATCCAGGCCTGAATCTGTGAAATGCAATTTGTAGGTGCCTGATCTGATCTGTCGTGGTGGTATTTGGTCTTCTAGCCTTGGCACTCCAGTCACACGTCCACTCCCACTTGGCAGGAGAGCCGTATTGGCCACGGGCTGACTTCTGAAGGTGGTAGGTCTTAGACCACAGCAATGGTACAGCATGCATGTCTCATTGCAATGCTCTCCAGATGACATCCCCTTCGTCATCTCGTTCCTGCAGCTGAGACCAAAGAGTTGAGATCGACATTTATCGTTCAGAGAAATTCCTTGGAGATTCAGCCAAGTTGTTGCATGCATCCGTAGGTCATTTCTATTGATTGCAGTGTAGTATAAGCCTTAATACCATAAGTAATGTGGTATTATCAGACACCACAGCATCTTCTATCACAACGCATTTTAATAAATCAAATATAAGGGACTCTAAAAGTCCAGGGTCATGTTATGAAATTAATATAGGCCCAGCCTTGGTTTCAGGAGTGTGATGGCACGTTTGAGTAAGGTCCTGGATGAGATACAGGACAGTCTTTCCAATAGAAAATGTATAGTTAGAAAATATCATTGTGATTGCATGTTCTACCATTTGGTCAACACGATTTACTTTGACCTTCAGGGACAAAAACAGTAATCTTAGACTGAAAGACACCTCCAGAAGGCTTCTGACCTTCTTATCCACTGGGATATCTTCCAGTTCATCGAGGGCAATATGCCTGGTACATGAAGAGCCAACGTGAAAATCAGCTGAGTAGGTCAAACAGGTGAAGTACTCTTTTATAGACTTGCTCTAGTGATTGAAACAACTCCTTATTGAAAGACAGGAAGTGTCATAGTGTCTTAAGGTAGTATTACTCCCCACCCCCTCCAATAGATAATAGTGACCATTCAGAGCAGTTAGGAAACTGTGAAGTAAAGGGAAGCCTGAAGGGGCACCTGGGTGGCTCAGTGGTTAGGCATCTGCCTTCGGCTCAGGTCATGATCCCGGGGTCCTGGGATTGAGTCCCACATCGGGCTCCCTGCTCGGTGGGAAGCCTGCTTCTCCATCTCCCACTCCCCCTGCTTGTGTTCCCTCTCTCGCTGTGCCTCTCTCTGCCAAATAAATAAAATCTTAAAAAAAAAAGGGGGGGGAAGCCTGAAGAGAACTACAAATTGAGGACACATTTCACCTCACAATTGCTGAAACAGCTATAGAAAGTGATTCAGAAAATGTGAAATAGTATTCCTTCAAAAAGCAGTTTTCTAGGGCGCCTGGGTGGCTCAGTTGGTTAAGCGACTGCCTCAGCTCAGGTCATGATCCTGGAGTCCTGGGATCAAGTCCCCCATTGGGCTCCCTGCTCAATGGGGAGTCTGCTTCACCCTCTGACTGTCTCCCCTCTCATGCTCTTTCTCACTCTCTCTCTCTAAAATAAATAAATTCTTAAAAAAAAAAAAAAAAAGCAGTTTTCTAGGGGCGTCTGGCATAGTTGGTTAAGCATCTGACCCTTGGTTTTGGCTCAGGTCCTGATCTCAGGGTCATGAGATCGAGCCTCACGTCTAGCCCCACATGGGGCTCCATGCTGGGCACAGAGTTTGCTTAAAAAGTTTCTCTCCCTCTCCCTGCCTCCCCCTTGTTCTTTCTCTCTAAAATAAATAAATAAATTTCTTTAAAATTTTTTACTTATGTATTTATTTTTAAAGATTTTATTTACTTATTTGACAGAGAGAGAGGGAGAGCACAAGCAAGGGGAGTGGCAGGCAGAAGAAGTGGGACAAGCAGACTCCCTGCTGAGCAGGGAGCTCAATGTGGGGCTCAATCCCAGGACGCTGGGATCATGACCTGAGCCTAAGGCAGACGCTTAACCGACTGAGCCACCCAGGTGCCCCACTCTTTTTTGTTTAAAAGCACTCTTGTCAAAGAAGAAAGTAGAACAGAAAACAACTTTATAAAATATTTAAGAATTCTGCCACATGATAGAATTTCTTTTCCTAATAGATGTTGGCTCTTGGTGAGGTAACGAAGGGAACAAAATCAGAGGAAATCAAGTTAGATACAATTTTATAGATGAGAGAATATGCATTTGACCCTTTATGTTTTTTATCAATTAAAATGTGATCTAAGAATCTGTAAATTGGAGCAGAATATTCACAGGCAACTAGGAAAATTTGAATAGCAAATTTCCTTGGTTTGCAGATCGCACATAAATGTAACTTTGAAAACATAGATAAGAGAGAACCGGAGAGAAATAAAGACTAATTTACCTCAGTGACAAAATAATGTCTAGATCCCCAAACAATTATTTTCCTGTTTATACTAAAAGTGTTTTATATGTTACTTAGCTTTTAAGATAAGTATCTCTATTTTCTTTTTCAATTTGACATGTAAGCATAGATTCAGTGGGTGTCCTTGAAATAGTTCCTTCACTTCCATGCATCTTTTTTTTTCTTTAAGTGCAAAAGGGCATATGGAGAAAAATAATACTGAAAGACCAGGATGAGGATAAAACATCTTTTATAGGTCAACTATTCAGACCCAGTAAGCACCCCACACAGCATGACCAAAACCAACGTCAGCTGCTTCTCTCAGTGCAAACCACAGTGAAAACCAGAAATTCAGGGATAATCGGAATCTCCTTCTTCTCTTCCACCAATCTTCCCCACATCAGTTATTAAATTCTCTTCATACCAGTTTCTTTCTTAACAGTCCCTTTCTCTTTCTTCACAATGGCCATAATTTCAGGCTCTTGCCGCTTTTTTTCCATTTTACTGCAGGGACATCTTGACTGCTCTCTCCGGCTCTGATCCAGTGAGATCCTGTGATCTATCCTACAATGATCTTTCTGAAACAAAAGTCTAATCGGGGGCACATCTGCCTGCACTCCTTCAAAGGCACTGCATAGGATTCAGAATAAAATCCAAACCCTTTAGTTTAAGGCACAAATCTCGTCACGGTCTGGTCCCCGCCTGTGGCTTTTCCACCATCAGCTACCATTTGCACACACTGCACACTGCACACAGTAGCCTGAATATCTCTCTCTATTTTCCTCTGTCTTGCCTTCAAACACCCTGCTCCCTATGACTCTTTTAAGAATAGTCATGAACTCGGGGCGCCTGGGTGGCTCAGTCGTTAAGCGTCTGCCTTCGGCTCAGGTCATGGTCCTGGGGTCCTGCGATCGAGTCCCACATCGGGCTCCCTGCTCTGTGGGGAGCCTACTTCTCCCTCTCCCACT
Source organism: Leptonychotes weddellii (assembly GCF_054177405.1). Lineage (NCBI taxonomy): Eukaryota > Metazoa > Chordata > Mammalia > Carnivora > Phocidae > Leptonychotes > Leptonychotes weddellii. The sequence goes on from NC_138370.1 coordinate 94,248,221, forward strand.
CCCCCTGCTTGTGTTCCCTCATTTGCTGTGTCTCTCTCTGTCAAATAAATAAATAAAATCTTTAAAAAAAAAATAGTCATGAACTCTAGGGCATCGGACTTCGTGACAACTATTTTTGCCTACTCAGAATAGTTCCCTTCCTCCAAGGTTCTTTGGGTTCTGGATAGCCGTGGTATTAATGCACCAAATTTAGTGCCATTTTAAAAACTAGAATCCACCAAAATAGAAATTAATGTAGTATTAAGATACAGTATTATGGGGGCACCTGGCTGGCTCAGTCGGTAGAGCATGTGACTCCTGATTTCAGGGTCGTGAGTTCAAGCCCCACGTTGGGTGTGGAATGTACTTTATTATTTTTTTTTAAAGATTTTATTTATTTATTTGACAGAGGGAGACACAGCGAGAGAGAGGGAACACAAGCAGGGGGAGTGGGTGAGGGAGAAGCAGACTTCCCGCCGAGCAGGGAGCCCAATGTGGGGCTCGATCCCAGGACTCTGGGGTCATGTCCTGAGCTGAAGGCAGACGCCCAACGACTGAGCCACCCAGGCGCCCCTGGAGTCTACTTTAAAAAAAAAAATGAATAAATAAATAAATAAAAGATGTGGTATTGTGAAAAGACAACTTGTAAAATCGATTTGATTTAAAAATCTGGTACAGTCTATGATACTCCTCAGTATACAGTGAAATGAAAAGAGCATGAGCTTTGGAAAAAGATAACCCAGGCTCAAATCCTTATTCACCCTTTGGGTAACAGCTATTCTCCCTTCATTTCATCTATAAAATCCTTACCCTGAAAAATGGAGACAAAAACACTCTTCTTACTATGTTGTGAATAGATTGAGATAATGACTTAAATAGTCAGCTTACAAATTTGTAAGAGAGTAGCTGTCATTTGAAGCGGACTTACCACAACAAAATGAAAAAATTTTTAAAAGATAATAGTTGAACAGCAATGGCTTATTGGGCATTTTCTCTTGCAGAAACAAACTCCTCCAAAATAAGATGGGCATATATATCAGTAATTACAGAAAGCAAGCTAAAGCCTCAACAAAATGGTGGATCATTAATGTTTTACCAGGCAAATCTTGTAATCCCTTTTAAACAGATGCTATTGGTGCCTCTTTCCCACAGCCCTGTAACCTCTGCTTACCTGATTCCAGCCTTGCTCAGCCTGCTGGCCTGAGATCTCCCCTCCTTTACTCTATTTGATTGTCAGCAAGCTTCAGGTCTTCCCTAT
>NC_138370.1:94249957-94309598 GCF_054177405.1 Leptonychotes weddellii
ATGTTCTGGGGCACCTGGGTGGCTCAGTCAGTTAAGCGTCTGCCTTCAGTTCAGGTCATGATCCCAGCATCCTGGGATCTAGCACTGATCCCCGCTCATACTCGCTCTCTCTCAGATAAATAAAATCTTTAAAAAAATATATTTTTTAAAGATTTTATTTATTTATTCATGGGAGACAGAGAGAGAGAGAGAAGCAGGCTCCCAAGGAGCAGGGAGCCCGATGTGGGACTCGATCCCAGGATCCTGGGATCATAACCTGAGCCGAAGCCAGACGCCTAACCATCTGAGCCACCCAGGCGCCGTAAAAAATATATCTTTAAAAAAAAAGAAAATAGGGGCGCCTAGGTGGCTCAGTCGTTAAGCGTCTGCCTTCGGCTCAGGTCAGAATCCCAGGGTCCTGGGATCGAGCCCCGCATTGGGCTCCCTGCTCTGCGGGAAGCCTGCTTCTCCCTCTCCCTCTCCCCCTGCTTCTGTTCCCTCTCTCGCTGTGTCTCTGTCAAATAAATAAATAAAATCTTTAAAAAAAAAAAGAAAATAATGTTCTGTGGAAATTACTTGGATATCAATATGATTTATATTTGACTATTGTTAACCCATCCATCAGGGTTTAATTAGGTTAATCTATCAAGTTAAGTGATTGTTTTTGTCCTCCCTTAGCACCCCATATTCACTGAAGAGACTTTCCCAAAGAGTGGTGGTATGTTTGCAGAAGTCTCCATGCTAGATTTTCCTTAACTATTCACCCATTATTTTGAGTTTCCTTAATTCTATCTTGGTGTTGCATTTGTCCTTACATAGGTTTTCCAATTTATTTGTTAGTTTTCCACTTTTAATATGTTGGTAAGTCATCAGATATGCATATGAACTGTAATCTTCATCTCCTTTATTAAAAAGGCAATACCTAGGGGTGCCTGGGTGGCTCAGTCATTAAACATCTGTCTTAGGCTCAGGTCATGATCCCAGGGTCCTGGGATCCAGCACCACGTGGGGCTCCCTGCTCCTCGGGAAGCCTGCTTCTCCCTCTCCCACGCCCCCTGCTTGTGTTCCCTCTCTCGCTGTCTCTCTCTGTCAAATAAATAAATAAAACTAAATTTTTAAAAAAAGGCAATACCTAATCGCATAAAAAAAAGAATATTATATTAAAAAAAGGAAAAGGAGATACAAACACTGTAATACAAGCAACAACGTTAACTCCTGGAATATACCATTCTACATCTTTTTTTTTTAATGTATATGTATGTGTATACGCCCCTTGCACTCCATCTGCACTTATCTGTGTTGTCATTAACAATGAAGAAAAACCCAATTTTTCATCTTGGAAAAAAAAATAAAAGCTGCATCCTTGGACTGAAGTTTCATATTCTTGTGATGTTTTTCTCAAAGGGATTTCAGAAGCCTTATCTATTCAGTTCAGGGAACAGAAAACACAAAGTAAGGAAAGGTTGATGCTGGATGTAAAAGAAAATGGAAAAAATAAGTCAAGGTCAAAGAAGAAGAACAGGTTCAGAGGCCCTGGATCCTCAGCTGCTGTTGCTTCTCATCTTGCACCTGGCCTCCTGCCGAACACCAAGTGCCTGCCCTTGACTTCCCTCCTCCATCCTGCCCTTGAGGAGACACGCATTAAGACATGATAAGCCTAAACTCCTGCTCTCCTGTGCTAACCGTACAATGCACATGCCCATGACATTCCAGCTGGTACTAAGTGATTTTTTAGGGGTTCTAGTGATTGGCATTGCCTTAGGGGACTTCCTCGTTTGGTAACATTGGTGCCTCAATAAAAGATAGAAGAAATCTCTTGCCACAGGAATACACAATTTAAATAGTTTAATTATGTTTAATGTTCCATAGAATAATGAATATATATATGACCTATATGCTTGATATTTATCTATTCTATTTTATAAAATAGATATTCTATTTTATCAGCCCCATTTGTGCTGATAAAACATGAACTTTAAAAAAAAACCATGAACTTTAATGTCAGATAAATATGAAATCTTTCTCCTAACTTTGCCACTTATTAGATGCAAGAACTTCACCAATGATTTTAATTCTCCAAGCTTCAATTTCCTTAGACAAAATGGAGCTAATAATATCTAACTAAAAATTTAAGTCTTAAATGCAATAATATATTCAAAAAGATGAATATATGGCCAGGCAGAGTTACTTAAACCTTTATTTCTTATCACAGCCAGAATGGTGTCTCGTGTATTTGCTGCAACTGAAGAAAATAGATGAGCACAAGTAAACATGAGTTCAATTCTTTGCCTGCATAGGCATGTGAGAATTTTTGCAAGGGAGAGAGAAAACTCCTTGGTCTTTCAGTGCTGCAAAATGGTGCCCAACACTACCATTTATTTTTTTCAATGTTAAGGAGTCTACTTGGGTACATGTCAAAGAAAAGAAAGGGATTGAGAATTTGAAAGAGTGGCCAGTAGGACACCCAGGAATTTTCCAGCATGTTGCCATAGGGCCTGCTCTACTGAATCCACAGCAAAGTTACATAGGACTTTTCATTAGCCATCAGCTTCAGAGACTCTCAATATAAATCTGATTCAAGCAGACAATTTAGAAAGAAAAGAGAAGAGAAATAATTGCTCTGCCAGGTCCTAGAAAGAATTAAGGATTCAAAAGGAGAGAGCCATGCATACAGCATTGAATGAATATGAAGAGCTAAGAGTTGGTCGGCATTTTTTTTTTTTTTTTTTATGATGAGTTAGCAACGATGGGTTTCCCTTAATGAATGGTTTACAGTAAGAATAATATTTCTGGAACAATGTAATCTAAAATTTTTCTCTTTATTTCCTATTTTACCTCTTCTCACTGAAAGAGTAGGTTCGTTCTCACACCACCAGCAAAATTCAGGGCACTGGATGGCTGGTCTTGTCTGTAGACAGAGAAAGAGAGAAAATGAGGTGTTTTCATAAAGAAGACACGCCCTGCCTGAAAATATCTTTCTGTTTCTGAAATTCTCTTTCAGAATCTCCTTGTTAAATGCTTATCATAGTGCCTATGCATATTAATTGTTCAATATATGTTGGCTATTTCTAATGTCATTGTAATACACATACTACATATTGTCATTACTTTATCTCTACAATTTTGTAGTCCTGTAAGGGACAGTACTTTAAGATGTTTTAGACCACACTATTCTGCTCAAAACCCTCCAGTGGCTTCTCATCTCCCTCAGAATAAAAATGAATGTTTTTTGCAGTGATCCCCCAGGTTCTATATCATCTGACCTGAAGCTCCATCTCCTGCCACTCGCCCTCTTATTCATTCTGCACCACCCAGGCTGGCCTTCTTGTCATACCTTCATATCTGAGGTACACTCCCACCTTAGGGTCTTTGCATTTGTTCTTCCTGAGCTCGAAAGCTGGATTTCTCCCTATCTTACACCTTTTAGGGCTCTGCTCAAATGTCATCTTCTCAGTGAGACCAACCCTGAATTCCCTATTTAAAACTGCAATATCTGCATACACACCACCCACCTGAACTCCTTATCTCCTTTCCTGGCTTTATTCTCCATAGTGTGTATCATAATTACAAGCACAACATAGCGTGTGCTTGTAATGTGTGCGTGTACATTTATATATAAATCTATCTATCCATCTATCTATCATCTATCTATTTCTTGCTATTTCCCTCCACTAGAATATAAGCTCAACAAGGGCAGATATATTATTTTATTGTTGATGCTTTATCCCATAATAGCTGTACAACAAATATTTGCTGAATGAATAAATGAATCATATATATTGTCATTTGTAATGGAAGATCTAAGCAAATATTTTACTAAAAGTACAATCATGAAAGAAGGCATAAGAATCAGATGGACACCACCCAAAGAGGTGAAGGACATGGAAAGGGCAGCCCTTCTTTTTTTTTAAGATTTCATTTTTAAGTAATCTCTACACCCAATGTGGGGCTCAAATCCACAGCCCTGAGATCAAGAGTTGCCTGCTCCACTGACTGAGCCAGCCAGGAGGCCTGAGAATGGGGCAGTCTTGGAATCTGAAGATAAACCTGTCTACGTGATCATTTTGCAGAATGCTAACCCTCTTCAGTGGGCCAGAAACAAGACGGCATTAATCCCGCCCATTGAGGAAAACCCACCCTTGTTTCAGAAATTCCACTGCTCTATTAAAAAGCTTTTGTGGCCATTTCTCATTTATGTTAACAGATCTCTTTTTCCTCTAAAGGTACTTAAACCAAAAAAAAAAAAAAAATTACTTCAAGAGCCTAGAAGGGAATGACTGACTAAATATAGCCACATTGTACTGTAAAAACTAAAGACTGCCAAAATAAGAGCCTGTCAAGAAGGCACACGTTACGTTGTTCCTGGTTTCAACTTTGAGATTAGAAAGTTTAAGAAACTGAGGTTAACAATTCTCTATTTTGCATATAATAATCAGAAATTTTCAATGATCTGATATTTGGCTCATCCTTTCAAAGTGTAACCTGGATATTTAAAAGCAGGGACTACGTGACGCCAGGCAAAAATACACTGTATCACATTGGAAGCTCTGCGTGCCTTCCCAGCTGCTGTGAGAACATTTGTCATGTGGTGACAGCATTCTCACTTCTGAGAGCGCGCACAGCCTCAAACCAGTACCATGCCCTCTGCTACAGTTTCCGTGTCTTCGAGAGATCAATTTTCCATAACCTTTCAGAGCAGAACAACATAAGGAAGGTCTTAAGTCCCCTCCTACCTTTCCAAGCCATTCCAAAGAGAAGCATATAATCAGAAGAGGCGACAGTTCAGTGATAGGCACTTTGGGGCCAGAGGTGTGGTGAAACCCAACACGTCTTCAGGCCCACACACAGTCTCACAACTCTGGGATTAAACATCAGCTTTGGATGCCAACTAAAGCAGAGTCATCAAAAACACACTCTGGAAACTTTCAATTATAGCTCTCTCTTTCTTGGCATAGGTAAGTTGGACAGGAAGCAGTGATGGAGGGAAATTCTATTTTAGAGGATGGCGGTCTTTTTTTCAGAGACGCTTTGGGGAAGGAAAATTAAATATAAACAGAGAGGGGTAGGACGGATGGAAGCAGACAATAGGTTAGCTCACAAGGGAATACGATGTGGGCTTAAGCAAGTAGAAGAAGCCAAATGGGGCGCCTGGGTGGCTCAGTCATTAAGCGTCTGCCTTCGGCTCAGGTCATGATCCGAGGGTCCTGGAATCGAGCCCCACATCAGGCTCCCTGCTCCGCGGGAAGCCTGCTTCTCCCTCTCCCTCTGTCTGCTGCTCTGCCTACTTGTGCTCTCTCTCTCTGTTAAATAAATAAATAAATAATCTTAAAAAAAAAAAAGAAAACAGTGGTCCTCAAACTGTGGTTCCTGGACAAGCAGCATTGGCATCACCTGGGAACTGGTTTAAGATGCAAATTCTCAGACCTACCCCAAACCCCCTACTGGATCGGAAACTCTGCAAGTGGAGAGTTGAACAAGGCGCTCCAGGTGATGCTGGTGCTGCCCTACAGTTTGAGAACTACAGGACCTCATGCCCTAGTGCAGTCATTCTCCAACATTTAATGAGCGTCAGGAATCTGCTGATACACAGATCATAACTGCCAGTGCCCTGCACAGGACAGGTTCTTCATCAATTCTTGTGGTCTTGTGGGGGACAGGAAAAGAGGGAAGGGGGAGCATAGTCACATGAATTGAAGAAGCAGAACTACTCAACTTCCATCACTATCTCTTACCTTTTGGGTTTTATTATACTCAAACTTACAAAACAAAAATGAATCTCTAACACCATTTACATTGTATGAAATAAATGTACATAATATTTCACTGAGCCAAAGTCAGTATATACATACTACTTTGTGATACAATCTTAATTTTATTTTTTGTATATTTATGCTTTAGCTTTATTAAATTATTTGAGGCTATTTTTTTTTAAAGATGTTATTTATTTATCAGAGAGAGAGAGAGCACAAGCAGGGGGAGTGGGAGAGGGAGAAGCAGGCTTCCGGCCAAAGCAGAGAGCCCGATGTGGGGCTTGATCCCAGGACCCTGGGACCATAACCTGAGCCGAAGGCAGATGCTTAACGACTGAGCCACCCAGGCACCCCTGCTTGCTATTTTTATGCTTTATAATCTTTCTTTGTGTTTCCTTTTCAGTGGCTTACAAATATTAAACAATTAACTCTGACATTTATGACAAGTAGTGACAATAGCATTTGAATCTCCTACAGAAGACAGCAGTTAGTGCTACCCAGGGCTAAATTGAGCTCAAAGAACAAAGAGACACAGACTCTGTCCCAGTTCTGTAGAGACAACAATCACATGAAGTAATTTAAGGCAATTAACAAGGACCACAGTAAGAAGCACCTCAGAGCTTAAGTGAATGGGGAATATGCAGTAAAGAAGTGATCAGAATGGGAAGGCTTCCTGGAGAAAATTAAATCTTGGATCGGTGCTGAGAGGAAGTGATGGATACAGATTGGCAGAGAGTGGGAAAGCCATTCCAGGTTTAAAGAATAGCCTTTCCAGGGGCCCACAGAGAGGAACTAGCAAGTCATGTGCTGGGTGCTATCTGCCAATTAACTTGGCTCAAGAAGAAGGTCATGTTAGGGAATAACAAAAGATGAGGTTGGGGAGTTGACAGTGAGCCCAGAATGCTAAGCTAAGAGAGATACGGTAACCAGTAAACAGGGAATCTTGATAGATTCACAAATGAGGCAGTGATGTGATAAAAACAATTTTTAAAAAAGTTGACATCCAAAATGAGGATTGACATAGAAGTAAAATCCATGAGTTATATTGTTGGCAATATAAGCCATTTAAAGCAAGAATTATTGTGAATGAGATATATACTAATAATTTGCACTATTATGCCTTTCTCCTGTTGTTTGTATACTTAATGTGCTTTCACAGCTCCCTGTCCTACTTCCTCCAGCATCACCGCGTAAAATAGTTCTATTGTAAATTTGTGCTAGAAAGAATAGCCTTTGACTGATACCCTGAACTCTATCATGCAAAAGTAGCTCAAGTTTTCCTGAGCCAATCCCAACACTGTATTTCTGAAATACATTTCTGAAGCCGCTCCACCTGCCCTGAGCTGTAAAGGCTGCAGTGTTGAACCTTAGTCAAATCAGGGCAGCCCTTGACCCTTTGCATACGCTGTCAGCTTCATTTAACACAGTTGCATCTCTGACTCACGTTGCATGGCCTTTAACTGAAGTAGTAACAAGGCTGAAAGTAGCTCTTAAAATTCTTAATAGTTTAGATATGCCAAGCATATTAAATAAAAGGGAAAATGTGATGCTCCGCTGTTCAGTTCTAATCCAAAGTTCTATTTTATAAATTTTAATATTCTACATATATAAAAAGCAATCTATAATTGAGCCGTAATTGTTCACTCTGGGGTCCACATAACTCCAGGATACTGTGGTGAATTTAAATCAAGAGCAGAGCTGATGGATAACAAATCGGTGTGGGAATTTTCCCAAGGCTTGATAGCCTCGGGAGGGATGATTTCCAAGTGAAAGTTTTTCAAACCCATTGAGAAGCTAGGCAGAGCCGTGTGTTGAAAAGTGGAACCCATAGGTTGAGTTCAAAATGTTTAAATAGCAGCACTAACTTTTTGGCAAAAATTATATTAAGTAATGAGAAATGAGGTCTGGGGTTTGGGAGAGTAAGTCATTGGAATGGTGAGGAAAAAAAAGGGTAAATACTTCCTACCTGATATAAACCAAAGAAAATCACCAGGCAGATTCTTCGATAGCAGATGCTTATCATTCTTATATTTTCCTCTCTGTTCCCACTATTCAGTACCTCTTGTATTCCCATGGGCCCTTCAACCTTGGTGGAGTCAGGACATATATGCATTTGCCTTAAATAACAAACCCTTCAAACTGAGGAAGGAGAAAGAGAGAAAAAGGAGAGAAGCAAAGAAAAGGAAGAAGAGAAGAGGAAAGGCAGTGTAATAATTTAGTTAGTATGGGAAAGTCTTAATTGGGAAATAGGAATAAACTCTTCCCAGGCTTAATTTTCCAAATTCTTTTGTGAGTGTGAACATTGAGCTACACTTGTGTGTGATTTAGCACTTAAAGATTCACTTGGGGCACCTGGCTGGCTCAGTGGGTAGAGCATGTGACTCTTGATCTCAGGGTTGTGAGTTTGAGCCCCACATTGGGTGTAGAGATTACTTAAAAAAAAAAAATTTACTTGTCATATGACATGGCCTTCACATACATCAGTGTCCACTGGAAAGAACAGGGACTGCTTCTAATAATGGAAAAATTGGCTCTGTTGAACTTAAAGAATTGATTTTTCTAATGAGGCATATTCCTGGAGGATTCTTTCTCCCCCAGGATAAATTTGACTATTAGGGGTGTTTCTCCTAGTATTGGCTTTAGCACCTAACTCCAGCATCTGGGACAACTCCATTTGTCCTGTAACTTTGGGTAAGTGATTGAATAACTCAGGGCTTCTGTTTCTCATATTTACCAGATGAAGCTTGTGTGTCTTTTTTGCATATGAGAGCTGTCATCTATGATTATTACAAGTGCAGCCCTCCTTTCTCAGACCTACGTATCCCTGCTTCAGAAAGAATCTGAACTTTTAGATCCATCAATAAAATGTTTAACCTGTTGAGCCAATCCTATGTTCAAGGGATTTTTAGTTCCTATATTACAAAAATTAAAGAAGTTTTCTAAATTAATTACCTATATAGATTTGAGACTGTGAGTTTTTGTGTTTTATTTATTTATTTATTTATTTGAGAGACAGAAAGAGAACGAGTGGGGAGAGGGATAAAGGGAGAGGGAGAGACAGAATGTCAAGCAGACCCCACACGGAGCACGGAGCCTGACTTCGGGCTCTATCTCATAACCCTGAGATCATGACCTGAGCTGAAATCAAAAAGTCTGTTGGTTGCTTAACTGACTGAACCACCCAGGTGCCCCTTGTGTTTATTTATTCTTAACGGAAACTGTGTTTTGGGGCGCCTGGGTGGCTCAGTCGGTTAAGCATCTGCCTTCCACTCAGGGCACGATCCCAGGGTCCTGGGATCCAGTCCCGTGTTGGGCTCCCTGCTCAGTGAGGAGTCTGCTTCCCCTTGCCCTCTGCCCCTCCTCCTGCTCATGCTCCCATTCCCCCCCACCAAATAAATAAATAAAGTCTAAAAAAAAAAGGAAACTTTTTTTTTTTTAAAGATTTTATTTATTTGACAGAGAGAGACACAGCGAGAGAGGGAACACAAGCAGGGGGAGTGGGAGAGGGAGAAGCAGGCTTCCCGTGGAGCAGGGAGCCCGATGTGGGGCTCGATTCCAGGACCCTGGGATCATGACCTGAGCCGACGGCAGACGGTTAACAACTGAGCCACCCAGGCGCCCCGGAAACTGTTTTATAAGGAAAAATATAAGAAAATAAAATAACAAAAATGAGGAACTTATACAAAGAACTAGATAAACTGAAGACTGAAAACATAAGAATGAGAAAAGAAGAATGAATGGTAAAAATAGGTCAAAGAAATGTGCAAAATGTGTCAAAAAAAGGAAGATTACTCATGTTTGCTTATAGGTCAATCATAAGCATCTCTTGTCGTTCCTTCACTGTGCACGTCAAAATGATGTTTATTACTTTGAGACCTGAAAAGTCTTTAAAAATTAAAAAATAGGGGCGCCTGGGTGACTCAGTCAGTTGTGTCTGACTCCTGATTTCGGCTCTGGTCATGATCTTAGGGTCATGAGAGAGAGCCTTGCATCAGGCTTTGTACTGGGTGTGGAGCCTGCTTAAGATTCTCTTTCCCTCTCCTTCTGCCCCTCGCCCGCCTAAAAAATTTAAAAATAAATTTCACAAGTACTAGGGCATAGAAAGCTTACTTTTCTCATATTCCTTTTTAAAAGATTGTTCTATCATTTATATAAATATCAGTTATTACTATCCATAAGTTACTGGTAACTGCAATATAAAAACAGTATCTTTAATACAGATACAATGTCTTTAAAAAGAAAAGGATAGGGACTCAATTTTGATTCTTATAGTAATGAACATGTATAAAGCCCTTGCTACATGCCGGAGCATTACATGCTGAGGTACGAAAAGGTAAAGTAACTTACCAAAAGCAGTTAGCTAGTAAGTGGTAGGATAGAGTCATAAACATCATGAAATACTCCCTAAATATTCTACCAAGATTGCTGTCTACGATGAGGAATATTCAGTAAGAACCTAGGTCTACATTTAATAGACTTCTATATGCTTTCATAGATGCCTCACAAATTAGACAAATGGACAAAGATGTCTAAATTAGTTAAAAGTGGATTTAAAGAATAACTGAAAAAACTTACATTCTCTATTTTGACATATATTCCTTGGCAGGACTCCCAAGATGGACTGAGTGCAAGAAAATGTCACTAAATAGGAATAATTTGAAGTTAATATTATATGTAAATGAATATTTCTTAAGTAAAAAATAGTTTATTCTCTTATAATTAAAATAAAAATCTAGGGGTGCCTGGGTGGCTCAGTCGTTAAGCGTCTGCCTTCGGCTCAGGTCATGATCCCAGGACCCTGGGATTGAGCCCCACATGGGGCTCCCTGCTCCACGGGAAGCCTTCTTCTCCCTCTCCCTCTGCCCCTGCTGGTGTTCCCTTTCTCGCTGTCTCTCTGTCAAATAAATAAATAAAAAATGTTAAAAAAATAAAATAAAAATCTATAATCTTTCATCTTTTTTAGGGTGGACAACACAATGTTTATGTATACACTGCGAAATAACCACAGTCAAGTTTTTTTTTTTTTAAGATTTTATTTATTTACTTGAGAGAGAGCAGAGAGCACAAGTGGGGAGGGGGAAGGGAAGGAGGAGCAGAGGAAGTGGGAGAAGTAGACCCCCTGCTGAGCAGGAAGCCCGATGCAGGACTCTATCCCAGGACCCCAAGATCATGACCCATGCTGAAGAAAGATGTTTGACTGAGCCACCCAGGCACCCCAACCACAATCAAGTTAATTAACTCATCCATCACCTCACATAGTTATCAATTTTTTTTCTTCCCTTTTTTGTGGTGAGAACACTAAAGATTTACTTTCATGCTACATTTCAAGTACACAATACCTCATTATTATTTTTTAAAAGATTTATTTATTTTATATATAGAGAGAATGTGTGAGCAGTGGGGAGGGGCAGAGGGAGAGAGAATCTCAAGCAGACTCTGCAATGAGTATACGGTGTAAGGGTCTAATTTCCTTCTTTTGTATGTCCAATTTTCCAAATTCTGTCCAATTTTCCCAACACCATTTATTGAAAAAATTATACTTTATGCATTGTGTATTCTTGGTGCCCTTGTCAGAGATTAGTTGACTGTATGTGCATGGGTTTATTTCTGGGCTATCTATTCTGTTCCATTGGTCTATGTGTCTGTTTTTAATCCAATACCATACTTTTTTTAATACTATAGCTTTGTAATATGGTTCAAAATCAGGAGCATAATGCCTCTAGCTTTGTTCTTTCTTAGAATTGCTCTGGCTATTTAAGGTCTTTTGTGGTTCCATACAAATTTTAGGCTTTTTTTTTTTTCTATTTCTGTGAAAAATGCCATTGGAATTTTGATAGGCATTGCAATGAATCTATAGATTGCTTTGGGTAGTATTGACATTTTTTTAAAAAAAGATTTTATTTATTTGACAGAGAGAGACACAGCGAGAGAGGGAACACAAGCAGGGGGAGTGGGAGAGGGAGAAACAGGCTTCCCGCGGAGCAGGGAGCCCAATGTGGGGCTCGATCCCAGGACTCTGGTATCATGACCTGAGCCGAAGGCAGAAGCTTAACGACTGAGCCACCCAGGCACCCCTAGTATTGACATTTTAACAATTTTAATTCTTCCAATTCATAAACATAGGGCATCTTTCCATTTATTTGTGTCTTCTTTGGTTTCTTTCATCAATGTGTTAGTTTTCCGTATATAAGTCTTTCAGCTCCTTGCTTAAATTTCTTCTGAAATATTTTATTTCATTTTTTTAAAGTAAATTATATTCCCAATGAGGGGCTTGAACTCACAACCCTGAGATCAAGAGCTGCATGTTCTGACTGAGCCAGCCATGAACCCCATGTTTTATTCTTTTTGATGCTAAGTATAAATAGTTCATTGTTAGTGAACAGAAATGCAACTGATTTTTGTGTGATATCTTATCCTTCAACTTTACTGAATTCATTTATTAGTTTTAACACTTTTTGTGGAGTCTGTAGTGCTTTTTTTTTCCAAAGATTTTTATTTATTTAACAGAGGGAGACACAGCAAGAGAGGGAACACAAGCAGGGGGAGTGGGAGAGGGAGAAGCAGGCTTCCCGCGGAGCAGGGAGCCTGATGTGGGGCTCCATCCCAGCACCCTGGGATCATGACCTGAGCCGAAGGCAGACGCTTAACGACTGAGCCACCCAGGCGCCCCTGTAGTGCTTTTTATATATAAGAACATGTCACCTGCAAACAGATGATTTTTTTTTTAAAGGTTTTATTTATTTGACAGAGAGAGAGAGAGAGAACAAGCAGGGGGAGCAAGAAGCAGACTCACCACGAAGCAGAGAGCCTGATGTGGGGGATGTGGGGCTCGATCCGAGGACCCAGAGACCACAACCTGAGCTGAAGACAGATGCTTAACTGACTGGACCACCCAGGCGCCTCGATAATTTTATTTCTTCCTTTTCTATTTGGATGCATTTTAGTTCTTTTTGTTGCCTGATTGCTTTGGCTGGGATTCCCAGTACTGTTAAATAGAAGTGATAAGGGTGGGTACCTTTGTCTTATTCCTCATCTTAAAGGAAAAACTTTCAGCTTTTCACGGAGTATGATGTTAGCTATGGGCTTGTCATATAAAGTGTTTATTATGTTGATATATATTCCTTCTCAACCTAATTTGTTGAGTGTTATCATGAAAGATGTTGAATTGTCAAATACTTCTGCATTTATTGAGATGAGCAACATATCCTTTTAGATGTTTTCTATGCACCAGGCACTTATCTAGGCACTGGGGAGACCTGGTTTGAAATCCCAATTCTGGGGCACCTGGGTGGCTCAGTCGGTTGAACATTTGCCTTCGGCTCAGGTCATTATTGCAGGGTCCTGGGATTGAGCCGTGAGTCCAGCTCCCTGCTCAGTGGAGAGTCTGCTTCTCCCTCTTTCTCTCCGGCTCCCTCTGCCCCTCTCCTACCCCCATTCATGTACTCTTTCTCAAATAAATAAAATCTTAAAAAAAAAAAAAGAAATCTCAATTCTGCCATTTACTAGCTGTGTGGCGCCTTGGACAAGTTTCTTAATCTCTCTGATCCTCAGTTTCTTCATATGTAAAATGTATCTATCTCATAGGATTGTTTAAGAAAGTATGACTTAATAAATGTATAGTGCCTGGCACAGTAAACAACTGTATTGGCTTTTACTATTAATTAATACAGAGATGTATAAAGTAAAATGTGAAAATCCACACCCCATTCCACTCCGCAGATATAACCAGTTAATATTTTGGTTTATATTTGTCCATATTTTTTGTATGCATATATAAATTTTATATCTGTATGTATACACTCGTCTTATATAAGCAAAATCATTCTACTATTCAACTTGCTTTTTCACTTAACTGTATTTGTTTTATTTTTATTTATTTATTTATTTTTTTAAAGATTTTATTTATTTATTTGACAGAGAAAGACACAGCGAGAGAGGGAACACAAATGGGGAGTGGGAGAGGGAGAAGCAGACTCCCCGCCGAGCAGGGAGCCCGATGCGGGACTCGATCCAGGGACTCCAGGATCATGACCTGAGCCGAAGGCAGTCTCCCAACCAACTGAGCCACCCAGGCGCCCAACTGTATTTGTTTTATAATCAGAAAGAAATTAACTATGTGTTATATAGGATTAAATACACTATAGGGGGTGCCTGGCTGGCTCAGTTGGTGGAACATGCAACTCTTGATCTCGGGGTTGTGAGTTCAAGCCCCACATTGGTTGTAGAGATTATTTAAAAATAAAATCTTTGAAAAAATACACTTGGGGTGCCTGGGTGGCTCAGTCAGTTAAGTGTCTATCTTCAGCTCAGGTCATGATCTTAGGGTCCTGGGATCGAGCCCCACATCGGGCTCCCTGCTCAGCAGGAAACCTGCTCCTCCCTCTGCTCATGTTCTCCTTCTCTCTCAAATAAAATAAATAAAATCTTAAAAAAATAAATAAAAAATAAAAAAATACACTATAGATTAGGCCTCCCCTCTCACACACTCAAAATCAAATATGGATAGGGAGATGAACTTCAGGCCACCTGGAAAATCAAAGTGGGTAGTTTCTGGTTAGAGAGGATAAATGTGTAATAGAGAATATGGTCCATTGTTAATCTGAAAAATCTATTTATTCATTGACATTGAGGTCAGCTTTTCTTCTTTAAAAGTAATCTAAGAGAATTTGATATATGATATATTAAATCTGAGACCAATACCAGCACTATCCAAACCAAAATATGTCCACAGAAACAGAGAACAGTCTTGAGGATTTGAATCCTGGGTAGAAACAACAGGGAATGTGATCAGAGGTTTACAGACAGCTTATTCTTAGAAAGTCGGTTTTTTTTGTTTTTAATATTTTTTTAAAAATAAGCTCTATGCTCAACGTGGGACTTAAACTCACAACCCTGAGATCAAGAGGCACATGCTCCACCAACCAAGCCAGCCAGTTGTCCCAAAATGCAGTGTTTTGAATCAGCTCACTAAAATACTAACCCCGCAACTGGAAAGAAACAGCACGTATGAGTCTTTATGCTGGCATGGATAGAGAGAGCAACAGTTCAGCTGGTGCTCAGAAGCACTGCAGGTGTATTCAGAACAAAGAAAAATTTATACTTGCCTTAAAAATGTCTAATAAGGTGGTCCTTCTTCCAGTTTCTTCTATTTCATTTTGAAGATGGAACATTAGGTGATATAAAGTGGTAGGAGAGGAACATGCCCCCAGATTACTTTAGTGTAAGACACGTATGTCAACACCTCAGCTATTCAGACAACCTCGTGATGAAAGCAATCCTCTTGGAGTACCACCACAGGAGTTCAGCTTGCTCATGAGAGACCTACCACCCAAGAGAGAAGATGATCCTGGGTCCAGTGGCAAACCAACCTGATGGGATTTGATTACGAGACTCCCCAGAGATTCTTGGCCTCTCTGAGGTGCCAGCCCACACATCTGCCTTTGGCTCTGGTCTAGTCAGTCATAGTCATGGTAGCAAGGTAGGTTCTTGACATGCATGGCAAAGACCAGATCAACTTTACAGGAGGGCAAAAAAAATGCTTTTAGAAAGATTTAGCCGGATCTTGGGGAATCTGGGTGACTCAGCTGGTTAAGCCTCTGACTCCTGACTTGGCTCAGTTCATGAGCTGAGTTAGGGTTGTGAGATAGAGCCCCACCTCGGGCTCTCCACTCAGTAGGGAGTCTGCTTGAGATTCTCTCCATCTCCCTCAGCCCCTCTCCCTGCTCCTGTTCTCTCTCAAATAAATAAACCTTAAAAAAAAGAGAAATATTTAGCAGGCTCATAGGAATTCATGGACCACCTCCTTTGTATTCCACCCCTTGCCTGTCATGAACACTTCTAGGAAATTTTTTTTTAAGATTTATTTATTTATTTTAGAGAGATTGAAAGCACGAGTGGGAGGGGCAGAGGGAGAAGGAGAGAGAATTTCAAGCAGACTCCATGCTGAGTGTGGAGCCTAATGTGGGCCCAAGCCCAGGCTCTGAGTTCATGACCTGAGCTGAAATCAATAGTTGGTCACTCAATCGACTGTGCCACCCAGGTGCCTCAACACTTCTAGGAATTTGTCCTAAGTGCACACATATAATAATAAAAAATTAGAAAACCAAACGTCAAGCAATAATGGGTTGATTAATAAGTTATAGCAGGGGGCACCTGGCTGGCTTAAGTCAGTAGAGCATGTGATTCTTGATCTCAGGGTTCTAACTTTAATCCCCATGTTAAATAAAATAAATCTTATAAGCTATAGTAGATAACATAATTGTGTACCAAGTAGCTATTAAAAATAATGATGCTGGGGCACCTGGGTGGCTCAGATGGTTAAGCGTCTGCCTTTGGCTCAGGTCATGATCCCAGGGTCCTGGGATCAAGCCCTACACCGGGCTCCCTAATCCTCGGGTAGCTGGCTTCTCCCTTTCCCACTCCCCCTGCTTGTGTTCCTTCTCTCACTGTGTCTCTCTCTGTCAAATAAATAAAGTCTTTAAAAAAAAAAATGATGCTATTATTGAAAGATTCACAACTGACCGACTACCATATGCCAAGCATGTGCTAGATGGTACATAATACTAGTATCTACATATTATAGATTAAAAACCTGCCTTGGAGGGGCACTGGGCTGGCTCAGTCAGAAGAGCATGCAACTCTTGATCTTGGGGTTATAAGTCTGAGGTCCCTGTTGGGTGTAGACATTACTTAAAAATAAAAATCTTAGAAAAAAATAAAAATAAAAAAAATAAAAAAAACCCAAAACCTGACTCAGACAAGACAGTATTGATAGAAAAATCTTTACAGTATACTATTCAGTAAACATGGGAAGTTATGACAGTGTAATAACACAGATAAATTTTTTTTTTTTAAAGATTTTATTTATTTGACAGAGAGAGACACGGCGAGAGAGGGAACACAAGCAGGGGGAGTGGGAGAGGGAGAAGCAGGCTCCCCGCGGAGCAGGGAGCCCGATGCGGGACTTGATCCCAGGACCCCGGGATCATGACCTGAGCCGAAGACAGACGCTTAACGACTAAGCCACCCAGGTGCCCCAACACATACAAAATTTTGGTGACTTCTTTTTCCTTTTTGTTCTCATGTATTTTCTATTTTTTTCCTTAGTGAATTTGTGTTATTTATGTAACTCAAATATAATAATAGGGGAAGAATTTTTTTTAGAAAAACTTAAGTAGGTCCAACACGGGGCTCAAACCCATGACCCTGAGATCAAGACCTGAGCTGAGACTAAAAGTCAGATACCCAACTGAGACATTCAGGTGCTCGCCCAATTTTTAAGTAGGCTCCACACCCAACCTGGGGGCTTTAACTCACAACCCCAGTGTAAGGCCTGGCTAGCTCATTCAGTAGAGCATGTCACTGTTGATCTCAAGGTTGTGATTTCGAGCCCCATGTAGGGTGTAGAGATTACTTAAATAAATTTTAATTTTAAAAATATAAAAATTTAAAGCTATTGGGGGTGCCTGGCTGGCTTTTTGGCTTTTTTTTTCTTTTTAAATGTAGTGACAGGGCAAGTAGAGTTGGTTTCCTTAGTAATAGCAGCTAAAGCTCCCAAACATTCTTTTCTTTTCTTTTTTTCCATTACTTTCTTTTAAAACTGTTTGGATTTCCTGAGTAATAGATATGCATACTAATTATCAGTCTGATTTTATTCTAGGGAGCTTGAAAATCATGACTGAAAATGGCCTGACTCAAAGTTTAAACCAACAATTTTAACAGTTTAAATCAACAATTTTAAGTGGGTCACCACTTACTCCTAAAATTTTCAGGCCATTTTCAACACTGTAATTTAAGTTCAAGGGCCAATGTCTTATTGCAGAGTTGTCAACAAGGGTTTTCAAATTAAATGTGAGGATTGATTGTATTTGAAGGATTCAACTTTCTACTCATATTTTAAAAACTGAATAAAATTCATGTTTATTAAAATATGCAAACAGGGGTGCCTGGGTGGCTCAGTTGGTTAACAGGCTAACTCTTGGTTTCAGCTGGGGTCCTGATCTCAGGGTCCCAGGATGGGGCCCCGGAGCTGGGGCTCTGTGCTCAGCGCAGAGTCTGTTTGCCTTCTCCCTCTGCTCTGCCCAACCCCCACCACTGATCACAGGCACTCTCAAACAAAATATTTTTTTTTTTAAGATTTTATTTATTTATTTGACAGAGAGAGACACAGCGAGAGGGAACACAAGCAGGGGGAGTGGGAGAGGGAGAAGCAGGCTCCCGGCTGAGCAGGGAGCCCGATGCGGGACTCGATCCCAGGACCCTGAGATCATGACCTGAGCCGAAGGCAGACGCTCAACCGACTGCACCACCCAGGTGCCCTCCACCAACATTTTTATCTGATCAGTCACCAGGGATTGTCAGCTCTTCCTGTGACCCAGGCCATGCATTTATCGCATCTTTTTTATTTTCATTGAACTCCATTTCTTCATGACTGAAGTATTCTAGTCATTTTTAACCTTGATTCACTGATACCTGTTTCCTCCTTCTTCCCTTCCAATAGCTGGCATATTTGATGCTGTTTTTTTTTTTTTAATTGTTTTTTTTTTCCCCTAGACTGATACTTTATCTTTCCCTTGTTTAAAATCTAAAGTTGCTACAGAGCAAATCCCTGAATCTGACATTCAAAAAATTTCTATAGACAGATCCTTATCGACCTATCCTATTCTTTATCTCGTCCCATTTTCTTTTTACCAAGTTTCTTCAACTGCTGAGATTTTTTGCTGTGTCCCAAACACACCAGGCCAGTTCTTCCTTTAGTATTTTTACACGTTGTCTTAACTCTACTGATATAAAAGAATTAGCAGGTTAGATGGTAACAAAGGTCAGCTAACAACCTTTGTCCTTTTTAAGAATGAATCCTAAACCTGTAGTCCTAGTGTGAATATCAGGGTATCTACTTATTATAACTGTTTGATGCAAGAATGCACCCGATTCAAGCTTGGTCATCAGAGACTGTCTCCCCAGGGAAATGGGAATTTTAAACTGAGAGTCCATGAGCCTGAAGAACACAGTTGCTGAATCAACTGAACAGTAATCTAAAGTAGCCTCTCTAAAAACTCCTGTGAGGAAATCCACAGCTGCCTGGCCTCCTGGACTTCATGAGGCTTATTACTCATCTACTTACTCAGATTCCACAAGTCTCCCTCATATTTACAATAATTTTTTCTTTTGCTTAATCTAGTGGAGTTAGTTTCTATTTCTTGCAACCAAAGAATAGAAAATAATAGAGGCAAGGGTGCCTGACCAACTCAGTTAGTAGAGCATGCGACTCTTGATCTCAGGGTCATGAGTTCAAGCCCCATACTGGGTGTAGAGCCTTCTTTTTTTTTTAAAGATTTTGTTTATTTATTTGAGAGAGAGAAAGAGATAGAGAGAGAGAGCATGAGAAGGGGGAGGGTCAGAGGGAGAAGCAGACTCCCCGCCGAGCAGGGAGCCCGATGCGGGACTCGATCCCAGGACCCCGGGATCATGACCTGAGCCGAAGGCAGTCGCTTAACCGACTGAGCCACCCAGGCGCCCGGGTGTAGAGCCTTCTTGAAAAAAAAAAGTAAATAATTCAATTTCTCACATGCTCTGAACACTTACTCTTTTTTCTGTTTATTTTTCCTGTCTTGCACACTTATTCTGTAAATATGTTGCAGGATAGGTCAGTATGGGATCCAACCCATACTGACCTATCCTTACTCTGACAGATGAAGAGAAGTGAATCAACAATCACCGAGTGTTTACTCCCTGAACTGGGCAAGTTACAGCACATCACAAAAACTCTGTAGTGATTTTTGAGTCCTACTGGGCTAAGTACATGCAGGAACAGGGATACCTATAAACAAATGACTTGGAACTAACTGGGATAGTGGCCTTCTCAGATAATATGACTGGAGACAAATGCGTGCCCCTCTCACTTGGTACTGCGTAAGCACCTAGAATGCAGATTCAACTCTAAGAAAAAGGGATAGAACCCTAAATTGACTGAGATTAAGAGTTTTGTGGGATGTGAGGCCTGAAATAGAGATTAAGTTGAATTTTAAGAAAATAAAAGTTAAAAGATATTCATTATTATTATTTTAAGATATACCTTACTTTACGCCAGGGACACCCGGGTGGCTCAGTTGGTTAAGCATCTGCCTTCAGCTCAGGTCATGATCTCAGGGTCCTGGGATCGAGCCCCGCATTGGGCTCTCTGCTCCCCAGGGAATCTGCTTCATCTTCTCCCTCTGCCTGCCGCTCCCCCGCCCCTGCTTGTGCTCTCTTACAAATAAATAAATAAAAACTTTAAAAATAAACTCTATGCCCAACGTGGGCTTCACCTCATGACCCCAAGATCAAGAGTCACATGTTCTACAGACAAAGCCAGCTAGGTGCCCCCAAAACACAAGTTTTTTTTTTTAAGATTTATTTTAGAGAGTGTGTGTGCCTGCATGGGAGGTAGGGGCTGAGGGAGAGGAGAGAGAGAATCTCAAGCACGCTCTCTGAGGAGCATGGAGCACAACACAGGGTTCTATCTCATGACCCTGATCATGACCTGAGCTGAAATCAAGAGCCAGACGCTCAACTGAGCCACCCAGGCGCCCCAAGACACTTTTAAGACTAAGCCCTGGTTAGGCAAGATAAGGCAATTCTAGAACCTTTCAGTAGCTACTTAGAATATAGTTATGATTATAGCTCTATGTATTGCTACAGAAGTTTTTCCTATAATGGTTGCAAAATCTCAGGGTGACAGACCACATTTAGAAAACCCTGTTCTAATTCCTGTCCCTGAAGCCCTTACTTCATTGATGATCTGTCTGTAATACAAATCATGTATCCAGGTTTGGATCACCTCAGACCTGGACTACTGTGATAATTTACATGAAATGTTAGTTTTTTGTTTTGTTTTGTCATGTATGGTGTGCAGACTGTGTACTACACAACTCCAAGAACACCTTCACAGTGTTGTCTATGCAAATGCTACCAGCGGTGCATGACGTGTGTGGCTACATGAACTACAACCTTGTTTGTGATATCTTTAAATAAGTCAATAGACACGTGGGGAATAAGTAAAAGTGACAGTGTGGACTCTTTCCTAGTGTGACTCTTTCCTAGTTTTTTTTCCTAATTGCTCATTATAAACTTCCCAAGGTATTTAAAAAATAAAATGTGTTATTTATTTTTTTAAAGAAAGGTATTACTTTAATTAAGGTTGTATTGGCTGCAAACAAACTCACTCATGCTAACTCAAGAAGATTCCTATTTATATGTCAATCTTCTAGACATCAGAGAATAAGAAATGAAGGCAGGACTCATAGGCCCCAGACTGGGAAATTATTATTTTTTTTTTTTTAAAGATTTATTTATTTATTTGAGAGAGCGAGAATGAGAGAGAGTACATGAGAGGGGGGAGGGTCAGAGGGAGAAGCAGGCTCCTCGCTGAGCAGGGAGCCCGATGCGGGACTCGATCCCGGGACTCCAGGATCATGACCTGAGCCGAAGGCAGTTGCTTAACCAACTGAGCCACCCAGGCGCCCCTGGGAAATTATTTTCTGTTAAATGCAGATTAAAAGACATGGCTCTGTAAAAATATAAAATATTTACATAGCAACTGTATTATAGGGGTGCCTGGGTGGCTCAGTCATTAGGCTTCTGCCTTCAGCTCAGGTCATGATCCCAGGGTCCCGGAATCAAGTCCCACATCAGGCTCCCTGCTCCACAGGCAGTCTGCTTCTCCCTCTGCCCCTCCCCCTGCTTGTACTCTTTGGCTGTCTCTTACAAATAAATAAAATCTTTAAAAACAAACAAAAAACAGCAACTGTTTTATAAACTAAGTTGAAAGGCAAGTGGTTGAATTGGAGAAAATATTTACAAGGAAATGTTAACTTAAAAGGTTCTGCAGATCAGTAATTAAGAAAAAATTATCCATCCTATAAAATCTAAGAAAAGCACTTTGCTGAGGATATATATATACATAGATAGATATTAAAGAAGCATGCGTAAAGTACTCAATCTCAGAGTAATCAGATAAATGCGTATGAAGGCAGCAATGAGATACATTTTCACCTCTCAGAACAGCAAAAATGAAAAAGACTAAAAAAAAAAAAAAAAAGAAAAAGACTGATTAGAACCTGTATTTTTCTTTTTAAAGTAAACTCTACACCCAACATGGGGCTCCAACTCACAACTCTGAGATCAAAAGTCGCATGCCCTGGGGTGCCTGGGTGGCTCAGTCCTTAAGTGTCTGCCTTCGGCTCAGGTTATGATCCCAGTGTCCTGGGATGGAGTCCCACGTCAGGCTCCCTGCTCAGCAGGGAGTGCTTCTCCCTTTCCCCTAGTGCTCCTCCCCCTGCTCATGCCCTCTGTCAAATAAAAAAAATAAGACTTTAGTACAAAAAAAGGAAAATGTAGGGACGCCTGGGTGGCTCAGTCGTTAAGAGTCTGCCTTCGGCTCAGGTCATGATCCTGGGGTCCTGGGATCGAGCCTCGCACTGGGCTCCCTGCTCGGCGGGAAGCCTGCTTCTCCCTCTCCCACTCCCCCTGCTTGTGTTCCTGCTCTGCCTCTGTCAAATAAATAAAATCTTTAAAAAAAAAAAAGGAAAATGTAATTGTTGGTAATGAAAAGTTATATACTTTTGGACTATTTCAGACACACTATATAAACTTTTGGGGCGCCTGGATGGCTCAGTTCGTTAAGTGTCAGCCTTCAGCTGGGGTAGTGATCCCAGGTTCCAGGGATTGAGCCCCACACTAGGCAACTTTTTTTTTTTTTTTAATTTTAAGTAGGCTCCATGCCCAATGTGGAGCTTGAACTCATGACTCTGAGATTAAGAGTCATGTGCTCTACCAACTGAGCCAGCCAGGTGCCCCTAAAAGGTATCTTTGCCCCAACAATTCCTATTCCAGAAATCTATCCTGCAGATACACTCACACACATCAACAAAGGAGGACATGATGTTCACTGCAGCATTGCTCTTAGTAGTAAAAAAGAGCAGACAACTTTACAAGTTTAATGGAAGCACGGGTATATAAACTATAGTATATCACTACCATGAGATGCAAAACATTGGCTGGAATGAATAAAATAAGGAAGGACGGACGGAAGGCGGGAGGGCAGGAAAGGGGGACGTATTACAGTTGTTATGTGTGGTCTTTAGAGTAGAGAAACTGAGCTTAAATCTAGACTAGCTATTATAACCTTTGGTAAGTGCTTCAGGTTCAACAACTACTAACAACAGACAATGGCCAATGAGTGAGAGATACTGAGCTAATGCAAGGTTCTTAAATAAAATTGGTTTTGCAGTTAAGAAAGCAAATCCCACTGAAATGCACAAAGACAGGTACATAAGTAGGCACTTAAAAAAAGAGGGGGGGGAAGGAATGTGAAGAGGAGAATCAAGTACAGAAAGAAAGTATCCCTCATGTAAGTAAATCATAACATCTGCCCTTGGGGAACAACCTGAAACATACATTCAGTTCAACTCAACTAAACAGTATCTATTAAGCAGTTAATATGTGCTAAGTGTTGGATAAAAAGGAAATTCACTCACTCAAAAGATTAAAGGTTCACAGAAACCTTGGAAGGTCATTCAAAATTGTGACTTAGCGTTCAGGAACTATCCCAGATCATCTGGAGGTACTTACATCATTTACATTCTATCATAATTATGTTGGCTTGTCTGTCTTCCCCAAGGCTGTATACTCAAGGGCAGAGCACCTTACCTCTTCTTCATATCTCTAAAGTCTATAGTGTCAGTGTCTAATATGTAGTAGGGGCTAAATATTCTTTTAATTAAATGAATTAAAGAATAAACAGAAGAATAAACAAACAAATGGGGTGTCTCCTCCACCTTTTTTGTTTGTCCTAAGGAGTTACCTAACAAAGTATGTAACTTTACTTATTTTTGTTTACGGTCTCTATCTACTGCTGGACTATAAGGCCCAAGAAGAGAGGGATCTTTGTCTGATGTGCTTCACTAATATCTCCCAAGTGCTAAAAGTGGCCAAAGCTAGTTGTTCAATGAGCACTTACCTTGTTTTAAAAAACTGCCAAGGGGAAAATTTCTGAAATTTTACTTGATAACCTTTCCAAAGTCACCTTAAGAAAGCCCTCACTGATATCAACTGAATCCTTGAAACAGACATCTAAGTTTTGATTATTCTGGAACATATGAAGCATATTTGGTCATAATCCTCATAATAAGGTTTAGCAACTATTTACAGATCTTTGTTAGATTTCCTTCACGGAGAGAACAAAAAGGAGACAATGGCAACTTGCTAGATACCTATTTTTACTCGTAATAAGCTACTGTCACCCCTACTACTGAGGTAGCCAATCTCCTCAAATCCTTGGCCCATAGAAGTAAATAGTTTCCTAACTTTGGGTCTTCCACAATGCATAGAATGGGCACCAAATTAGGCCCACTTCTGGACAAAGCTGATGTAACTACAAATGGTTTGTAGCCCAAGGAAATAAACCCCTTGGCTGTCCAGAGTATGTTTCTGATATTCTTATAAGGGATTAAGATGCTAGTCATGAATAGACCCTGTAGGTTCGGTTCAGTTCTAAGAAGGCCTCAAATATGCCAGGTCTGAGATTTTTCTGAATAAAATGATAGAGAGTTCAGTTATGCCTAAGGCTGATTCTTAGAAGATTTTTTTCTCCCCATGTTCACAGCATCTGGTACATTTTATTTTGTCTAACCTCATTTATGAGAAACAAACTCAATACTTTTAAAGTTTAACATTTTAATTGGAAACAGTTCATATGGCCCATTCAGTGGAAGCTCAGATAAACAAAGTGCAATAAACAGAATGAAATATCACACATAAGTCTCTGTATAAATCAACATGAAAAGGTAGTTGAAAAGGAAAAAACAAATTACAAAATAAGTAGAGTGAGTGCACTGTCAAACATTTTTTTCTAAACTATGTAGTATTATTTTTGTAAATATTGTTTTTATAATATAAAAACAAAATTAATGATAATGTTCAAAACATTTACTAAATCACTTTGAGGTTGATTTGTATAAGATAATGTCAGCAAATAAAATGTTTTTAATGAAAAACTGTGGTATACAATGTACTTATCTGAACAAAAAGTCTTACTTACAAATTAAAGAACAAAGGTATTTCTTCTAATCAATATAGGTTTCAGAAAAACTATTACTATCAAAATAAAATGGATTTCCTAAGAAAAGTTCAAGTGTCCAGTGAAATCTTAAGAGGTGACCCAAAACCGTTTCTCAATCATATTCAGAAAATCTAATATGTTTACTTGCTTGCTGAGTCTTTGCAAGTCTAATCTTTTCAGCTTTGGTGATTAACTGTGGAGAAAGAAATTAGAAATTATAATGTATTGTATACCTAAAACAAAAAGATAATCATGAGTAAAAAATTTCACAACTATCAGTTTGAATAAAATTTTTTTAAAAGAGAGAAAGGTACACAAATGAGATAAATTAAGCTTAGGCCAAATCAATTACAGAGAGAACTGTTTAGGATTATGGTTTATTAAGTATAATAGATATTAAATCTTAGAATTACTAAAACACTCCCACTTTCCTTCCACATCACTGAGAATTTTTCAATTAAAAACAACCACTCCGGGCGCCTGGGTGGCTCAGATGGTTAAGCATCTGCCTTCGGCTCAGGTCATGATCCCAGCATCCTGGGATAGAGCCCCGCATCGCATCGGGCTCCCTGCTCAGCGGGGAGCCTGCTTCTCCCTCTCCCTCTGCCTCTCTCCCTGCTCATGCTCTCTCTCTCTCTCTGTATCTCTGTGTCTCAAATGAATAAACAAAATCTTTAAAAAAAAAAAAAAGTTTAAAAAAAAAAAAACAACCACTCCATGCTGGAAATTTTTAACCTTTTAGGAAGGTTCAGCACCGTATTTGTTAGTTGTTTCATATCCCCCTTGGGCTTGAGTATTAATTACCTGATTAATCATTACTTGAATGAAGACAGTCTATTTTGGGCTGAGTGCTACATAAAGGTTTGCTTACAAATTTGAAAATTAAAATATTCCAACTAAGGATCTGCTATTAAGAGTACTTATTATTTATTATACCCTTACATAAATCCTTTATTTTATTTTTTTTAAATTTTATTTTTATTATTATTTTTAAAGATTTTATTTATTTGACAGAGAGAAAGCTAGAGAGGGAACACAAGCAGGGGGAGTGGGAGAGGGAGAAGCAGGCTCCCCGCCGAGCAGGGAGCCCGATGTGGGGCTGGATCCCAAGACCTGGGAATCATGGCCTAAGCTGAAGGCAGACGTTAGCTTAACGACTGAGCCACTCAGGCACCCCTCATTTTTAAAAATTTTAAAAGAGATTTTATTTTTAAGTAATCTCTATACTCAACATGGGGCTTGAAATCACAACTCCAGGATCAAGAGTCACACATTCCACTGACTGAGCCAGTTAGATGCCCTTTTAATATTTTTAAAGAAGGCAAATGAAATTATGTGGAATGTAGAAGACCATTTAAGATGGCTAAATATTCCAAAAGTTTTCTTGATGTAAAAGTTTTAAATATCTTCTGTAGCTTTGGAAGAAATGAAAATCTTGTTCTCTTAAAAATACAGATTCTAGTTAAGTATTCATTAGACATTCATTAAAGTGTTTGATGACTGTGGCCGTTGGCAGGAAGTCACTTTTATTTATTTTTTAGTTTCTTAAAATGTTTAATAAATCATTAAAAGTTTACTTAAAAGTTAAAGAGTGTGAGTCAGTCTATAGACAGACTGGCTGGACAAGTTAAAAAAACAAGTATTTAAAGAAAAAATTCAAAAGTTGCCCAGGTCACCAAATTGTCTGTTTATGATAGGAAATAGTGACTGCCACACGAGGACCACATTCACTCACATTCACCCACGTTTCAAAGGTCTCTAGACTTCAGCAAAGCCAGAGTCAGGGCTTGCATCTATGGAAGTAAAGGTTTATGGGATATATTTAAGGTCTGGTTACTTTGGAAATGAAAATAGGGGGACCTTGTATTTGTTGTTTTTCTAGGAAGTCACTTTAAGATTAAACTAAAAGCCTATTCATCAGTGAAGTGAGTCAAAATATAAGTTATTTATAACTCTGTTAACATATTTTGTGAATTCTGCCTTTACCTGCTGAATATCTGACTATTGGTAATTTGTAGAGAAAAGACCTTGGTGATAAAAACATTTCAAATATGCTTTAAAAGATAAAGACAAACGAGAAAAGACTCACTCTGTTTCCAGTAGCTGTTATCTAATTTTACCAATGTGCTCAGAGTGATAGGGAAGACAACAAAGGCTTGGTCTAGCAAGAATGAGTGAGACCCTATCTGGCAGATATTTCCTTCATCTTACTGATCTTTTCTGAGAGGTCTTTACCCACAAAGAATAACTTTTTCCTTCACCTATTCCCCTTTTTGTCTTTTAATTCTGTATAAACTGACTGGGGCTTAGGAAACTGTCCCCAGTCTCCTTCTGCTTCATAAGGTGAAAATTAAGAACCAGGATTTATCACCAGTGCTTTTCTTTAATTCAATTATGGACCAAGTAATATAACATTACTGTGGAAACGTAAAGCTGTAGTATGAGAAAAGTGCTAATGTCATACTTTTGGCTGCTAAATTTTTTTCTAAATATTTAACTCCCTTTAATAAGGTACTTAACTCCCAGTATTCTAGCTATAATAGCCTCCTTCCCTTCAAGGCTTCTGCAGTTTCTGCTGCCTGTGCCTGAAAACTGTGCCTTTAAAATCTCGGGCTTGCTTGCTCACTTTCCTAAGGTGTGTCTTAATGTCACTTTCAGAGAACTTCCTGGACAACCTCACCTGATGGAAAGCTATCTCATGATATCCCTTTTTTTTTTTTTTATTTATTTGAGAGAGAGAGAATGAGAGAGAGCACATGAGAGGGGGGAGGGTCAGAGGGAGAAGCAGGTTCCTTGCTGAGCAGGGAGCCCGATGCGGGACTCGATCCAGGGACTCCAGGATCATGACCTGAGCCGAAGGCAGTCGCTTAACCAACTGAGCCACCCAGGCGCCCTCTCATGATATCCTTTAATTTGATTATTCTACACAGCACCTGTCATCACCTGTCCTAAACTGTTCATCTGTAAACTTTATGAAACCAGGGAACTTTGTTACTCCTGGCTCTATCCCCAGTTCCTAGAACAGTGGGCAACAAAAATGAGCACTCAAAAAATATTAATTAAATGAATTATCAAAAAAGTCGACTGACATACTAATTGTCTCCTCTGAAAAGCCTGTACAATACCTACTTTGTGTGATGCCATATTTTCACTTTGTGATAGAAGTCTACTTTCATAGTTTCAGCTAGGATCCTATACTGTTTATGAAACAAATCATGCTAAGAAAAAGCTTGATGGTGCAACAGATAAATGAGATCAGAAAACAATTTTCCAACTGAATAACAGAGCTACACATTGTTTTCCAACCCAATTTATAAAACTCCCTAGTCAGTGTTTATTTCCTCACTTTAAATTTAATTTATGGAGATCAGATCTTTCTGGAAAACAAAATGACTAATTCCTACTTTTAAAAACATATACAACTTAAATGAAACTTCACACCAATTAGAAGGATAACAATTATTTAACAAAGTGATTTCATTTTAGTCATGAGTTCTGGATCAATGATTTTAACATTTAAATAATCTCAAGCAGGCTTTGAAATTAACACCTCATAGACCTGAATGAGTCTTTAGGGAGGAAGGAGGCCTTCCCACATCTCAGCAAATTCAGTCTGTATTCATGCAAACAGAATTAACAAAGACCAGTCCCCCGCACCCAAATAATCTTAAATTCCAGTGAATCCTAGGCAATGCAAGGCTGATGAAAAAGCACTAGATTTTTATGTAATAAAACAAAAATAGAATTAGAATCCTAAATCAACAAACCTAAAATACAGAAAGTATGATTTTAAGTGCTAATGAATCATAGAATAATACATAACTTTTCATATTTTTGTCTTATAATAAGCATTTTAAAATTTTGATAATAGTATTAGTTTTTATGTGCCCTAATTTGTCCTAAGCACTTAAAGATGTACTAATCTTTTACACATATAATAATTTGTTTTAAAAGAATAAACGTTACAGCTCACAAGCAACAGTAAGTATGATAAATTACTCAGTGTCATTTAAAACAAAATTACTGAGAGTCTTGCTTTAAATTATTTCATGTATTTAAGCTTGTTTCCTTCACTTGTTGAGTATTCTAGAGAAAAAGGAATAAAGCTTATCATTTCTACAGCAAACTTTATGCATTAAGTTTCCCGGTATTATCTGTGGAGGCTCGTATCTTTAAAAACTACACTCTCAAATATGTTGTTTTACCATTAAGACAATCTTGAAATAATCATTTACTACCAAACTACAAAACACAGCAGTTAGAAATCAATACTGTTTAAATTGCCACCACTAGTTACAGTAAAAAAAGCAAAACAAGAAAACTCTAAATTATGCACCCTTATGGGGAAAATAATTCTAATTTCATGTATTTCAAAATCTAAAAAAACAAGTATTCTCTCACAATCTATAATGCAGTATATACCATGTAAATCTTTGTTGTGTCTAGCAAAACGAAGGTTATTTTAGGGCTACACATTACTGACTTTCAGAAAACATTCAAGCGAATGTTAAATTTAGGCTACTGAAAAACAAAACCCAAAAAACGAATTACCTTCTCAGTGCCTCTTTTCTTTTCACGAGGCTGATTAAGTTTGGCCTGCCTATCTACCAAAATCTTCTGCCAATACCTCTGCTCATGGTCACCTTAAAAACAAAAACGACAATCACTGATACATATGAAGAAACGTATTCAAGGCATTAATCACATTTCAATAAAAAAACTGTCATTGTCTGATTATATTTACTACTACTTTATGCATGTTAGAATATGAAAATTAAACTAATCTTACTAGCCAAACTCAGAAAATACAACACAATCACCCCTAGATAAGAATTACTAAAAAAAAAAGATTGTATGAATTTTTACCAGAAAGGATCTCGAGGTTCCAGCAGTGTTTCTTTTTAATTTCTGTATATGCGTTTATTACAGCTTGAGCATCCTCAGGAGTTTTAAATCTAGCATGGCACTCTGTATCTCCTTCTAGCAGATCAACATAAACAACTTCTGAGATTGCTGCCAAAGTATCCTGCATTAGAATTTAGAAAGACTTTAAATAAATAATAAAAAAGTTTCACAATAATCCTAAAACTATTCCCATGGTTGTGACAGAATGTACTATATAAGTCAGCCATATACAGTTTAAAATGAGGAGTGACTATCCTACATTAACATTTCTTCTAAAATATACACGAATATCTTCTTTTAATGAGTTTTTATTTTTAACTAATCTCTACTCCTGACATGGGGCTCGAATTCAAAACCCCAAGATCAAGAATCGTACACTCCACTGACTGAGCCAGCCAGGCATCGGTAAAACACAAACACACTTGAAAACTGACTTGAACAAACTTGGGAACTCTAATCATAACTTTCTTTTAATCAAGCACAATCCTAAAATATTAACTAGAATGGGAACACTGCACAAGGACAACAGATTTGTAGAGCAGAATGTACAAGTAATTCCCCCAAATGCCAGATCAGTAAGAGGGTTCCAAGTCTCAGTGCAGTTACAATGGATTAAAAAACAAAAAACCCACAATGGATTGGTGGACAAGGTGTTTACACTCATCTGTACAAAATCACTTATGACCTAAAATGTATGAAAAAAACATTCAACTTTTTTTGAACTCATGAGAAAAAGTTTCCTGGGAACCTACAAAAATTCTAGGTTCCCAAGTAGATCTATGGGAATATAGCTCAAGAGCTCATACTTTCTTTTTTTTTTTTGAAGATTTTATTTATTTATTTGACAGAGAGAGACAGAAGCAGGGGGAGTGGGAAAGGGAGAAGCAGGCTTCTTGCTGAGCAGGGAGCCTGATGCGGGACTCGATCCCAGGGCCCTGGGATCATGATCTCAGCCCAAGACAGACGCTTAACGACTGAGCCACCCAGGTGCCCCAAGAGCTCATGCTTTCTGATGAAATACCTAAACAATCTCCTCTGAACAAGTAGTGGTCAGGCAGCAAGGAAAAGTTTTACCTATAATGCCTGCTGTGAGGGCAAATTAACGACATTCCTGCATTTCTAATTATTTTTTCCCAGCATGTTCTTAGGTGTAAACAATGCAATTATGCAGGAATGTTACATAATTCTTCATTCATCAACTTCCATTCAGAAAGCTTAAGAAATTACTGGAGATTGCCAGTTTAAAAAAAAGTTTTGCCTACCCATCTGGCTTCCTTTCTTTTTGACCCAAATTTCAAGCCACAAGAAATTTAGATTACTTTTAGATGTTGGATTTTTAAAGTCTGGATTACAGAAAAAACTAAGCAATAGGTGAAAATATTTGATCATAAAACAAGAAGAGTTTATTAGTTAATAATAAAGAATAAGCAATAAAAACCTACAAAGCCAGGGACTAAGTCTTAACTCATCCCTACTCTTAGCATACTGCCTATCTCAAAATAGGCACTTAATAAATGATTGCTACTTCAATGAAAAAATAAGACAACTGGAGAGAAATATACTTGCCAATTCTTCCCATTTCGCTATCTACTTAAGCACTAAATTTAGAAACAAAGCAAGACAAATAACTGGTATCAAGTTGATGAAATCTGATGTATTAGGTGGTAATAGTAAATTCTGTAATTGATTTATCAGATAGATTACTACAATTCAAAAGGTATTTACGATAGACATTATAATGTTAGGCTAATCTCCTGACTAAAAACCCTTCTTTAAAAGACAAATTAGCCTGGTAATCACAAGGGCAAGTCAGACAACAGTAAACCATCATTATAACTCAGTTTTTGTTGATTTTGATGATGATAAATGAAGAATGTTTAATTGATATACTTACTATTTAGATAATAAAAAGGTCTTTGGTGAATATAATTAAAGTCTATGACAATTATTCCAAAGAGCAAACTTTGCCTAATTTTACTTTTAAATCTTTTGCAACTTGACTAACCACAGCATCATTTACATCCTCAGTTTTTAATCCTTCTAATCTGAAATTCTATATTGCTACCATACTCTGAAATTCAAGTTGGTAATACCAATTTGGATCCGCCAAATCCCTCATCAATATCATAAACAGAATCTAAATTTATGTGTTAGTGATAGCTACAAGATTTTACAGGATAGAAACAGGATTTTAGATAAGGAGTGTTCACAAGATAATTACAGTGAGCAACCTCATTTATGCAAGTTAAAAAACATGACTGGTAGGAGTCCATGCAAACCCAAAACATACTACATGATGATGAATGTCAGTATAACAATTTTAAATATATTTGCTATGCCAAAGGACATCTTACACAGGAATATGTCAATAAGAATGAAGTATGTTTTGTTGGTACAAAAGGTTGTTCGAAGATAAAATATGTAAGTAAAAAAAGGTTGTAGAGCAGTATATGTAGTAATCTGTAAATTATGTAAAACTCTATGTGCATACCCATACAAAATTTTTGTAGCTTTTCAAAATATTTTAACTTTTCTGTAATTGTTTGACATTTTTAAAACAGCACAAAATGAAAATGCAACATTTAAAAAATAAAATTAACAAAAGCTCTTTTCTCCAAAAAATCCTGCATTTCTCCCAGGAAAAAATTTCAATTTCCAAGAGGACTAACAGACAAAAATCATTTATGGTAAGTTAAAAATAAGTGTATTATCCCTTTTATATGAAAACAGTTCTGACTTTTTTTAGGTCACAAAATCTTTTAAGAATCTACTGAAAGCTAATGAAAACAAATTACAAACTCTTTAGTTTGCTACAAAAATCAGACAATAGCAGATGATTAAAAGTTCAAAATAATTTCAGATGAACTGTAATGTTGATTAAATCGTCAAAAAGTTTTGACATTAAGTATTTTATAAAACCCATTTTCTCTGAAAACAGATAATGTCCCCTAAATAAGTAATATTATGACAGCATTTTACTATTTTTATTCTTTTAGGTTATAATGACCACAGTAAGGCCTGTTCATTCAACTACACAACAGTCAACCATTAAGGGCACCAAGAAAAATAAGCACAAAGTGCAGTTCTACAGAAGGATGTTTCAACCGTACTCATTGCAAAATCTGATCCAGTGAAGAATTTCATAATGCAGATTTTGCTTCAAGTCAAACACAAGAGTTACTGTGGAATCAAATCCTAGAAGTATTTTTCCACAGAGGAATAAATTCTAATTTTATTTTCTTCATTTTCTATAATGCAAAACATTTTCAGATGGGTAAATTCTAAAGAGGAAAGAGGACCAACTACCCTTGACACACAAAAGCATTACCCTGACTTGTTTCCTGCCAGGTAGAGGCTCAGTGCTAATGATCTTCACAATCACGCCACTCACAAACTGTGGTCCTGCTGCATTAACCTTTTCCTGGGGACAACCCTCTTCACTGTTTGCTGTTGATTTGAAAGGGAAAGACCAGAAATAAGCCTCTTACACTTAATAATTTAATACTTAGTAGGCCCACTTGAGAATAACAACAATGATTTCTTAGGCTGATTTAAATAATTCAAATTTACTTAAATTTCATTGTAAAATAATTAATTTACTAAATTATCCTGGATGCCATACTGCTTATTGCAGATTAGCATGAAATAAAATACCAAAACTTTTATCACTCTTAATTGCAACGTGTAGTTAGAAGAACACTTGTAAAACCTTAAACAAATAAGAAAACCTGCCCTGTTCCCCTTAGCCGAATAATAAAGCACTTTACTTAATAAAAAAATAAACAGAATAATACGTAAAATATTCTATAAACATTATGATAAAAATGTGAAAATTTGTATTTTCAACTTATAAGAATTCAAAATACATCTTAATATACTAGGACAAAATTATAGATGAGAAGTTACAATTTTTGTTGCTATAAACGTGCTCAATTCATAAACTAGGTACTCATTACTAAATATGATTAAGAATGCAAACTTAAATCATTAAAAAAGACACCTTAAGTCTACTATTTTTTTTTTAGTCATCTGTACGACCCAATGTAGGTCTCAAACAC
Source organism: Leptonychotes weddellii (assembly GCF_054177405.1). Taxonomy (NCBI): domain Eukaryota; kingdom Metazoa; phylum Chordata; class Mammalia; order Carnivora; family Phocidae; genus Leptonychotes; species Leptonychotes weddellii. The sequence goes on from NC_138370.1 coordinate 94,283,749, forward strand.
ATGACCCTGAGATCAAGAGTCGCATGCTCTTCTGGGCCAGCCAGGTGCCACGAAAAAAGAGATTTTATAACAACCATTTCAAATATTCTTGTATCAAGCATAAACAGCACATTTGGGATACCATGACAAATCAGTAATTGTTCTAATAACTACCATTGTATATTTAAGTTTTTAAAAATTAAGATTTATCCTATAATAACTGAGAAATAGTATGTCAGTATCTAAATACAACATAATGCTACAACAACTATCATAGTGCTGTTTACTTTTTTCATTTTTTATCTCAGACGTAGTAGGTACTCCGTTTGTTTCCATTTTTGACTCCAATTTTATTTGGGATATTGTTTTTTTTAAAGAAGCCATGCTGGCCTTTTGCAGTGCTAAATACTCTTTTTTCAAATCCATCCATTCGCCCCTGTAATGAAAAGAATGTACTTTTGAAGTAGTGAACACAGATGAGCAAATAAAAATATCTAAATATATACATTCAGTGTCTTATAACCACTCCTCCTAACTTTTCCTTCTTTAAACACAAACATTCAAATTACTTTTTGAGTCCTAAGTGATCCAGGAAATATGAAAAGGGGAGTTTAGTTTCCCCTGACCCAACATTCAGATTAAATGTTTTAAACTTGGCAATTCAATTCTTGAATAAGCTTCAAATGTTTTTATTTATGAAAACAAAAGCTTTGAATTAATTAGCTAGTAACAATTAGTCATCTTTGGGGGAATAATGGCCGATTATAATTTAAAGATTATTTGTTAAAATGCTTCCAATTTGAGAGAGAGAACAGTCCTTATTATTTACTTGAATCAAAAGAATTTCTAAGAAGAAAAAAACACCCCATGGAAGCATTTTATTTATTTACATACATTTAACATGTAGATGTTTCTTCAAACAGCTAGAGCTTCCCCAGATAGAAACACAATGCCCCTCCAGGCTCCACAGGCGCACTCATTGTTACTCTAATCTATGCCATCAAACAAGCAGATAGGGGCTTTTTTTTTTTTTTGAAAGAGGAGGATATCTTGTGGTAATGGTCTTAGCAGTTATTACTGACATCTGTATACTTCAAAAAAAAAAAAAAGTATCCAGACCCACCCAGGATCATACATTCCCTAAGAGCTGATACATTAGAATAACAAAAACCTCTTGTAATGATTCTCTGAGATAAAAAGGCAAAAGGAATTCAGCAGTTAAGAATAGTATAAATACAAGTGCCTGAAGTCCTTGCCTTTTAACCTTCAAGAGGAGGACAGACACTTGGGGAGTACGATTCACGAAAGCTAGGAAAAACTTTCTTCCCAAAGGTATGGTGTTTTTTTCTTTTTTTTTTCCCCTTGGCTTCCACCCTTTGAGTGGATTGGACTCCCTTTAACTTTAACATGGAAGTACTTTCTTTGACTTTTAAAATAGTAAGTGCTTCCATGTTTTAGTAGAAGTGAACCCAAATTCTTCCTCGGAATGTAACATGGCAAGTCCCTTACAGAGCCCAAGGGGATTCCCCTTTGCTTTAACATGGGGGTACCTGCTGTGTAAAACAAAAGTAAGTGCTTCCATGTTTCAGTGGAGGGGTCTCCAAATGGACACAGTTTTATCTCAAAGCTTACTTTACAGGTTAATGAATGTTAGTGATTCACGTTTTTTCCAAGACTGGGCTCCCCACCACTTAAACGTGGATGTACTTGCTTTGAAGCTAAAAAAGTAAGTGCTTCCATGTTTTAGTGATGGTAAGTCTTACTTTTACATTTTAGAAGTTCCCAAGAGTCCCTCACGGAACTGCCTGTCTGTGGTATAATTAAGCTTTATCTTTAAGTCTGTTAAGGAACACCCTCTACTTTAACATGGAGGCACTTGCTGTGACATGCTGAAAATAAGTGCTTCCATGTTTTAGTGTGGTGGTTCCTTTTTAATTCTCAGTTGCCTTAAACCCACAATCTGCAGATCCTGACTACATGCCATGACTGTTGCTAATATGCAACTCTGTTCAATACAAATTGGAATTGCACTTTAGCAATGGTGATGGAGAGGATCAATTTTCATCAGAATTGTATCTACTTACTTTGAAAGGACTCTTAATGGTATAACCTCTTCTCCCATTTTGTGCCTCTCTTTGTGTTTTTTCTTATGCTTCCTTTTTGCTTTTAAAAGGGATCCATCTTTTACATCTCCAGTATCCTTTTCCTCTTCAGTAGACACTTCCAAATCTTAAATTTTAAAATATAAAAAAATAAAGACAAGTTTACATGTACTAACCTTTTATCGTCTAACATTTACCTTAAAGTTGTCGATACCTTTGTTCTCTTTGGAAACCTCTTTTTTAATGTTGTCTTTCTGAGTTATTTTCTTTACTTTTGACCTGGGAGTAGGGTATTCTGCTTCTTCAGATATACTTCTCTTCCTCTTCCCTGTTCTGACTGCAGGTAAACTGGATACTTCCTGTCTTTCCCGTTTTTTCTTTTTTTTTGAAGGCGGCTTTTGGGGTTCAGTTGCTTCTACTTCTGATCCCTCAGACGTGGTCCTGGATCTTTTCATTTTACCAACACTCTCCTTACTTGTGTCCATATTTGACACTTTGGTGTCTTCCTTCTTCATTCGGCCTTTCTTCTTCTTCTTCTTTTTCTTTTCTTCTGTAACAATACTATCATTAGTTTTCATTTTCCTTCAACTACATTTACTTAAAAATTAAATTTAATATTAATTACCTGATACTTGAAGCCCAGGAATGGGCTTATTTTTTACTGTCTTAGGAAATATACCAGGTTTTCTTGGTGCTTCTTCTGGTGGGTTGTTAAGAAACTGGAAAATCGGCAAAACCAACCAATTTTGTTACTCTTTGAAACACACTTGCTAATTTTTTTGCTTTTCCTTTTAGGTTCTGGACCTACCTCAATAGCTTTTGCTGCTTGTTCTTTTGTTTCAAATTCCACAAAGGCAAATCCCTTTGGATCTCCAGTAGATTTATAATGTGGTATGCTTATATAAACAACGTTGCCACATTTCCCAAATACTCTTTCAATCCAGCTGTGATTAACATTTTTGGGAAGTAATTCCTACAATAAATTAAAAGCAATATTAAATATAAGTACTTTTCTCAAGGTCAATAAATTTTTACTTGTAATATAAAAATGTTTCTGTCTTTGACTGTGATCGCCAGCCCTGAGCTTTTCTTAAATGGCTTACTTACCACATACACTGTCCTTTCATCCTCATCCTTTGGTCGTTCACCCAGTGGCTTTTTTCTCCTGATTCTGGTGCCTTCTAAGTCCAGCTTTGAAATGGGCACATGAGGTGATTATGTTTTATGGATTAGTTTATTATTAAACTAATATGATTATGTGATACAATTAATTGTATTGTAACAATTCTTACCTCCACAACAGATGAACTTTTCAGTGCCCTGGCTATTAACTTTCCGTCTGTGGTCAATTTTTTCATTTTGTTGAAAGACACGAGGAGTGATATATCAACATCTAACAAATGCAAAAGTTAATACAGAATGTATATATGCTAAATTGGAGTTCAAATGCATTTTGGTAATTAAATCTGCCTCTCTAAATATGTATAAGTAGGTATACCTATTACTCATTGGTAAAAAAAATGACATTCACAAACTAAGAAGTTTGGACTCAAAATAAAATGCCTTGTGTGAACCTGCAAACACATGCAACACTTTAAAAGTAGTAACCTCTAAGCCCAGGTCAACTGTCACGTACTCTACCTAACCATGAGCTTGCTAGGAGCTCCACCACACAAACTTTAGAATATCATCAGATAATCCCACAAATGTCTGTCCTTAAGGCTAAAATGAGCTATAATATTCATGTGGAAAAAACCATAATGTATAAAATGTGGTATGCTATTCAGTACACGGCATGGTAGTATCACACTGTGCTAGAATACTATTTTAGTACATAACTTATCTATAAACTGGTTCCATTTTTACAGTGAAGTACACTTACATCCATCTCTGGACTTTTCTATTTGCTCTCGAAGAAATCTATCCTTGTGAAGATTTGCATCTCCAAACCAGAAGTCCACTTGCTTAGCAATATCTGCAAGCACTTGTTTAACTCGTGACCGTTTCTTTTTTTCTACTTCTTTTTTCTTTTCACTGCTTTCTTCTTCCATTGTCTTTTCTTGATTTCCACTTTCAGTTTCCATTCCTGTTCACTGAAAGAAGAAAATACAGGAAAATATTCAGATTAGCCTTTAAATTGCCTGAGGGCTTAATAGACAAAGTTGCCTGGCAGAGAACAAACTTTGGGGTAACACTTGCAATTAGCCTTGTGGTTTTTAAATTTTTTGATCTAAGTTTCTTACCTGTTTACTTTTCATTTGCCTTGTTTTTAGTTTTAAAATAATTTACCTCCTACATCATAAATCATAGCTTTATTTTTTGATGCACTTTATACTGTAGGACCAGATTATCTTCATATAGTATAAAATCTTTACATCTGACCAAACCACACTTTTAAGTCAGTAAGTCAAAGTGTAAGATTAAGGGATTCAGACATTCTCCATCTTGACGAACTCAAAAAAGGTGTCATATTTTTAAATATACAGTCTCCAATGAGATAAGTGGATTCTTGGTTTTGATTATTTAAATTTTTTAAAGGTTTTATTTATGTAATTGAATAGGTGTGGTATTTTTTTTCAAGATTTGAGAAAGCATGAGCAGGAGGAGGGGCAGAGGGAGAAGCAGGTCCCCTGCTTAGCAGGGAGCCCAATGCATGGCTCAATCTCAGGACCCCAGGATCAAGACCTGAGCTGAAGGCAGATGCTTAACCAACTGAGCCATGCAGGTGCTCCAAGATGAGCCATGCAGGTGCCCCAAGATTTTATTTTTAAGTAATCTCTGTACCTAAAAGTGTGGCTTTAATTTACAACCCCAAGATCAAGAGTCCCATGCTTTCTACTGACTGAGCCAGCCAGGTGCCCCTTAACTGTTAATTTCCGTTCACTAGAAGCGGAATTCAAATGGTAAGCTTTTTCTTTTCCAGGGGACCTCCCATCCCAGTGTTTATTTCTTGGACAGCAATTCCCAAGCCCTTCCTTGAGTCACTTTGCATGCCTCTTCTTTGTTCCCTCAGCTCCAACCATACTGGTCATCTAGCTTTTCCTAAAATTCAGCTGGCAAATCTTCAACTGAGGGCCTTCTGAATTTGCTGTTCTCAAACACTTAATGTCTAGATAACATGGCTTGTTCTCTTACTTGGTAAGTCTTGTTCAAATGTCACCTCAATGAAGTCTACCACAGCCATATTTAAAACTTCAAATTTCTGGACAGATATTCTTTATCTCCCTTATTTTTTCCCATTGCACTTACCTTCTAACATTACTGTACAATTTTATTTATTTTTCCTTCCTAGAATTTAATATTAATGAAATCAGGTTTTTGTCTGTTTACTGATGCATTCCCATTCCCTGGCACAGAGTAGTCACTCAAAAATTTGTTGAATTAATTGTGTCATCTTCACTGAATCGCTAGAGGTACACACACAAAAATAAGTAAATGAACAAAGGCTTAACATAGGGCCCAGGATGGTGCAGTCCTCCCTGAGAAAAACCCCTAAACATGGTTTTTCCATACTGTATTTCCCAGGCTCCCATAATATGGTTTTCATGGACACAGGAGAGTTAAGACATACGGACAGTTTTTTCTGTCTCCTCTGTTGCACCACGGTGGGAGCCACTCTTAGTTGGCATGCAGGCCTTGAACCTATGCAACCAAAATGATATCTGAGATCTGTGGGAAATAGGGGCTAAGGCTTTTACATATCCAGGTGACCTAAAACCACTTTGGCCCTTATCTGTGTGTCACACATGTTTTTTGTAGGTAAAGGGGGGAAAAAGTAGATTTGGATTAATTGTGGAGTTTGTGTAAATGCTGGGGTTGGGACTCCAGATGAGATGAAGATGCTGTCCCTACTATCTCTTCTGCCTTGTATCCTTCTTCTTTTAAGATCTTATTTATTTGTCATATTTGTCACAGACAGAAAGGGTGAGAGAGCACAAGCAGCAGGAGCGGCAGGCAGAAGGAGAAGCAGGCTCCTGCTGAGCAAAGAGCCTGATGCAGAACTTGATCCCAGGACCCTGGGATCATGACCTGAGCCTAAGGCAGACGCTGGACCCACTGAGCCACCCAGGCATCCCTGCCTTGTATCCTTCTTTAACACTCACTAAACATAATATCAAAGCCTATTTGTACCCCTTCAGGCTGTCAGCCAGAATCAGTTACTCCAGCTGCAATGCTGCAGAGAGTAACACATAGAAAATGTGTTTCAAAGTGACATCCAGTAAGAGAGTACAAAGCCATTAATGCATTTCACTTCACATCTCCAACTAAACTTGCATTCTCACCAAAATCAACGGAAGAGTATTTTGGCACTTTTAAAACAGGCTGCAGTTGATTAACCAAGTGCCAATTTTGAAAATATGCAAGTAAAGAAGTATTTATTGAGATACATATAAAAGGGAGCTACTCGTGAGAATTAATCACTCAAAAAAAACAATAAGGTGTCATTTAGTGCTGAATAACCATATTCCTCACCCCATATTCTCCCTTTAACCCATCCTGTCAGGCTTCCCTTTCCACCATTCTAGTGAAACTGAAAGCAGTGATCTCTACTGACTACTGGACCCCTCAGCAGTATCTGCAGTTAAACTCCCTCCTTGAAAACATTTTCTTCATTTGGCTTCCAGGAGAGGTTTCCTCCTTCTCAATTTCCTTTTCTGGACCATCCTACTTTGTTCTACCTTTATATGCTACCCAGAATTGCATTCTGTCCTGGGTTCCCTTTTTATCTCCACACATATCCTTTATGAGAGTCTCTGACTTTAAGCTCCCTAGTGCCATGCTGATGTTTCACAAATCTGTATTTTCCAGCACTGACTTCCCCCATTAGCTCCCCCCATTCCAATACTCAATTGTCCATTTGACATCTCCACTTATTTACCTTAAGTACTTCTCTTATAGTAAAATGGCTAAATTGAACTCTGAAATTTTAACAAACCTAAATTTGCCTTGTTTTCCCCATCTTGGAAAACACCAATCACAATATTGCTGACAGCCCAAAATTCCAAAATCCTTCTTCTTTTCCTCATACGCCACAACAAATCCAGGAGCACTGTCTATCTTTATAAAACATATTCTGAATAATGATACTTTTTATTTCTTTTATCACAACCACTTGGTCCATGGTATCATTGTGTCTTGCCTGAACTACTGCAAGTACACTGTAACTTGTGCTTGTTTCTACTCTTCTTCCATTATCATCAATTCTCTAGATAGTAGCCAGAATAATCATCTAAATATGTAAATCAGAGCACGTCAATCTCTCAGACAAAATCCTCCAATTCTTTCTTATCATACTCAAAATCCAAAGCCCTTACTGTGGCCTACTAGGCACTATTCGATCTGGCCTGGGGATATCTAACTTAATTTCTTACAATTCTTTCCAACAGGCTCATTCCAACTATGATATACCATTCCTCAAACATGCTAAGGCCATTCCCATTTCAAGGCCTTTGCTCTTGCTGTTCTCTTTACCCTCCCCACCACATCTGTAGGGATTACTTCTCTGTTCATTCAGGTCTCTATAAATGTCACTTTCTCAAAGATGCCTTTCACTCACTCTGAAACATTTCTGCTCTGACAATCTTTTTTTTTTTTTTTTAAAGATTTTATTTATTTATTTGCGAAAGAGAGAATGAGAGACAGAGAGCACGAGAGGGAGGAGGGTCAGAGGGAGAAGCAGACTCCCCGCTGAGCAGGGAGCCCGATGCGGGACTCGATCCCGGGACTCCAGGATCATGACCTGAGCCGAAGGCAGTCGCTTAACCGACTGAGCCACCCAGGCGCCCTCTGCTCTGACAATCTTAACACTACCCATTCCGTTACCACTTCGTATCCTCTTGTTGCTACCTGTAATTATAATTTCATTGTCTGTCTATCCCACCAGAATGCAAAAACTATGAAGGCAGGGACTTTAGCTTGATCACAACCTAAACGTTTGTTAAATAATTAATGTATTTAAAAGGATCTCATACTGCAAAGTGTTAGGCATTTCAAGTTTTGAAAGGGGGTAGATGTTTATAAATAAAATACAAATGGAAGCTACAAATTATCAATACAGCAGAATCCAATGCTAACTTTCCCCTTTGCAAAAACTCCACAAATTATAAAGGACAGATGACCAGCTCTCCAATTCCTTTCCTTGTTAGAGCCACCATCTAAGGAAATAGAGGACAGAAGCGCAGAAAGTAAAAATTTTCCTGAAATCAGATTTTTTCCCATCATTCTCATCTCAGAGACCTTCCTTCCTTCCCTCACCGAAGGGTTATTTTTGTGACTTGGAAAATTAAGTTCTAAAACTCTTGCCTAGTGCGCCTAACATATGTCTGCAATCTGTGATCTTAAGAAATATATTCTGTAAATAATCAAATATACTTTCATATATGTATAAGAGAAAGATTTGATTAACACAAAGTAACAAGATATAGTACAATTTAACTTCCCAGTGCAAAGGCTGGGGGGCGGAATCAGGAAGTTACTTTTGTTAGTCTGATCTTCTAAGTCTTTCTCACACACTTGATAAAATGTAACATTATTACCATTTTATCATTTATCAATCTGTCACTAAGTCCTACCAATTCAACTTTTGGAATGGCTTTTATCTTCCTCTAATATTTTCCACGAGTGTCACTATAATACAGGAACAGTTTATAAACTGTTCTAGAAGTCATTTATCCTTCTCATAAGCTGTGTAACTTGTCTAAAACACAGACCTAATTTTATGATTTTAATGTTAAAACTTTCAACATTAAAAATTCCTTAGCACCTTCTTAAAACATAATATGTAAGTTTAAAAAATTGTTAGAGTCAGGGACATCTAACTGGCTTCTAAACAGGGGCTTTAAACAAATAAAGTACTGTGTAACAATGCCAGTTACTTTACATATATTATTTTAAATCCTCACAATCACAATTAGGTGGTTTCTTCCAACTTTCTTTCTTTCTTTTTTTTTTTTTTTTTACAGAGACTTAAAGATTAAGTGAATTGGTCAAAACTAGCTGGGTAAAAACAAGCTTGGGTAAGCAAACGAGCTCTGTTAAGTTTGACTCCGTCATATTTGCCTACCTTTTAGTAGAACTTTTTTAGCCTGTCACGATGCATTCTATGCTCTGACTCAGATATTCTTAACCTAAAGTCCATGGAATTTTGGGTGAGTTTCAAACATTCTTGTGAATTCTGTGAAATTGTTAAAAGATTTTAAACAATGGAATTTAAATATAAATTAATATAAAATGAATATATGTCAAACATTTCAGTAATTAATCAAGGAACTAGTTAAGTATTACAAACTGGTTCGGGGAGGGTGCGCTTAGCTTGCTCAGTCAGTAGAACATGAGACTCAATCCCAGGGTCGTGAGTTCAAGGCCCATGTTGGATGTGAGGACTACTTAAAATAAATAATAAATTTAAAAATATTATATTAAAAAAAAAAAAACTAGTTCAGGGGCACCTGGGTGGCTCAGTCATTGGGCGTCTGCCTTTGGCTCAGGTCATGATCCTAGCCTGCATCAGGCTCCCTGCTCCGAGGGAGGCCTGCCTCTCCCTCTCCACTCCCCATGCTTGCGTTCTGTATCTCGCTGTGTCTCTCTGTCAAATAAATAAATCTTAAAAAAAAACTACTTCAAAGGAGTATTAAAATATATAAACAATCAGAAACACTGAAAGGAATTTGTTCATAGATGCAAAAATGGTTAGGGCAATAATTGCAACATTAATTAATTGCAAGACTAATTTCCATTATAATTATTTTCTACAACTTCCATAAATGTAAAATAAAATAGCTCAATGACAATGAAAGAGATAACCTGGAAGAGTGAGCTAGACAAGATATCCAGTATTTCTTTTCTTGGCCATTTCAAGGTGTTTCACAATTTCCCAACAAAATTACACGTAAAATGTCTTGCCATGTGCATGCATCTTCCTGGGAAGCTCATCCACAGCCTTCATCGTTCTTAGAGGAAATGGTGTGTCAAAAACGTTAAGTCATCGTTCTAGCCACGGCTGACCATTCAAAGGCACCAGAACACCCTTGCCTGTGTGTCTCTGCTTTTTTGAATTAGTCTTGTCTTACTTGCCTTATAAACCCCTATCCAATTTTCAAGGCCCACGTTAAATGGCATCTTACTCAATGTAGCTTTCTACCACCACGTCTCCCCTAATTTGTCTCCTTACCCATTTTCCCTCAAGCACATCTATTAGGGCGCTTAGTACCCTTCACTTGACACTTAAAATTTGTTAGCTCCCTTCCGTAACTGGATTTTCGGTTCTTTAATAACAAAAACTAGAATCTTGAAAAAGAAAATGACTAACTTTAAAACAAGTCCTCACATTCGCTACTGTTTGGCCGCCAAGGCTCAGATCTAGGAAGTAAAGCATTTTACCCTTGGCTAAGGTCCACCTCGGCACCCGTCCTTTCCCAAGTACGCCGCCAAATGCCGGGCAGGCCCCCAATCTCCCAAAGCCGGACAATACGCGCCCCCAACCTCTGAAAACTGGAACTACAAGGGCGCCCACAGGACTTTTGCGCGTGCGCACAGAGAACTAGGACAAGCAAACTGATGGGTTTGTGGGAGGGGACGAAGTGAAAGGGACGCCAGAAGATAGAATGGACTGCGTTAAAAAGGACTCAGAGGAAATGAAACCTCAGTCAACCTGAGCGACACTATCTACGGTCTACTTGGAACTTACTCCGTTCAATTCCCAAAACACTGGGCCGGTGATAGCGTCCTTCGACCTTTTCGTCTCCAGATCCTTATAGTCCTGGTTTCCGCGTCATAGGATGAGCGACACAGCTCTCCCGTAGGCCTTGGAAAAGACGAGCACGGGACGGTGCGTCCGTCGCTTACGTCACGGGCGTGGGCTGGCGCTGGGGGCGGGGCGTTGGATTACCCGGCTGGGCAAGGAGGCTCGCAGACGATGAAAAGTTTGATTGGCGGTTTGAAAACGCCGGTTGTGGTGGGCGGGCTGAGTATTGGGTCCTGATCTGGTGCGGTCCCAGTTTAATGACGTCACAGTCTTTCGCGGGAGAAATTCGAAAGTGGATTTTATGGACAGGTGAGGTCAGTTGTTTCCCCGGCGTGGGGGTGTATAGGCAAAGGGATTTGAGGGAGAGGAGGCGTCGCAATTTAGGGCAAAGGGTTGAAAGACTATTCCGCCAGAAGCGGACCGTTGCTGGTGCTATATGGAACCAGGTTTGGACAGTTACACTCGCTTGCTCCGAATCTCTGTAAAATTGGTGCCTCGTCTTTACCGCTTTCCCCAGCCTCTGCTTTGCAGTTTCCGCATAAGTGTAAGGACCAGAGAAGGTTTTGGTGTTTGCATTTAGGACTGACAGAGGGTCAAGTCTCATTGCCATTTGGTTACACAGAGTCATGGTAATTATTATTTTGGCAAATGTTAGCTTCTCTTGGTTATTTGGACTGAATGGCTTCTTAACAGAATATTGAGTTCGAGATTCTGGAACTTTTAAATCTGTGAACCATTTAGGGGTTCTAAAGGTCCTGCTTGTTCCAAAACAAAAAGACCAAAAACATCTTAAAAGGAAGAATGGCTCATATTTTGTTGAGAACACTGATTTTTATATATGAATGTATAAAGCAGCGTAAGGACGTGTGGGAATATATATGGTTGGGGGGGTATGTGTGCATGTCTGTGGTTATATAATTACCACATCTGAGGTCTCCATACCGCTTTAAAAACTTTGTAAATTAAACTTCCGCCCGTTAGAGGTGGGTGAACGCTTGATGTGGCTAGGTGAAGACTTTCAGAAATTTTTTTTATATTTGCACTTCACTTAAATATGTCATTTGTTAGTTAATACCATTTTTCCTATTTAATGGTAAAAAAGGACTATTGACTCTCCTTCGAATGTAGGAATTTAGACCTCTTCTAAATATTTTTAAATAAAGCTAGCCTTTTTTTTTTTTTAGCTAGTCTTTGTTTTATTATAATCTAATTTACCACTTATGAGGATATGGATCTTTACAATTCCTTTTAAATTGTAAGCCCTGCAAGTAATATCTCTAATTTAGGAAAACAATGGGGAATTTATCTTGCAGTTCCTAAATAGAATATAAGTAATCTTAAATTAGTAAATACTGGATTAGTAATCTGTATGTTGTGATAACATCTACTCTTCAGGATTCTGAGATTGACAAATATTATATATAAGTAACATATATAATACAAAGTAGTCCAAAAATTTGCCTGACATACTAGGTATTCAATAGTCATGTCATATTTGTGAGTATGAGCACCAGAATTTAGACTACTTAGTTTTTAAAATTTTTTCTTTTTTTTTTGAAGTAAACTTTATGCCCTACATGGGGCTTGAACTCATGACCGGGAGATCAAGAATTGCATGCTCTACAGACTGAGCCAGCTAGGGACCTCTTGACTACTTAGTTTTGAATTCTGAATCTGCCATTTATTTGTTTTGTGATCTTGAGCAAATTACATACTATTATGTACCTTAGTTTCCTTTTTTGTAAAATAAATGTAAAAAATAGTATCTATACCATAAGGTTGTGAGCATTTAAAGCATGTTAGGTGTCTAGCATAAAATTACACTGAATAAATGATAGCTGTTATTAAAGAGATCTCATATCCATAACTGCCACATGGCAAACACTGTGCCTATACCATGTAGTCTCATACAGATGTAAAATGTCCAACACATTCAGTGTTGGGAGCAAGTTGCTTTAAAAGTAGTAGTGAATGATGTGTTTCTCTGGACCTCTGTTATCTTCTTGGCATTCATTAGGCATTTAGCAATTCCTTTGGGCTTGAGGGGAGGGATATGGGATATGGGAGTTTTATAGCTGGAAGGCAGTGCCTCTGTAGGCCTGTGTCCTGTCCTGTGAACTATGGTATGGGGCAAGTATTCATATCTCATTTGCCTAATCCCTTATCTCTCCTATTTTAGCAGCCAGTGCAGTCTTTGTAAAATCCAAGTCAGATTATGTAATCTTATTCTTAAAACCCTACGGTTCGTACTGCCTTTATAGAATAAAGTTCAAAGAACTCAGCATAGCATAGAAGGCCCTCTGACTCCTATTATTGCTCATTTTCAGTCTTCTCTCTCACTATTCACTATCTTACATTGACCCCTTAATTGTACTGAGTTCCTTGGTCATGCCTTGCTCTGTCTTTCATAGGCCCTTGTATATATTGATTCCTTTTTGGAAATACATTCCTGGCATTTTCTTTCGGTTATAGTTATTTTAGCTTGCAGCTTAGACATTATGTTCTTCAGGAAGCCTTATTTGATGCCATAGACCCAGTTGGGTCCCTTCCTGTGCTTATTTCTGTCATGTTTTATTGTAATTACTGTTTATCAGCCTGCTATACTGGAAAGTCCCTGATTAAAAATAGTATTTGTTCATTTTAGTACTTCAACCTAGCAGTGTCTGGCAAATGCTAAAGGAAGTACTAAATAAATACATGTAATTTATAAATAATATGTATGTGGTATATCTTGTATGTATGAAGGGGGAATTGAATCCAGAATTTCAAATTATAGTTTTATTGAATCATCCTAGGTCTTTTAGCCCTGTGTTCTCAAACTTGAGCATGTATCACTATCACCTGCAGGACATGTTAAAACGAAGTACTGGGTCCAACCTCAGACTTTCTGATTTAAAAGGTCAGGGGCAGGACCCAAGAACTTGAATTTCTAACTAGTTACCAGTTGATGTTGATGCTGTTGGTCCAGGGATCATATCTTTGGGACCACTGCTTTAGAAAAAAAAAATTTTTTTTTGGCATCTCCATTTACTTCTTCAGTTCACCATCAGTAATTTTTGACTTCCAAATTTGCCCACAATAACAATTTTATCCAGTAGCATAGGATAAGTACAGTACTCATTGCAGTGATATTGAAAAGATTATTCCTTGCAGAGGAAATTTGTGTATTAGATCCTGGATACTATGATATAAAAGGAAAAATTCAAAACGCAAGGGGGCCATCTTGTGGCCATAGCAATTCAGAAAATGGAAAATAGAAGCTCTTTCCATAAGGAACTCAAATGTTGGGGGAAGAGGGATGGTTTTCTGATACATGTTATGGCACTTGGAAAAAAGCTTAGCACACTACTAATTATTTTATACATTTTATTTAGTTTTCTCTTTACTTGGCAAACTCTTTTTCCACCGGGTGGGGTCCCTCTTTTATTTTGTACTTAGTATCAGATAATTTGATTACACCTGGGTTTCCCTTGGTAATCACATAGTCTTAGAACTCTTAGATTCCTCTATCCTGTCAAGAGTTTGTGGGAAACAGTCGTATTTGATATTCTTTTCATCAGGGTTGAATATTCTTTGTTTATTTTTATTTTAGGTTGTATAAATAATTGAATAACCACCATTATTTTCTGGACCTGACTGGTTTATAATTTCAGAAGAAATAATGGAAAGCCAGGAATTTATTGTGAGTCTAACAGTTTTCTCTATTTCCTTTTTTCTTTTTTTTTAAATCCTCTATTTTTAAATTTTTTTAAGATTTTATTTTTAAGTAATCTCTATATCCAGTGTAGGACTTGAACTCACAACCCTGAGATCAAGAGTTACATACTCCATTGACTGAGCCAGCCAGGCAGGCTTCCCACTATTTCCTTTTTTATTTCTTCCTTCTACATTTCACAGATATCTTGCTGGGGTTGACAGATTTAACAAAAAACAAAAAAAACCCAAAACTAAAGCAGGACACTTAGGTAAATTTGAGTATCAGATAAACAGTAATTTTTTTGGTATAAGTATGTATGTCTCAAATATTGCCCTGTATTTTTTTTAAAGATTTTATTTATTTATTTGACAGAGAGAGAGTGAGAGACACAGCAAGAGAGGGAACACAAGCAGAGGGGGTGGGAGAGGGAGAAACAGGCTTCCCGCCAAGCGGGGAGCCCGATGCGGGGCTTGATCCCAGGACCCTGGGATTATGACCTGAGCCAAAGGCAGACACCCAACCAACTGAGCCACCCAGGTGCCCTGTCCTGTATTTTTCTGGCAACTTTATCTCTTGCCTACTACTCATGTTAGTTATACAAAATCCTTTGGAACAAACCCTTTGTAAGCTCTTTGTTAGGATCAGGAAATAATTTCTTTTGAAGAATTGCCATGCCTCTTCTATCTAGATCAGTGATTCTTAAACTGTTTGGTTTTAGGATGCTTTTATACTCTTAGAAATTATTGAGGAGCCCAGAGAATTTCTGATTATGGGGCTTATATTTATTGATGTCTTTCAGAAATTTAAAAAATATTTATTAATTCATTTAAAAAACCCATTACATTGAACATAAATTACTTTTTAAAAAAGGAAATAGCTGTATTTTCCAAAACAACAACAGGAAAAAACCACATTGAAGAAAGTAGCATTGCTATAGACATTTTTTTGCAAATCCCCTTACCATTTGATTTAATAGACAACTAGATTCTCAAATCTGCCTCTGCATTTAGTCTGAAATTGAATCTTGCAACACTGCACATACATAACCCTGGCAGACCACTATGCATGCCGGAAGAAATGAGAGTGAAAAGACAAATAACATCATGAAAATAGTTTTGACCCCAAGACTCCTGAAAGAGTCTTGGGAACCTCTAGGAGTCTGGACTACATTTTGAGCTCAGATGATGACTTCTATATAACCCAACAAATTTTTTCCTTCCCACTGATGACTGAGAAGCTCAAAATGATTTTTGTTGTTCAATTAAGTTTTCACTTTTCTCCTTAGATTTTACCTCTCCTTTCTCCCCTGCTGTGCCTTTTACTACTGAGTTCCTTTTTTAAAAATTTATGTTTTGTTATTTATTTAATGTAAGCTCTATGCCCAACATGGAGCTTGAACTCAAAACCCTGAGATCAGGAGTCACATGCTCTACCAACTGAGTCATCCAGGGACCTTGATATTTTATTGTTATTGTTATGTTATCTTTTATTTTATTAAAAGATGTCTAAATATTTTTTATATAGGAAGGGTATAAGAATATGCAACATTTAATACATGTAAGTAGAAACCATTTCTTTTGTACTTTTGGAAATAAGGTACTGTATACTCATCAAAAGATGAAGAAGTCAAAAGTGTGGCAAGATGGAATTCTGAAGATCACTCACTTAGGAAACAAAGTAAGTACAAGACAATTGACTATGGAGTCCAAAAGCTAGATTCTTGCCTTTTGATTGAATATTAAGAAGACTCTGTAGATGATAAAATGTTGGATATGTTCCTAAGCTGATATAGTTGTCAGCTTATAAAAGTTGTCAAATGATTGTCACGTTACAGTGATTAATTTATATGTTTTAAAAGTTCAGTAAATATTATTTAATTTGTTTTGATTTTTAAAATTTGAATTAGATTATCTGTAAAACTTTTTATTTTGGCACATTTTTTCTTTACAGGCAATAAGAGTTCAATGATACAAAAAAACTGTATTAAAATATATTTATTTATTTATTTTTTTAAAGATTTTATTTATTTATTCATGAGAGATAGAGAGAGAGAGAGAGAGAAGCAGGCTCCCAAGGAGCAGGGAGCCCGATGCGGGACTCGATCCCAGGACCCTGGGATCATGACCTGAGCCGAAGGCAGACGCTTAACCATCTGAGCCACCCAGGCGCCCTTAAAATATATTTCTAACACCATAATGCTCACAGTGGAATGGTACATACAGAGTTGACACACCATTTTAGGAAAGCTGCCAATGTCTAAAATTATGTATAGAGTTCTTCTATTTTCAGGTTTTCTTTGAATCATTTACTTTGGTTATGATATGATCCTTTCTTTTTTGGGGGGAAGGGGTTTGGTTTTGTTTTTTTTTTTTTAGATTTTATTTATTTGAGAGAGAGAGAGCATGAGCTGGGGGAGGGGCAGAGGGAGAGAGAGAAGCAGGCTCCCCGCTGAGCACAGAACCCGACACGGGACTTGATCCCAGGACCCCAAGATCATGACCCGAGCCAAAGTCAGGTGCTTGACCATCTGAGCCACCCAGGCCCTCTGATCCTAACGGTCTTGAGAGAATTATTTACTGGGTGATCTTTCACTTTACTAGATATGCTGATCCTTCTCTATGGTTTCTTTTTTCACCCCAAGTATCTGCATCTGCTGAATTGTAATTTTCTCATACCAGTTCTCATGACCTTATGCAACAGCCTTGGCTCCTCCATTCTTCATAACAACTCTTCGTTTGACTTCTGTGACACCACACTTTCCTGAGGTTGCTTATTGACATCTAAGTATTTTCTGTGGGCTCATTCTCTTCTCAAACATTAAAGTTTTCCTTAGAACTCAGTTGTGTATGTACTTACACAGAAATATATAAAGATATATAAATCTTTAATCTGTCTTTTTTTTAAAAAAAGTTTTATTTATTTATTTTGAGAGAGAGAGTGAGAGAGAGCACGAGGTTGGGGGGTAGAGGGAGAGAGAGAAGCAGGCTCCCAACTGAGCAAGGAGCCCAATGTGGGCCTCCATCCAGGACCCTGGGATCATGACCTGAGCCAAAGGCAGACGCTTAACTGACTGAGCCATCCAGATGCCCCAATCTCTGTCTATGTATATATATGTATATGGAGAGAGAGAAAAAGAAGTGATTTATTCTAGGGAATTGAATCATGTGATTGTGGAGGCTGATAAGTGCCAAGATCTGTAGTTGGTAAGATGAAGACTCAACAAAGCCAATTGTATAGTTTCAGTATAAATGATGGGAGGTTTGAGACTCAGGAAGAGCTGGTGTTTCAGTTTGAGTCAAAAGGCAGGAGAGCACTCATGTCCCAGCTCAGAGACAGTCAGGCAGGAGGAGTTTTCTCTTACTCAGTCTTTCTGTTCTCTTCAGTCCTTCCACTGATTGGATAAGGCCCACCCAGTTAGGGAGAGCTCTGTTTGCTTATTGTTTTTATTGAGGTATAACTGACATTTAACATAATACTAGTTTCAAGTATACAGCATAATAATTTGATATTTGTATGCATTGCAGAATGATGATAATAAGTATAGTTACCATCTGTCACCATAGTAAAATGATTTTTTCCTTTTATTTTTTGTGATGAGGACTTTCAAGATTTACTCTTAGCAACTTTTAAATATGCAATACAGTGTTATTAATTATGGTCATCATAATTAAAAAAAATGGTCATTTTTTTTTTTTTTTAAAGATTTTATTTATTTGACAGAGCCACAGCGAGAGAGGGAACACAAGCAGGGGGAGTGGGAGAGGGAGAAGCAGGCTTCCTGCGGAGCAGGGAGCCCCATGCGGGGCTCGATCCCACGACCCTGGGATCATGACCTGAGCCGAAGGCAGACGCTTAACGACTGAGCCACCCAGGCACCCCAATGGTCATTTTTTTTTAAGATTTTATTTCTTTATTTGACAGAGAGAGAGACAGTGAGAGAGGGAAGACAAGCAGGGGAGTGGGAGAGGGAGAAGCAGGCTTCCTGCTGAGCAGAGAGCCCGATGTGAGGCTCGATCCCAGGACACTGGGATCATGACCCGAGCCAAAGGCAGACGTTTAACGACAGAGCCACCCAGGCGCCCTGCTGTACATTATTTTATAAGTAGAGTTTTGAATCTTGACTCCCTTCATCCATTTAGCAACCCCCCTGTTACCCTCCCCCAAATGGATTTTTTTTTTTTAAAGATTTTATTTATTTGACAGAGAGAGAGAGAGAGAGAACAAGCAGGGGGAGCAGCACAGGGAGAGGGAGAAGCAGGCTCCCTGCCGAGCAGGGAGCCCGATACAGGGCTCCATCCCAAGACCCTGGGATCATGACCTGAGCCAAAAGCAGACGCTTAACTGATTGAGCCACCCAGTTGCCCCTCCCCCAAATGGATTTTTAAAAAACTTATATTGTCATGTGCCAGGCATGCTTTTAATGTGTCAAGTTACTTAGTCTACATAACTCCCCTTTTAGAGTACTGTTTTTCTCTGTATTTTACTGAGGTTGAAACTGAGACACAGAGAGATAAAGTAGCTTGTCCACAGATCTCACAGCTAGAGAGTGGAGGAGTCATATGCGACACTAGGCTTTTTGGCTCCAGAGCCCATATCCTAACCAGTCTATTGTCTCTCTTAATACTACAAATTTAAAAGAACAACTTTATTACATTTACAGATCTCCATGTTTTGTTTTTTTAAATTTATTTTATTTAAATTCAATTAATTAACTTATAGTATATTATTAGTTTCAGAGGTAGAGTTCAGTGATTCATCAGTTACATATAACATCCAGTGCTCATTACATCACGTGCCCTCCTTAATGTCCATCACCCAGTTACCCCATCCCCCCACCCGCCTCCCCTCCAGCAACCCTCAGTTTGTTTCCTATAGTTAAGAGTCTTTTGGGGTTCCTGGATGGCTTAGGATGGCTTAGGATGGCACCTGCCTTCGGCTCAGGTCATGATCCCAGCATCCTGGGATTGAGCCCTGTTTCGGGCTCCTTGCTCAGCAGTCTGCTTCTCAGTCTCCCTCTGCTGTTCACCCTGCTTGTGCTCTCATTTTCTCTGTCAAATAAATGAATACAATCTTAAAAAAAAAAAGTCTCTTATGGTTTGTCTCCCTCTCTGATTTCGTCTTATTTTATTTTTCCCTCCCTTCCCCTTTGATCCTCTGTTTTGTTTCTTAAATTCCACATATGAGTGAAATCATATAATTGTCTTTCTCTGATTGACTTATTCCATATTCTGTTCTTACTCCACATATCTATCATTGTGAAGTTATCAGTAAGACAAGCTTCTCAATGTAAAGGCTACTTATTATTATTAGTGAATTAACAATTAAAACAGAAAATTAAAAGAAAAACTAGTTTTGCTTTAAGCCTTCAAGTTCAATTTACAAATCCTATTAACTTTAGTTTAACTTTCAGTGGGTTTAATGTTCAGTCAACTTAAGTTGCACAAGCTAAATACTTTTTTTTTTAAGATTTTATTTGAGAGTGAGAGCGCAGAGCAAAAGAGAGAGTACAAGTTGGGGGGCAGAGGGAGAGGGAGAAGCAGGATCCCTGCTGATGTGGGGCTCAATCTCAAGACCCTGGGATCATGACCTGAGCTGAAGGCAGACACTTAACCGACTGTGCCACCCAGGTGCCCTACTAGGTATATTTTTTTAATGATTTTATTTTATTATTATTATTTTTGAAAGAGAGAGAGTGTGTGAGCACTAGTGGGCAGAGGGAGAGGGAGAGAGAATCCCAAGTAGGCTCCACACCCAGTGAAGAGCTTGATGCAGGGCCCCATCTTACAACCCTGAGATCATGACCCTGATATCACAACCCCAGCTGAAACCAAGAGTCAGGCGTTCAACCGATTGAGCCATCCAGTTGCCCCAAACTAGATACTTTTAATAATCCATCTGTCAACAAACATAAAATTTTAAATATTTTAAATTTACAAATTTATTTGATTTTTTTTTTTTAAGATTTTTTTTTTTTAAGTAATCTTCACTCACAACATGGGGCTTGAACACACAAACCTGAGATCAAGAGTCAAATGCTCCTACCAAGCCAGCCAGGTGGGGAGCCTGGGTGGCTCAGTTGGTTGAGCAACTGCCTTCAGCTCAGGTCATGATACTGGAGTCCTGGGATCAAGTCCCACTTCAGGCTGTCTGCTCAGCGGGGAGTCTGTTTCTCCCTCTGACCCTCCCCCTTCTCGTGCTCTCTTTCTCTCTCTCTCTCTCAAATAAATAAATAAAATCTTAAAAAAAAAAAAGCCAGCCAGGTGCCACCCCGCCCCCTCTTTTTAAAGTAATCTTTACATCCAAGGTGGGGCTCGAACTCACAACTCCAAAGTCAAGAGTGGAATGCTGTATTGACTGAGCCAGCCAGCTGCCCCTAAGTTTCTTTCTTTAGCATTTTAGTTGCCCTAACAAACAAAAACCTCCCAATTAAATCCTTCTAGTGTATCTAAGAAATTAAACATAAACAGTTATTCTTAAACTATAAGTATTCTAATGCTGTTTATAAACTTAGTAAAATTAATTTTCAATTAAAAAGTAACCTATCCAAAATGAATTTCTCAGTTACACATTTGGAATCATTAATGTGTAATTTGTCTAAT
Organism: Leptonychotes weddellii; assembly: GCF_054177405.1. NCBI lineage: Eukaryota > Metazoa > Chordata > Mammalia > Carnivora > Phocidae > Leptonychotes > Leptonychotes weddellii. The sequence continues at coordinate 94,304,869 of NC_138370.1, forward strand.
CTGTTAGATGCATGTAAAATGTAAATTGAAGCATTAAAGTACCTTTTCTTTTTGAGAGAGAGAGAGAGAGGGAGCGGGGTTGGGGAGGAGGGGGCAGAGGGAGAGGGAGAGAGAAAATCTTAAGCAGACTCCATGCCCAGCTTGGAGCCTCATGTGGGGCTCGATCTGATGACCCTGAGATCATGACCTGAGCCAAAATCAAGAGTCGGACACCTAACTGACTGAGCCACCCAGGCGCCCCTATAAGTACCTTTTAAAGTAAAAAATAGGGACGCCTGGGTGGCTCAGTTGGTTAAGCATCTGCCTCCAGCTCCTGTCATGATCCCGGGGTCCTTGGATGGAGTCCTGTGTCCTCGGATCGAGTCCCGTGTCTGGCTCCTTGCTCAGCGTGGAGCCTGCTTCCCCTTCTGCCTGCCACTCTGCCTGCTTGTGTGTGCGCGCTCTCTCTCTCTCTCTGACAAATAAACAAAATCATTATTTATTTTTTTGTTTGTTTTAAAGATTTTATTTATTTATTTGACAGAGAGAGACACAGCGAGAGAAGGAGCACAAGCAAGGGGAGTGGGAGAGGGAGAAGCAGGCTTCCCGCAGAGCAGGGAGCCTGATGTGGGGCTCAATCCCAGGACTCTGGGATCATGACCTGAGCCAAAGGCAGACACTCTTTTAAAAATTTTTATTATTATTATTTTTATTTGACAGAGAGAGAACACAAGGAGGGGGAGTCGGAGAGGGATAAGCAGGCTTCTTGTGGAGCAGGGAGCCCGATGTAGGGCTTGATCCCAGGACCCTGGGATCATGACCTGAGCCAAAGGCAGACGCTTAACGACTGAGCCACCCAGGCGCTCCCAAATAAAATCTTAAAAAATAAAGAAAGAAATAAAAGTAAAAAATATTTTTTGAAAATTAAAATAACACAAATTACTTTAAAATCATTAATTGCATAATTACTAAAACCTATTCATGATCTTAGTTCAAAACATTGATATTTTTGGTTTGAATTACTGCCTTATCACTATCCAGTTCTAAATGTTTCAGGAGTTAAAAGGCACTTTCCCATAAGAGCCCCCTGGCTGGCTCAGTCCAAAGAGCATGTGACTCTTGATTTTGGGGTCATGAGTTCGAACCCCACATTGGGTGTAGAGAGTACTTTAAGTAAGTAAGTAAATAAATAAATAAATAGAGAGTACTTTAAATAAACAAACAAACTAACTTTAAATAAAAATGTTACTGTCCCAAGTAAATTAGAGTTATACCAGTGAACTGAAGTTACAAATTAGATTCCGGCCTGAGAGTTGAGACCTAGGGTTATAATCACTGTAACCTTACCAGCATCATAAAGGGACATGTTGAACCTTGTGTTTAGTTGGAGTAACAATGGGATCTCCAAGTCCATGCCCTTTAGGAAGGGTCTCATAGTTGATATCTTTTTTTTTTTTTAAATATCCTACCCATTTATTTGACAGAGAGAGAGACAGCGAGAGAGGGAACACAAGCAGGGGGAGTGGGAGAGGGAGAAGCAGGCTTCCCACCGAGCAGGGAGCCCGACGCGGGGCTTGATCCCAGGACTCTGGGATCATGACCTGAGCCGAAGGCAGACGCCCAACGACTGAGCCACCCAGGCGCCCCCTCATAGTTGATATCTTGGGTTTAAGTCCTATCATCTATTTCTTTTGATTTGAGTAGATGAATGTCTATGCCTATCTTCATTCATATTTTTAAATAATTTGTCTTAAACTAATCCATTCACTGTTGATGATATTCTGTGTAATTTTTTACTTATTTTTATTTTTAATTTTATTTTATTATTTTTTAAAGATTTTATTTATTTATTTGACAGAGAGAGACACAGTGAGAGAGGGAACACAAGCAGGGGGAGTGGAAGAGGGAGAAGCAGGTTTCCTGCAGAGCAGGGAGACCAATGTGGGGCTCGATCCCAGGACCCTGGGATCATGACCTGAGCCGAAGGCAGACGCTTGACACCTGAGCCACCCAGGTGCCCCTATGTAATTTTTTAAAAAATATTTTTCCTATTTGATTGGGCTAAGTCTTCAAAGTCTTACAGATTTTGTCTTATATTAAAAAGGCATCTGGTTAGATTCTGCATATCCTTCATGTCTTTGGGTACAAAATCGTAATATTGGGTTATGCTAGTGGTGTAATCCAATTTTATCTTCAGCGTATAGCATGTATTTTTTTTTTAATATTTTTTATTTTAAAGATTTTATTTATTTATTCATGAGAGACAGAGAGAGAGAGAGAAGCAGAGGGAGAAGCAGGCTCCCAAGGAGCAGGGAGCCCGATGCGGGACTCGATCCCAGGACTCCGGGATCATGACCTGAGCCGAAGGCAGACACTTAACCGTCTGAGCCACCCAGGCGCCCCTAGCATGTATTTTGAATGTCTATTTTATCCCTTACATTGGTAAGTCATAGGAAAACAAGATAAATTCAAGTTAGTTCCAGGGATTTTCTGTGATCAGGAAAGTTAGTAATCTCTCTGTATACTAAGTAACACCCTTGTTCTCAAATCCAAGCCACTGCTTACACCATTTCTCTTGCTAGTATTATCTTTACCTATCCAAATTCTTACTGTCAGGGTTACTTATTTTCATTAATTGAGTCATTTAATAAACATATGTTGCTGGTAGGCAGTGGGACAATTTAAATAAGACATATAAAGGCTATGTGGAAGACCAGTTAATGTCACATAGACCTTAGTTTGAATCCTGGCTCTTCACTTACTAGATGTATAATCTTGGCAAGTTATTTAGCTTCTCAAGGCCTACAGTCTCTTTAATAAAGTTGTCTTGAGGATTAAATGAGAAAATGTATAAACCTCTTAAAGTACCTGGCACATTGTAAGAATGCAATAAATGGTAACTTAATAGTTTCTGTCTTTAAGCAGCTTTTATCTAAGAACATAAGGATTATAATATGTATAGAGATATGCTTAGGGTTTTGTGGGAGTGATATCAAAGTCTGATTCTGGTTCAGAGAAGTCTTTCCAGATAAAGAGTATTTTTTGAATATTTGTTTTGTAAACAGAATTGATAGGTTGGAGGGAGGGGAGCTAAAGATGGTGTCATAGCTATAACAACATAGAGGATGAAACTATTAAAAATTTGGGTAACTATAAGCAGTTAAATATGCCTGGAATGAAGGGCTCATATTGGGCAATTGTAGAATATATGGCTTGAAGAGGCAGTCAGGAGTCCTATCACAGAGGACAATGTATACTCAGCTTTAGGAGCCAGTGAAGAATTATGAGCAGAAGAGTGACATAATCATATTTCTTTTTTATATCATTCTGGCAACAATGTATAACATAACATTTAAGCTGTGTAGGATGAAAGATTGAATTTAAGAAGACTGTAGGCTAAAGAATAATGTAGACAAAAAGTGGTGGGGGTCTGACCAAGCAGGCATTAGCAATGACAATGGAGAGAAAGGATGATTAGAGAGAAATTGTGAAATTATTATAGAACCTTAAGGTCTTGGACATGGAAGATGAGAAGAATCCATAATGACTTTCAGGTTTTTGTATTGTGATAGGATACACTGAGGTACTGAGATAGGATATCTCAAAAAGAAAAAGCATAAGTTTAGGAGAAAAAATTAAAAAATTTTTTAAAGATTCATTTATTATATATACATATATAGAGAGAGTGCATGCACTCATGCAAGCAGGAAGAGGGGCAGAGGGAGAGAGAACATCTCAGGCAGACCTTGCACTGAGTGCAGAGTCCGACTTGGAACCTGATCCCACGACCCTGAGATCATGACCTGAGCCGATATCAAGTGTCAGATGCCTAGCCGAATGAGCCACTCAGGCACCCCAAAATTAAGATTTTGAGTTCCATTTTGAACTTAATGAATTTGCAGTGTCATAGGAACATTTAAATAATTGGCTATAGAGACCTGCAACTCAGGAAAGTTCTGGGCTACTAATACTGATTGGGAGTACGTGGCATTTAGATGATATTTGAAGCTTCTGGAGTGGATTCATACATTTCTTTCTTTTTTTCTTTTCCTTTGAAGATTTTATTTATTTGAGAGAGCACACACGCAACAGAAGGAGAGAGGAGGAGGGCAAAGCAGAACCCCTGCTGAGTAGGGAGCCCAATGTGGGGCTCCATCCCAGGACCTGGAATCATGACCTGAGCTGAATGCAGATGCCCAACCAACTGAGCCACCCAGGCTCCCCTACATTTATTTCTTTAACAGATGTTTTTTGAGCACCTGTTATGAGTTACACACTGTTCTTGAGGATGCAGAGGGAACAAAACACATGAACCCCTGACTTCATGGAAACAACATGGAGGAGACAGACCAGTAAACTAAATGAATATGTTTGTCTAGTGGGTTAGGCAGACAACAAGGAGTAGAGTGAGCAAGGATGAGAATGGAGATCAAGGGGATTATGTAGGCCTTATTGGTCATTGTAAGAACTTTTGCTCTTATTCTTTGTCTCAGTAGATTTGCCTCAATAGATTTGCCTATTCTGGACCTTTCACATGAATGGAATGGTACAATAGGTAGTCTTTCATTGAATGACTTCTTTCATTTAGCATGTTTTCAAGTTTCATCCATGTTGAAGCATGTTTCAATACTTTATTCTTTTTATTGCTCGGTAATAGTCTATTGTGTGGATATATCACGTTTTTTTAATCTATTCTTCAACTGATACAGATTTGAGTTGTTTCCACTTTTTGGCTGCTATTTTTTTTTTTT
>NC_138370.1:94310098-94330775 GCF_054177405.1 Leptonychotes weddellii
GCCCTGATACCTCTAATTTTAAAAATTACATTTAGTTGTATGGGTTCTTAGTGAACTCCTTGAGAAGGGGCATATTTGTCTTGCTTGTCTTTGTACCTCCTGCATGCAACAAAGGGTCTCATATATGTGTTATTGAATAAACAAATTAATGAAAAATTTTTGCTATATTATTATCCTTTTTGTGCTTATTTGACAACTAGTCTATAATAATAAATGAAGATTTAGGTATTGATTCATACATTTAACAATTATTATCTATTGTGTCTTGCTAGTGCTAATGACCTATTAGAACACATAATTAAATAATTAGATGTATATGATTTTAAATTTATTTTTTAAAATTTGTTTTTTAAAATTTATTCTTTAAAATTTAGGTGAAGCCTGGAGATGACTTAGAAAGTGATCGATACTTAATCACAGTTGAGGAGGTTAAAGTTGCTGGGAGCATAGCTATTAAACAGGATGTCATTAAAGAAGCACCGGAGTTAAATCCAAGGAGATTTATATCCTCTGACCGGTCCCTTGGATGTCAGCCTGCTGGTTTAAAAAGGAAGTTTACTGTAAGTTTCTCTGTTGAAAATAATAAATCAATATGTATTTATAATATTGTTTCAAGAAGTAGTGAATTTGAAACTATTGCACTCTATCATTAAAATGGTACTTCATAATATATGTTTAGGTGGAGAGGAAGTAAACCCTAACTAGAAAAATCTTAATACAAATGAGTGTTTACATTTTAATCTTGTAAATTTTATATCTTTATTACTTTACCTTACAAAACAGACATACTCCTTTTTCTTTTTTTTTTAGCCAGTTCATATCAAAGTTCTTTATAGATAATGGAACAGCTAATAATTGTTTTAATATTTTTAGGGTTTTCGAGGACCACGTCAAGTGCCAAAGAAAATGATTATTACAGAAAATGGTGAATCAGCTGCATCACTTGAGGCTAAGAAACCTGGTCCTATTTTTCTCTCTCCCTTCTACAGCACACCTCCTTTGTTTTCTACTGCTGGTAAGAAAGATATAAATAATATGCCAACAGACCCTGAGAAGAGTATCACTTACAAGAACAGAGAGACAAATGGCTTACATTTTTCTTCTATTGTCTCTACTCCATCCTTCAAGAATAACCCAGAAATGCTATGTGAAGAAAATTATTTTTGCTCTCCTGTCTATTCTGTAAATAAGCATTCAGATTCTGTACTGACCAATGAGGCCATAAAAAAAGATGGTTTGACATCTCACTGTTTAGGAGTTTCACAAAACATCAGAAGCAAAGCACAGATATTAGCTCTTCTGAAGTCCAAATCAACTGGTGTGTGTAAAGAACTAAATTCTGGGATTGCAGAACATCTCCCTCAGATACAACTACAAGGAAATGAAAACATTCCTACTAAACCAAAGTGCATAACTGAACAAGAAGAGTGTGCTGAGGTGAAGAAGAGCACAGACAGTTTACACCACCAGCATCAATCAGAAAATATCATGAGAAATAAAAGCCGATGGGCCATGTATTTATCCTCACAGAGTTCACCTGTACATTCTTCTACTGAAGATGGAAATAATATAGAAAGGAAACCCAAGGTCCAGGGAGATAATACAAATTTAAATTTGAAAGACCTTTTGGTACAAGAAAGGAAACAGTTCTTTGAAACATGTGCTGAAAAGGGTAAAAAGTATAATGAAGACAAGCCAGTAGATGATAATGATCAATCTTTGGATCAGGAAGTAAAATTAGAAATTCCCTCATTCTGTAAAAGCAACAGCTTACCAGTTACCTGTAGTAGTGTGGAATGTGATGGCTTATTATCAGAATCTGACATTCAAAAAAATAATAAAATATCTGTTAGACAGAATGACCAGATGTGTCTAAAAGGATCAATTCTCATTAGAGAAAATGCTCAGGAGATAAATCTATGTGGAACACCAGAAAAAAAATATAAACAGCTGATGTCAGTCCTGCCAGAATCTGAACATCTGCGAACGGAGTCTTCTATAAGCAACAATTCTAGGCTCTCTGATGACTTTACCAACATGCTTTTTAAAAGTAATACTGATAATGGAAGTCTTAATAGTATTCCTGAACCTATGAGTAATGTAACACAGCCACTTGTGGAGGTGACTTTTAATCTGAACAATTTTGAAACCAGCGACACTGAGGAGGAATCACAGGAAGACAACAAAATTTCCCAGGATTCAGAGGGTTGGGTAGAAGAAGCTTTGGTTAATGACAGCAGTTCAGGTGTTCAGAAGAGATGTGAAGATATAAGCTGTAAGAAAGTTGGCAGTGAACATTTGTCTCTTTTAACATCTATCAGGGATAAACCTACAGAGACATTTCCTATTAAAGAGACTCTGCTATCACAGTTTTGTGATAAAGCTTGTGTAGGTGTTGACACAGGACCTTGGAAAGCTGGAAACATTAGAAAAGAAATAGAAGAGTGTAGTGACACATTAAGCAGTTTTGACTCATCTTTAGAGGGAACTGATAATGTATTTATAGATAATAATGAAAATGCTAATAAATCTATTCAAAAAGTCAGAATTAACTATGATATTGCTTCACTACTGAATAAATCTAAAGGTATAAGCTTGAATTTACATACTCCTTGTATAAACATAGCCACTAATCAGACTCCTGAAAATAGCCTATTCTCAGAACAGACTGAGCCTCAGACTTTTATTATGGGAAGTAACTTAGACAAAAATGATGAACAGGTTTTACTGTCAACTTCAAGCAGCAACATCAGTATCCAAGAATTAAATATTAATCATAATCACTCTGAGGGATGTATTGCTCTTGATAAATCAAATATCCAAGTTTCCAATTCTTTGTACCCTCTGGAAAAAAAGCATCCTATTTCCAAAGACACAGAAGCATATATTCCTGAATCTGAAGATTTGCGAAGCATTAGAAGTTTAGACCATGACCATATTGAAGTAGAAACTAATGGAGAAAGCAAACAATATTGGAATAGTCCTAGAAATCCTTTGGAACTCTCTGGATTAGTAAATAACATTTCCCTTTTAAAGTCATTGTCTGAACACAGTACGGCTTTAGAAGGCTTGGAAGTATTGAAAAAGAAATATGCTACCTTTAAACAACAAGGAACTCTGTGGACTTATGAGCCAGATAGCAATCCTGAAGGTTAGATTGGCATGTTTGTTTTGGATTGTTCTCTGTATAGCTCAGAGGTTGAAAAGTATTTGCTTTGGAGGCTACATTAAAGAATTACATAGTAAATTTTTTTTTTTTTTTGAGAGGATGCACCTGTGAGCTGGGGGAGGGGCAGAAGGAGGAGGAGAGAGAGAATCTTAAGCAGGCTCCATGCCCAGCGCAGAGCGTGATGCAGGACTTGATCTCATGACCCCAATATCATGACTTGAACCAAAACCAAGAGTCAGATGTTTAGCCGACTGAGCTACCCAGGCACCTCAGAATTACATAGTATTTAAATAGGTAATATGTGTACTTGGTAAAATCAATTCCAATAGAGGATAATATAGTGAAAAGTAAGTCACCTTTCTAGTACAGTCCTTCAGTCCACTCCTCAGAATTAGCCACAGTTTCCTTCCAGGGTATCCTTCTGGAAATATTTTGTGCATATATAAGCATATACAGGCACATATAAGCAGGTATGTATGTGAATATCCATTCCTATCATACATTTCTGGACATGTGTTAGAAGATACTTTTTTAAAAAATCATGAGTTCATATTGATATCTCTAATTCCAATTCTTAACCACTGGGTTCTTCCTGTCTTTCCTCAATTTCATGATTATATTACTTTACTACCAAAATGAGAAAGGTCCCTGGTTCCCAACAACATTAGTATTTTACTTTCTGAATTCTACAATACATATCAAATGGCTTCCTAATTGTTACACTGGTATCACTACTAGCAAAAAACCTTTACAAATTTGTAAAGTTCACAAATCCATTGTTTTTTTTTTTTAAGATTTTATTTATTTGAGCAAGAGTGAGAAAGCACAAGCGGTGGGGAGGGGCCCAGTAAGAAGCAGACTCCCCACTGAGCAGGGAGCCCAACCCAGGGCTCCATCCCAGGATCCCGAGATCATGACCTGAGCCGAAGGCAGATGCCTAACCGACTGAGCCACCCAGGCACCCCTTCTTTGGTTTGTTTTTGCAACGTATCCTACTGAAAATACATAGAGTATTATGTTCAAAAGTTACTTGGGTGGGGCATCTGGGTGGCTCAGTTCTTTGAGTGTCCGACTCTTGGTTTCAGTTCAGATCATGATCTCAGGGTTGTGGAATTGAGCCCCACATCCAGTTCTGTGCTCGGAGGGGAGTCTGCTTGAGATTTCCTCTCTCTGCTCTTCCCCTGCTCAGGTATGCGTACACAGGTGCTCTTTCTCAAATATTTTTAAAAAGTTACTTGGGTTATTTTCTTCAGTGTGATTATGTTATAATTTGATGTAAATATAGTTAAATTCACTGTTTATATTCAGTATGAGGACTTTTTTGCCCATCCTTGTTGATTTATTTTTATTTCCGATTATGTAAAATATTAACCTAGTTCAGGAATCAAAGCTGTATAAAAACATAAACTCAGATGCCTTCCTTATGCCTTTCATCCTTTTCTTACCTATCTGCTAGACATAGCCATACCTATGTTTCTTTTTGCAAAAATAAATACCTCCATAATTTACGTTTTTGTTCCCTTCCTATTCAACAAGAGATAGTATACTCTATATATTCTTCATCACCTTTTTTTCACTTCGTATATCCTGGAGTTTGCTTCATGTCAATTCATAGGACACATCCTAATTTTGTTTACATCTGTGTAATATTCCACTGTGTGGATGAACCATCATTTATGCAACCTGTCTCCAATACTTTGCTATTACAAATAATATGATATTAAGTAGCCGTATATATATGTGTGTGCATGTTTGCATATTGTTTGAGGTGTGTCTTCAGGACAAATTCCTGCCAGTAGGGTTGCTAGGTAAATGTGTGACTTTATTAGATACTTCAAAATTCCCTCCATTTCTTATCCCCACCAGTAATGTATGAGAGTGCTTTTTTCTCCACAGTCTTGCCAATAGAGTGTGTTCCCAAGCTTTGGAATTTTTGCTAATCTGATAAATGAGAAATGGCATTTCAGTGTATTTAAATTTGTATTTCTCTTACTACAAGTGAAATTTAACATCTTTTCATATGTTTAAGCAGCATTTGTACATCTTTTTTCATGAACTGTCCTCCCCTTTTGTCCAGATGTTTAATGGCTGTCGGTCTTTTTATTCTCATTGATTTTTAAGAGGTTATTTATTTATTTATTTATTTATTAAAGATTTTATTTATTTATTTGACAGAGAGACACAGCGAGAGAGGAAACACAAGCTGGGGGAGTGGGAGAGGGAGAAGCAGGCTTGCGGAGCAGGGAGCCCTATGCGGGGCTCGATCCCAGGACCCCGGGATCATGACCTGAGCTGAGGGCAGACGCTTAACAACTGAGCCACCCAGGCACCCCGAGGTTTTTTTTTCATATATTAGGTATACTAACCCTTTACTGGTGATGTGTGTTGCAGATATTCTCTTTCATATGTCATTGGTCTTTTGACTTTGCTTATGGTATGTTGCCAGTAGCATTTTTTAAAAAAGAAAACCAATGTAGGACATATTAATAAATATAAATATTAGGTTCATATAATTGTGAATGAACAGGGTACTTTAGGATACTCAAAAGTTAAAATTGAATTCTTATTTAAATACCTCAAGGGATTCCTGAGAAAGATAAGAATAAATTATTGTACCTCCTGAAATATTTGTTTAAAATGTAGTTAAGTTTGATGGCAATTGATAATTTATTTTCTAAATAAAAAGGAAAAAAATTTTCATGAAAAATAAGTAGGGGCAGATATAATTATGTAATATATAAGGATATAAATTCCTATATGAAGATACAGGAATTATAGAATTTAGTTTTAAGAAATCTTTTTTCTTCGGGGCGCCTGGGTGGCTCAGTCGTTAAGCGTCTGCCTTTGGCTCAGGTCATGGTCCCGGGGTCCTGGGATCGAGCCCAGCATCGGGCTCCCTGCTCAGTGGGAAGCCTGCTTCTCCCTCTCCCACACCCCCTGTTTGTGTTCCCTCTCTCGCTGTCTCTCTCTCTCTGTCAAATAAATAAATAAAATCTTTAAAAAAAAAAAAAGAAATCTTTTTTCTCATCAAGTTGGAAAGAGGATTACAGTTGATTCTCATTATTTGCGGTAGTTATGTTCTATTGAATCAACACAAACACTGAATTAGTGAAAAATGAGTCATTGCTTTTAGGGGTAGTTTCCTTCAAACCTCTGGTCAGAGCATTTTTATCAATTGATCAAAATCTTGTTTTTATGAGTGTTTCTATTTAAAGACATTAATTAATGTTGATCTGTTAACATTGAATTCGTGGTGAACTGCGCTATGAGTAATTCCTGAAAAAAACTTCTCTTAACACACGTTTTCTCCGTAAAGGACATCAGAGGCTTCTTGCACTTAGGAACACTAGACAGTATGCGTAGGGAATATTGTAAATAGCAAAGTCCCCTACAAAAAGCCCCAAAGTGTAAAAAAGCTACTAAAATAAGACCACAAAAAGGGCACTTGTTTATAGTGTAAGAGCTCAAGGAGGCAGTGTCACCTTGTTTTACCTCAGCTGGGAATGTATGTCAGGCAGCTCAGTTTTTGTAGCTCTGCATGTCTACAAATGACCTCAAAAAAACAGGGTACTGATTTGGGGGTTCCAAATAAATTTTAGTGAGTAGGTAGGTTCTGTGAGTAATGAGGATTGACTATTTGTTTTCTGATATATTTCTCTAAAAAGAAATAAGTTGGTTTTCTTGAGACAATCTGAGAAACTTGAATCTATTTATTGGAATATAATAATTGACTTCATGGAGTGAGAATCGGTTTTGCCACCAATTTAGGATGTGTGAAAGTGTTAAAAAAATTTTTTTTCCAGTAGATTAAAGTTTTTGTGAGATTACTGAATATATCTTAGAAATGTTCATTTAGAGTTTTATTCTTGAGTGAATGCATGAAGGAAAAAATACAATTTTCACCAAGTGCCTTTTTAAAGCCCTTTTTAGAAATAGCATCAAGTTCCAAAATCTACTTATTTTGATTTCATTTAATGTATTCTGAATTTTAACAGGAAAATAATGAAAACTGAAGTAACAATTGACTAAAATTGAAGTTTACACTAGATTTAGCTTTGTTTTTTTTACAATAAAGTTTTTTTATTTAAATAATCTCTACACCCAAAAAGAAGCTTGAACTCATGACCCTGAGATTAAGAGTTGCAGGCTCCCCAGCTGAATCAGCCAGGTGCCTCTGATTTTCATTTTTACAATAATTATTTGTTTATTAATAATCACTTTAAAATTATAGTCTTCTTGGTGACTTTATAAGAAATTGAAATGATTGTACCTTTTTAAGGAAAAAAAAATCCTATTTTTTTTTTTTTTAAAGATTTTATTTATTTATTTGACAGAGAGAGCACAAGCAGGGGGAGTGGCAGGCAAAGGGAGAGGGAGAAGCAGGCTCCCTGCTAAGCAGAGAGCCTGATGTGGGGCTCTATCCCAGGACTCTGGGATCATGACCTGCGCCGCAGGCAGACGATTAACTGAGCCATCCAGATGCCCCCAAAAATCCTATTTTTAAACATACTCAATTAGGTGGTATGATCTGGCCACCCTCTCTTCTTTTTCATTCTGTAGCTTTGCCAACTCTTCTGTTGGTGGGAGACTCTATATGTGTTCTGACTTTTTTCTGAACATCTTTACCTCTGGCATAGCTCGTAGCTTTTTCTTGTATTCAGATCTCAACTTAAATGTCACTTCCCATAAAAGATCTTTCCCATCATCCTATCTAACATTACTCTCTGTCCTATCAACCTTTGTTACAAAGCTCTTTTGTATCATAATCTGAATTTATCTGTTTGTTTTTTTTTTTTATCTTCTGTGGCCTTCCTTTTTCAAGAAACTGCTGTTTTCCCAGTGTCTGGCACAATGTACTTAGAAGATAATTGAAGTTTTTTTTCTCAAACCATAGTTAAATAGGTTTAAGATAGAAATAGCATTAAGCATTAATGCTTTTTTGTTGTCTGTGTTTGCACATAGCAGCAGTGTAATGGTCTTGGCTTTATTCTAACAGTTAATATCTCATTTTTAGCATTTTTTAGTGTAGGTTATTGGCTGTTGACTTGGTATTTATTTTTTCAATTAGTTTGAAAAAACAAAAGGAAGCATTTCTACTATTGACTTAGAAAGTAACCAAAAAATTCTTTTTTCCTGAATTTTAAAAAAATCAACATTTTCTTATTTCTTACTTTTTTTTTTTTTAAGATTTTATTTATTTGACACAGAGCACAAGCAGGGGGAGCTGCAGGCAGAGGGAGAAGCAGGCTCCCCGCTGAGCAGGGAGCCTGAAGCAGGACTCTGTCCCAGGACCCTGGGATCATGACCTGAATCAAAGGCAGAGCTTACCTAACTGAGCCACCCAGGCGCCCCTTTTTCTTAAATTTTTATCTTGAAAATGTTTGACTACCCATACACTACACAGATACACAGAATAGTCAGTGAATCCTGAAATATCCAAAATCCAGATTCAACAATTATCAAGAATACCTCATCTTCAAGTTTAAGTTGTATTCCTCATTTCATTCAGTTTTAGAAATAAGGTTTTTTGTTTTTTTTTAAGATTTTATTATTTTTAAGTAACCTCTGCCCAATGTGGGGCTCAAGCCTACAACCCTGAGATCAAGAGTCACATGCCCCACTGACTGAGCCAGCCAGGCTCCCCTAGAAATAAGTTTTTAAAGTTTAAAACACTATGTATGATGAATAAAATCATTTTATTTTATCTACTATAGTTAGGAAACCATTGACTGCAGGAGTTTCACAAGCTTTACGAAAGTTGCCTCATCTGAACCAGGATTCTCATCAGGTACATTTTTTTCCTATATTCTTTTATTCTGATATAGAATGTTCTGTTCTTTGTAATGAGATTACAGTAATATAGAGGGTCCCAATATATCTTATCTCATGACCCCCCCCACCCCGACCTTGTATCTCAGTAATTATTTTCATTACATCCTTTGGGGGAAAAAAAAGGAGCCTAGCAGTTTCATTTATTAAGTAGTTAGTAGTATTAAACAACTTAATAAGTATTATGTCCTACTAATTTAGTAAGCTTTTTATTTTTATTTTTTCCAGTTTTATTGATATAGTTGACATATAACATATCAGTTTAAGGTTTACAATATAATGATTTGATACATGTATATATTGTGAAATGATTACTATATGCCTTTTATTTTATTTTACTTTACTTTTTACTTTACAAGTAGGCTCCTCATCCAGCGCAGAACCCAGTGTGGGGCTTGAACTCACGACCCTGAGGTCAAGACCTGAGCTGAGATCAAGGGTTGGTGCTTAACTGACTGAGCCACCCAGGGGCACTCCCCCATCCTGCTTTTTTTTTTTTTTTTTAAAGTAGGCTCCACCCCCAGTGTGGAGCCCAATGTAAGCATTTTATTTTTAATTAAACGCAATTACTAATGGGATGTATGCGCTTGTTGGGCACCGTGTAACTTTTCAAACCTTGAAATAGATTAGTTTTCTTGTTCTCATTGATTTTTGCATGGTAATTGATTTTTATCAGAGCAGTTTCTGAAAACTCAACTTTACAAAGATATAATGCCATTGAAAGAGATGATATAAGATCTGATGTTGAGGGTCTCCTGGGTGGCTCAGTCATTAAGCGTCTGCCTTCGGCTCAGGTCATGATCCCAGGGTGCTGGGATCGAGCCCCACATTGGGCTCCCTGCTCAGCGGGAAGCTTGCTTCTCCCTCTCCCTCTGCCCCTGCTTGTGTTCCCTCTCTCGATGTCTCTCTCTCTCTGTCAAATAAATAAAATATTAAAAAAAAAAGATCTGATGTTGAAATGAACTACCTTGAGTTAGTAGTTCATTCAGTGATCAACAGATGTCAAGTGACACTGTATTTCCCTTAAATTTATTTAAATTTTTAAATTTTTGTAATGTTTTTTAAAGATTTTATTTATCTGAGAGAGAGAGAGAGCTAGAGAGAGCATGAATGGTGTGGAGGGGCAGAGGGAGAGGGAAAAGCAGACTCCCCGCTAAGCAGGGAGCCTGATGCAGGGCTCGATCTTAGGACCCTGAGATCATGACCTGAGCTGAAGGCAGATGCTTAACCAACTGAGCCACCCAGGCGCCCCAAGTTTTATAATTTTTGAAAGATTTTATTTATTTATTTGAGAGAGAGAGAGAGAGAGCACGCACAAGCCAGGGGAGGAGCAGAGAGGGAAGGAGAGGGAGAAAATCTTTTAAGCGGCTCTGCTGAGCGCAAAGCCCAATGCAGGGCTCAATCTCCCAACCTTGAGATCATGACCTGAGCCAAAACCAAGAGTTGGATGCTCAACCCACTGAGCCACCCAGACACCCCTTCCCTTAAATTTAAAACATTTTGTGCAGCTCCTGTTGAGTTCACTCTGGCATCTCAAAGTACCTTGTTGAACAGTTTAGGAACCATGGTAATATTATAAAAATTATAGTACTAATTAGAATACATTGAAATTCTAGAATTAGTGTTTCTTCTTGGGGATGCTTTTATTTTTATTTTATTTTATTTTTTATTTTTTTAAAGATTTTATTTATTTATTTGACAGACACAGCGAGAGAAGGAACACAAGCAGGGGGAGTGGGAGGGGGGAAGCAGGCTTCCCAGTGAGCAGGATCCCAGGACCCTGGGATCATGACCTGAGCCGAAGGCAAACACTTAACGACTGAGCCACCCAGGCACCCCTTGGGGATGCTTTTAGCATATTTGGAGGGATATTCATTATATGGCACTGCTCTTTCTAGAAGACATGTTTGAAATAAAAGAAAGTGAAATGTTTCATTTGCCCCCATTTTGTATCTTACTCTATTTTCCATGTTACTATTTTTTTCTTCTTTTTTAAATACAAAAAAAGTGAAGACAAATAAAACTTACCCTATCACTAATAGATATTTATTATTAATGTTTGGGGTCTGTTTTTAAAAATATGGTTAGATTGATGTGTACAAATAGTTTTATATCTTTTCCCCTTAATATATTATGTTTCTCACATTATTAAGATACTTCTTAAATATATCTTCTACTTATTTATTTGTTTAGCTAATTTTTTAGCTGCTTGGTGAGTAAGCTTATTATTGTCTTTATCTGAAAAATCTTCACAGAAAATTGTGGGTTGGTTTATTAGCTCTCAGCAGCCTGCTCCTGAGCTCTAAGGAAGCTTGCCTTCCTCTGAGCTCCCCAGTCTTTCTTCTTGGGCAAGGGACATTTTGGGATGGTTCCACCTCTTTTTAACTTCTTTCTTAGGCTTCTTCTCATAGACTGGATTCTCTCATATAGCAGCATGAGCTTTCTTACACATCTCCTCCATCATGTCTGGAGTTATGTTCTTTTTGTATTGAGAGAATTGTTTCTTGTAAGCATCTTCATCTCCTTCCATTAGTAACGCATATAATCTGCAACGTTCTGACCCATGATGTGCTTTTGATGTACTTCTGCATTGAATTCCTTGCTTTCTGAATCATAACTAGGGAATCATTTGGTACTGTGAGGAATAGACAAGCCTCCATTCACAGCTCCCCCAATTTTTATTTCCAGTAGTTCTGGCAAGCCCTGCATCCAAATAGCAGGTGAAGGCACCAGGTTGACCATCAGTGCTTCCACATTGCATTCATCTCCAGTCACCTCCAATTGGCCTTCATAGATCTTGTCCATGTCAAATCTATTGAGAAGCTTGTGGCTCAGCAGCAGGCTGGTACAATATGCCGCAGCATAATTTGTCAGGTCAACCTTCATACCGTACTCTGGGAGTTAATGAGCTTAAGCTGCACAAACTATCATATCTCCTTCTATGTGGGCATAAGTAATCTGACAAATGATATTTCTGTTGGCCAAACTGTCATCCTGTATTAATATTAATGTGTTTGGTATTTATTTTTATCCTGAATTACCAAGTGTTTCTGAGCATAGTAATCAGTTTTGTCCTCTCGTCATCTTTTTTTTTTTCAAATTTTATTTATTTATTTGACAGCGAGAGAGGGAACACAAGCAGGAGGAGTGGGGGAGGGAGAAGCAGGCTTTCCGCTGAGCAGGGAGCCCGATGCAGGGCTGGATCCCAGGACCCTGGGATCATGACCTGAGCCGAAGGCAGACGCTTAACGACTGAGACACCCAGGTGCCCCCTCTCATCATCTTCTAAATTTCACTTGGTATCTCTTAAAGTAAGACTTATTCTTGACAACTTTAACAAATGCCATCCTACGGAACAGAGACCACATTGGTGGCTCACCACAGACCAGCAGTTAAATATCTTTTAGAGGTTACTTACCATCCCATCCTGTGGATATTCTATGCTTTGGATAAGCAATGCCCTATTTTGAACATTTAAATTACTTCTAGCATTTTGCTGGGATAAATAAAACTTTAGCAAATGTTTTTGCACATAAATCAGTGTTTACATTTTAAGTTATTTCCTTAGATTTGAGTCCCACGGGGCGCCTGGGTGGCTCAGTTGGTTAAGCGACTGCCTTCGGCTCAGGTCATGATCCTGGAGTCCTGGGATCGAGTCCCACATCGGGCTCCCTGCTCAGCGGGGAGTTTGCTTCTCCCTCTGACCCTCCTCCCTCTCATGTGCTCTCTCTCTCTCTCTCAGTCTCTCTCTCTCAAATAAATAAATAAAATCTTTAAAAAAAAAAAAGATTTGAGTCCCACAAGTGGAACTGATAACTTGAACGGCTAAGAACAATTTTCTTGATTTACACTGTCAAATCTAAAAATCTTACTTCTTTACAGTATGAATATTTATTTCATTTCACAATCACCAGTACTAAGATATTTTCAATTCTGGGGCACCGGGGTGGCTTGGTTGCTTGGGCGTTTGACTCTTGATTTCGGCTTGGGTTGTGATCTTGGGGTTGTGGGATCAAGTCCGGCATTGGGCTCTGTGCTCAGTGCGAGGTCTGTTTGAGATTCTCTCTCTTTTCCTCTCCCCCTCCCCTCCCTCTCACGCTCTCTCTGCCACTTTAATAAATAATTTTTTTTTTTTTTAAGATTTTATTCATTTGAGACAGAGACAGAGAGAGAGAGCATAAGCAGGGGGAACAGCAGAGGGAGAGGGAGAAGCAGACTCCCAGCTGAGCCAGGAGCCCAACGCGGGGCTCCATCCCAGGACCCTGTGATGATGACCCGAGCCAAAGGCAGAAGCTTAACCATTTGAGCCACCCAGGTGCCCCAATGAATCTTAAAAAAAAAAAAAAAAAAAATTTCAATTCTTGCTAAGTCAGAATAGTGTTTAATTAACATTTAGTTTTTGCTCTTTTGATTATTAGTGATAGTGTTCTTTTATTTCTTATGTCTAATAGAAATTTATATTTTATTTATAACTTACTAGTATCTTTTAGTTATTCTTATATTAATATTCTGTTCCTAAGATTATAACAGAAAAAGAAGTTGAAGCAAGTGAACCACTTCAGTCTTTGCAGGTGAGTTAATTTTTAAAATATAAAGTAGCCAGAAATTGTAGTTGTATATATAGGTATGGCATACAGTTTTATATTTTATATTGTCAGTTTCAATATCATTTGTAATTAGTTACCCCTTTATACTTATTTAGGTGAGCCTACTGTCTTGTATAAATGGCCTGTGTGGTCAATAGGATTTGGTTAAATGACAAATCTTTTATCACAAATAAGGTTGTAAACTTACAATCATCACTTAATCCAAGAATTGACATTGACTATTATAGCTGTACCTGCAACTCTGTTGCCAAAAAAGAACAAAACAAAACAAGTAAAATTCACATAGTGGTGGCTCATTTTTCATCCTTATATAATAAGATCAAATGTATAAAATCATAATTAGCAACTGCATTATTTAGCTTACAAATGATCACATTCTTAATTCTTTTTTTCACTTGAAAAAATGTGATTTAAACTCTTTCATGGACAGTTATCACAAAGTATAAACTGGAAATAAACACTATCATTCTCCAGAATGAGTTGCCATTTATTTTTATTTTTTTAAGATTTTATTTATTTATTTGAGAGAGTGAGAGCATGAGCAGGGGAAGCAGAGGGAGAGGGAGAAGCAGACTCCCCACTGAGCAGGGAGCCTGATGCTAGGCTCGATCCCAGGACCCTGGGATCATGACCTGAGCCGAAGGCAGACACTTAACTGACTGAGCCACCCCTGTGCGCCTATGAGTTGCCATTTAAAATAAATGTATATATTTTAAAAATCTGTTGTAATCTCACAGGAATTAAAAAGGTCTTATCTTTTGTAAAAAAAATTTATTTAAATCTTTTTAGCATTAATATAGGAGAATATTTGCATTTTTATAATACCTTTCATATTATAACTTTCTGAAGCAACCTCTTCATGTACATTAATGATAGAAAAACTTCCAAAATTTAAAATTAGGGTGCTCTTTGAGGATATACTTAATGGCACTGTTTTTTTATTTCTGCTAATTTTATTTCTACAATTAGCTACACATAACAAAGCAGAAGAGAAGGTGCTGTGCTAATTGGTTTTTAAACTCACTGTATTAGAAAATTCTAATTCTAAAAATTTTTTTTTTTAAAGATTTTATTTATTTGTTTGACAGAGAGAGAGACACAGTGAGAGAGGGAACACAAATGGGGAGTGGGAGAAGGAGAAACAGGCTTCCCACGGAGCAAGGAGCCCAATGCAGGGCTTGATCCCAGGACCCTGGGATCATGACCTGAGCTGAAGGCAGACGCTTAACAACTGAGCCACCCAGGCGCCCCTAATTCTAAAATTTGAGTTGAATGTTTTCAAGAGTAGTTGGCAGATGTGCTAATGTATTGTTATTAATGGAAGGTTATCATTATTTGAAGAAATATGCTACTTTACCTCTTCTGTCTATTGAGGAAATTTTTTTCTCTATATTTTTTAAACATAAAAATTGTTTTCTTGTTTAAATTCCTTTTCAAAGTCTATCTAATTCATAGTAGAAATTATGATTATTTGATATAGTTACTTGATTAACTAAACATGACTAGTTGCTGTTGTCTGTAGCTTGTGTTTTTATGGTTGCTAGAAAATGGTTTATTTTATTTTTATTTTTAATGTAAGCTCCATGCTCAACATGGGGCTTGAACTCATGATCCCGAGATTAAGAGTCACATGCTCTACTGGGGCGCCTGGGTGACAGCCAGTTAAGCGGCAAACTCTGGATTTTGGTTTAGGTCGTGATCAAACCCTGTGTTAGGCTCAGTGCTCAATGGGGAGTCTGCTTGAGGATTCTTTCTCTCTTTCTCCCTCTGCCCCTCCCCTTGGCATTTGTTCTCTCTCTAAAATAAATAAATCTTAAAAAAAAAAAAAAAAAGGGTCACATGCTCTACTGACTGAGCCAGCCAGGTACTCTGATTCATTCTTTAAATAAACTGTTAACACTGTTTACAATTTTTCCTCCTTTGGTTTCATACTAATTTTTGAATTAAGTAATCTGCATTAATATTAAATATTAGATTAGATGGAGATTATTAGGTATGCAACAATTTTTTCTAGTGTTAAAATATTTAACTAAAATTTTTAGAATTAGTGTTGCATGGGTGGCTTAGTTGGTTAAACATCTGACTCTTAATTTCAGCTCTGGTCATGATCTCAGGGTTGTGAGATTGAGCCCTAAGTCCAGCTCCATGCTTAGTGGGGACTCTGCCCAGGATTCTCTCTCTCTCCTGGGGTACCTGGGTGATTCAGTGGGTTAAGCATCTGCCTTAGGCTCAGGTCACGATCTCAGGCCCCGGGGGCAGGCTGCCTGCTCAGCGGGGAGTCTGCTTGTCTTTCTCCCTCTTCCCCTCCCCCCACTCATGTGCACTCTTGCACTTTGTCTTTAAAAAATAAAATCTTAAAAAAAATAAGATGCTCTCTCTCCCCCTGCCCTTTCCTTCTGTGTGTGCATGTGTTCCCTCCCTCTCTCTCTCTCAAAATAAAGAAATTAAAAAAATTTTTAGAATTAGAATTTTTTATTGCTGAGTTTTAAAATTAATTAGCATATGGGGCGCCTGGGTGGCTCAGTCCTTAGGCGTCTGCCTTCGGCTCAGGTCATGATCTCAGGTCATGATCTCAGTTGAGCCGCACATCGGGCTCCCTGCTCGTCGGGAAGCCTACTTCTCCCTCTCCCACTCCCCCTGCTTGTGTTCCCTCTCTCGCTATGCCTCTCTCTGTCAAATAAATAAATAAAATCTTTAAAAAATAAAATTAAAAATAAAATTAATTAGCATAGTACCTTATCTGCTGGAGAACTCCTTTGCTAGATGTAGCTTATTATATGTATGTATATACAGAAGTAAGATTTTCAAATGGCATACTTTAAGTTTTGGGAGTATTTTCCCACCAAACTCATGAGCTGCCTACAGAACTCTTCTAGCTAACATGCGTATTGGTATTTTATTCTAGTTCTTTTCCTTGGGAGATGAAGAGACTGCTTTTCTAGATGTTATCACTACGCAATTAGAGAGAAAAACCTGTGACCCTACGGTAAAATTTGTGAACAACTTTGATTTTCTATTTTTTTTTTTTTTTTTTTTTTTATTTGAGACAGAGAGAATGAGAGAGACAGAGAGCACATGAGAGGGGGGAGGGTCAGAGGGAGGAGCAGACTCCCTGCAGAGCAGGGAGCCCGATGCGGGACTCGATCCCGGGACTCCAGGATCATGACCTGAGCCGAAGGCAGTCGCTTAACCAACTGAGCCACCCAGGCACCCCAACTTTGATTTTCTAATCCACTGTCTTTTCCTGCTGTTTTTTATACCATTCTCAGAGTTTTCATGGTCAGAAGGTCAATGAGCATAATGAATTAACCTGGTTTTAGGAACAAGAAAAACTAATGACTGCTACCCCTTGTTTGATCTTGAGCCCTTTCTCTTTACTAGTGAGCTAATAATGCATCATGCATATATATGATGCATACCCCTAGAGGTTGGACAGGAAGATAAATAAAGTATAAATAATGAATGTTCTGCCGAGAACAAAATGAAGATCTTTATAGCCTTGAACATATTATAGTCTCCTCTACCAGTCCTACTTCTGTAGAAGTATATATAACCCAAGCTCTAAGTAGTGCCATCTACTCCATATCAAAAATTCGGAGGGAAAACAGCATATAAATAGTTGGGTTTTACAAATAATGATTCTATTCCTAAAACTCAACAGATCTTTAGAAGAGATCTACATGGAAGCATAGAAAACAGGGCATCTATTTGCTTGTAGAAAATGTGTATTCCCTATCAAACAAATCAGAAATATACAGTCTAACCGTTGAGACTTTTTTAATTGAAATGTGTATGTTTTAAAATTTAGATATTTTCAGCAAAAGTATAAGGGACATTTTAGATTTAATTTTCCTTTCAAATGTGTGATATAGAATCTTCATCCTAAAATAAGAGAATATTCAGATTATTTACTATCATAATTTTGTTGTTAATTTATCAGTTAGAAATAAATTCATCCTTTACATTCCTTTGGCTCTATTAGCAATCTTAATTTTCCACTTTCTGGGTAGGCTTTGTCACCCTGTGAGGAATAAAAATCCTTGAACCCTCAAGGGGGCAGCAGAGAAAGCCATTTGAAGCCTGAAAGCTGATCAGGTCTGTGAGGAGATCACAGTACCTCTCTGAAGTACATGTCTGTATTGGCATCACATTCTCAGGCCTTTGTTCTCAGAGCAATAGGATCAGATCTTCTGGGAGAGAACCCACCATCCCTCTTCTGTGAAGCCTGATAGTTTACAAAATGCCTGAACAAAGGAAAATCCTTCCTGTATTTCTTCCCTTACTTCCTATTATCATATGTTTATTGACTGCCTCCGATATGCCAAGCATGGTGTTAAATGCACGTGATACCCTGATGAAACAAACAGGTCTCTTCCCTCAAGGAGCTTACAGTACAGTTAGGGTATATATGAAAAGAAACTTCATTGTAGTATAATGTGATAAGTCTATAATGGAAAGTTGTATAATGTACAGGGGAAGCATAGAGAAAGGAACAACTATATCTTTCTGGTTTAATTAGTCCATTATAACTATACTTCTTATGCTCCTAATAAAAAATTCATATTTATTAATGTTGAACTTGAATTCAATTAAATCAATAACCGATTTATGTTTTATAATTAGCATGTGTTAGGATAATTAGTTTTTCTGGTTTTCAGTATTTGTCACTTATAATTATTTACATTAAGTAGTATTTAATAGAAAGCTAAATTGTTATTTATTTCCTGTGTATATATACATTGTGACTATATATCAATATGTATTTATTGCAATACTCATTTTTAATAATTTCCTTGTAGCCTGTTGAGTTTCAAGGACACCAAGTGAAAGGATCAGCTACTAGTGCTGTGATGGTCAGAGGACACAGCTCACAGCTAGAATGTGGTCAGTTTCCAGATAGTATTGAATATGAAAACCGCACGACAGACACTTGTTTATTGACACCAAAATTGACTAGCGCTTGTATGCAGATTGATTTCTTGCAGGTAAAAATATTTTTTATAGTTGCACCTTGCCAAATCATTTTCTTTATGTCAATACTAAATTTTATGAAGAGATTATATTTAAATCCTTGAACAAATATAAGTTATCCCTATCCCCACTTCTCTAAGTATGACACCAAGCACCTCTCAATTGTTACCAAATAGAGGTCATAAGAGAATGATATGCATATATTCGAAACAGTGTCTGTTAAAGAGATGCACATTTTTTTCTTTCTTTTTTTTTTTCCTAAAGATTTTATTTATTTATTTGAGAGAGAGACAGAGATAGTGAGAGAGAGCATGAGCAGGGAGGAGAGGGAGAAGCAGGCTCCCTGCTGGGCAGGGAGCCCAACGTGGGACTCGATCCCAGGACCCTGGGATCATGACCTGAGCCGAAGGCAGACGCTTAACCGACTGAGCCACCGGTTCAGGCACCCCAATTTTTTTCTTTTTTATTAAAGCATAATGCACATACAAAATAAGTGCACAGACCATAAGTACACAGCTCAGTAATTACCACAAAGTGAACACACTCATGTAACCTCCACTCTTAAGAAATAGAACATTAGTAGCATCCCAGAAGTCCCCTGGCCCCCTTTCAGCCACTATCCCTTTCTATTCCCTCCAAAGATAACCACTATCTTGACTTATAATACCATATATTAGTTTTGCTTTTATTAAGATTTTATTTATTTGAGACAGAGAGTGAGCAAGTGAGAAAGAGAGAGCATGAGCAGGGGGAGAGGGAGAAGAAGACTCCCCACTGAACAGGGAGCCTGACGCGGGGCTCCCTCCCAGGTCCCCGAGATCATGACCTGAGCTGAAGGCAGACTCTTAACTGAGTGAGCCACTCATGTGCCCTAGTTTTGCTTTTAAAACTTGATGTAAATAGAGTAATATACAATGTATTTTTTGTGTCTGGTTCTTTTTGTTCAACATTGCAGTTTTGAAATTCATCCATGTAGTTGCCTGTGTCTGTAGTTTATTCATTTTCATTGCTGGTGTACTATTCCACTGTATGAATACGCTCCAATTATCCATTTTTCAGTCGTTTGCATTTGGGGCCTATTACCGATAATGCTGATATGAATGTTCATGCGCTGTCATGAACATGTACACACATGACATGTTTCTGTCAGTTATACTACATTGGAGTGGGATTATTGAGTCACCAGGTATGTGTATCTTTACTTTTAGTATATAATGCCAAACTGCTTTCCAAAAATGGTTATTATAGTTAACATTTCTATCAGAAGTATATAAGAGTTCCCATTACTCTATATCTTCATCAGCGCTTGGTGCTGAAAGTTTTTGATTTGAATTTTAGCTATTCTGGTAGATACGTAGTGGTATTTCATTGTGGTTTTAGTTTGCATTTTCCTGCCTAATAATGAGGCTAGGACCTTTTTGTATGCTTATTGGCCTTCTCTGTATTCTCTTTGGGGATGAAGTATTTGTTCAGGTTTCTTCCTCAGTTTTTAAAAAAAATATTTATTTATTTGAGAGAGAATGCACACACACATGTGCGCATATAGGGGAGGGGTAGAGGGAGAAAAGCAGACTCCCTTGTTAGCTTGGAGGAGCCCAACACGGGGCTCGATTTCAGGACCCCAAGATCATGACCTGAGCCAAAATCAAGAGTTGGACACTTAACCAGCTGAACCACCCAGGCGCCCACCCCTTCTTAGTTTTTCATTGATGTGTTTATCTTTCTAATTAATTTTTGGAATTCTTATAATGGATATATACTCATTGTCAGTTTTATACTTTGCAGATATCTTCCCTGACTCTCTTTCACTTTTTTTTTATTTTCAACGTTTTTTTTAATTACTATGTTATGTTAATCACCATACATTACATCATTAGTTTTTGATGTAGTGTTCCATAATTCATTATTTGCGTATAACACCCAGTGCTCCATGCAGAATGTGCCCTCTTTAATACCCATCACCAGGCTAACCCATCCTCCCACCCCCTCCCCTCTAGAAACCCTCAGTTTGTTTTTCACAGTCCATCATCTCTCATGGTTCATCTCCCCCTCCCATTTCCCCCCCTTCATTCTTTCCCTCCTGCTATCTTCTTCTTTTTTT
>NC_138370.1:94331275-94352414 GCF_054177405.1 Leptonychotes weddellii
TTTTTTTTTTAAAGATTTTATTTATTTATTTGACAGAGAGAGACACAGCGAGAGAGGGAACACAAGCAAGGGGAGTGGGAGAGGGAGAAGCAGGCTCCCCGCAGAGCAGGGAGCCCGATGCGGGACTCGATCCCAGGACCCTGGGATCATGACCTGAGCTGAAGGCAGTCGCTTAACCAACTGAGCCACCCAGGCGCCCTAACTTTCTTCCATCTTAACCAAGTCTGTATTCTTCCCCATCCTCTTAATATTGTATTGTAATTAAGCGTTACCATTGTTTCTTAGTTTCATCAAAGATAAAAGATGTTTCTGTGTCTTATTTCCTGTGTGTTTTTTTTAAAATATTTTATTTATGAGAGAGAGAGAGCCTGTGCATGTAGTGGAGGGGTCAGATGGGGAGAGAAGGAAAGGGAGAGAATCCCAAGTGGACTCTGTGGTGAGCACCCAGCCCGTCACGGGGCTTGGTTCCACAACCCTGAGATCCTGACCCAAGCTGAAACCAAGAGTTGGATGGACGTTCAACCAAGTGAGCCACACAGGCACCCCTATTTCCTGTGGTTTTTTGAAGAGAATAGATTAGAGAAGTACTCCTGTTGAAAAAAAATTTGTGTCCATTTGTTTTATTTCTAATTATTATTGCATACATCACTATGGTCATGTTTTATATCATGAGTTTATAAGATATATTTTAAGGCAAAATGACCAGGCTTACCTACAGAGAGGAGAGCTTTTTGGTATAAGTGTGGCAGATTTCAATACTAGTCTCTGACCCTTATAATATATTCTGTATTTCATCAAATTCCCAGGTACTATCACCGATTAAAAGAAGCACCATTATATACCACTAAAGAAGAAGAGCAGTTAACATTATGCAATGCTTTATCACTTCGATTTTTTTATTAAAAACTTCCTTATTGTGGTGGGGCCCCTGGGTGGCTCAGTTGGTTAAGCATCTGATGCTTGGTCTCAGCTCAGGTCTTGATCTCAGGGTTGTGCATTTGAGCCTCATGTTGGGCTCTGCGCTTGGTGTGGAGCCTACTTAAAAAAACAAAAACAAAGAAAACTTTTTTATTGTGGTAAAAAAAAATCATAAAATTTACAATCTTACCTATTTTTATGTGTATAGTTAAGTCATGCGAAGTATATTTCCAATGTTGTGAAACAGAGCTCTAGAGCTTTTTCACTTTCACTTAGATTTTTGATGTTATATTTGTTGTAAGAAGCCTTGGATTTATTTGGGTGTAGATTTTTTATGATATATCACACTGCTTTGCTTCCTTGCCCTTCTGTGAACACAATACTTTTTTGTTCAATGGCAAATGATAATGTTATCCTTTTGAAGACATTTAAACAGCAAAATTACATAATGTGTGATGTTAATGCAAACTCATACTTAAGTGATTATTATATGAACAGTATGACTAACTTGCACATGGTTTCACTTGCACAGCAATGCCAGCTATGTTAAGACTGTTGCCTGTGCTCTAGAGATGTAACAATGTTATCACTGTTAGGGTTCATCCCTTATTTCAATGATGTTAAGGTATAAGAAATGTGAATCATAAGAATTGATGATACGTAATGTACTCTGCTTTCCCTGAATAGAATTGGCTTCATAACATATTGCTTGTGTTCCTCTGTGTCTCAAGTTATACCATGGACTATGTGTGTGTGTATATATAGGGAGGTAGATAAAGATACAGATGTGTACACACACTTTTTCTTTTTACTAAATAAACTGATAAATGGATCTCTGTTTTCTAGTTCCCAAATGAAGAAAACTTTCCAAAAGGAGGTATTAGCTTTAATATTGAAGATAATTTTCAAGTGAGAGCTGAGTGTAATAAGGACTCAATTGAAAATGACTGTAAGTAAATTAAGTAAAATATAACATTAAAAGTTATTTGACATTGAACAAACTGTTATGTAAAAATCCATGCTTTTTTTCTTCTCCACAGTTATTTTAGATTTCTCTCCTAAAAATTCAGAATGTTCATATCATTATTTGGATTACAATTGTAAATCAGCAGAGAAGACTTCATGGGAAGCAAATAAGGTATAATGTAAGGAGAATTTTAATGGTTGAGAGTAAAAAATCTTGGTAATCTTGGGATGCCTGCGTGGCTCAGTCAGTTAAGTGGCCGCCTCTTGATTTTGGCTCAGGTCATGATCTCAGGGTCCTGGAATCGAGCCCGAGTCAGGCTCCGCACTCAGCAGGGAGTCTGCTAGAGATTCTCTCTCTCTCTCTCCCCTCCTACCACCTCTCCCCCTGCTTATCCATGCTCTCTCTCTCTCAAATAAGTCTTTAAAAACAAGTCTTGGTAATCTTAGAAGAAATGAGTCCAGCAAAAACTAAAAAGATAAAAATCTTTGGATTTTTTTTTTAACACGATCAAGAAATTTATCAATAACCAACCAACATTATTTTAGTGATAAAACAGCAGTGTAATTTGTTAGAATAAATAATAAAATGTGGATGACTGCTATCTTATTACTCAAAGGTGTTGTGAATTTCCTAATATGACATGATAAGAGAGGCATACATAATTAGAGAGGAAGAAATAGAAGAATCAATTAAAAATGAGAAGTTTAAGAAGAATTTTGTAAGGTAACTGAAGATAAGATAAACTTGAAATGTTAAATACCTTCTTATACCAGTTAGAATATATAATAGAAAAAGAATCCCGACAATAGTAACAAATGATATACAATGCCTAGGTATAATCTTAATTGGAAATGTGTGGAACATGTGTGAATTAGACTATGAAATTTTACTGTGGAAATATAAAATTCATGTATAAATAGCAATTCAACAATATTGAATGCCCTGTGTATGTCAGAACTTGTAAGACTTGGGTATAGAGTAATGGACAAAACAGGTATGATCTCCCCTTTTTTTTTTTTTTTAAGATTTTACTTATTAATTTATTTAGAGCAAGTGAGTGGAGGGAGGAGCAGAGGGAGAGGGAGGAATGTCAAGCAGACTCCGTGCTGAGTGCAGAGCTGAGCTGGACTCGATCTCATGACCCTGAGATCATGATTGGAGCCGAAATTAAGAGTTGGATGCTCAACTGACTGAGCCACCCAGGTGCCCCTGATCCCTGTCTTTAAAGGCCAAGGAGAAAGAGGTTGAGACGTTTAAAGGAGGGAGAGAGATGTTAATCAAGAGAACAAGCAAACAAATAAATTGAAATAATTGCTATGTAGGAAAGCTGTCAAAGTACTCTGAAATTATAGGGGAATCTACTTTATGGGTAATTAGGAAAGCTCCAGCTATGGCAGCAGTGAGGGAAGAACATACCTTGCAAAGAAACTGCAAGTGTAAATACTGCGGGATTGGAAAAAGTTGAGTGAGCTTGAGAAAGTGGAAGAAAACCAAAGTAATGGGATTGTAGTGAGTGACAGGGAAAGTGGTACTTAGAGATTGGAAAAGTGAGCAGGACCAGATACACAGTCTTGCAGTCGAGGTTAAGAATTTTGATAGTACTCTATGTTCCACTGGGAAATCCATGAAGCGTTTTCAGCAGAAAGTCACATGACTTAATTCACCTTTTTAAAATGTTTTGCTGGCTGCTCTATGGAAGATGGGTTTAGTGGGTGCTGCTGGTGGAAACCAGTTAAGAGGAGCCTTGAATGATAAGGACTTGCAGGTAGGGATTGTGGCAGTGAAAGGAGTTAGAAGCATGGATGTTGCTGGATTGAATATAGATGGTAAGGTGAAGAAAAATGGAGAAGAAAGATTCCTGGCTGTCTGACTTAACAGTTGTGTAGACTGCGGTGGTTTTCACTGAGTGGAGTAAGATGGAGGAGCTGAGATTGCCAGAACAAAATACCACGGGATGGGTCTCGTAAACAACAGAAATTTATTTTGTCATAGTTCTGGAGGTTAGAAGTCCAAGATCAAGGCTTTGGCTAATTTGGTTTCTGATGAGGACTCTCTTTATGATGGTTACCTTCTCATTATATCCTGACAGGGCCTTTCCTAGGTGTGTACATGTGGAGAGAAAGAGAGCAAGTGAATGCAAGCTCTCTTTTTATAAGGACACCAATTCTGTCATATCAGGGCCCCACTCTTATGATGACCTCCTTTATCATTTACACTTTGTTATCTCTTAGAGGCCCTATCTCCCAATACAGTTACATTGGGGGTTAAAACTTCAACATATGAATTTGTGGGGGACACATTTCAGTCCACAGCAGGGAGAAGCATGTTTGGTGAATATACAGACACAGACAAGGAATGCCCATGAGCCAGTCAAGTAGAGATAGGAAGTTAGAAGTTGGGTACCTGGGTCTGGTTCAGAGAAGTTTGTGTGGTCATTTGCACATAGCAAAGTTTAAAGTACTGAGAATGGAGGGGTTCATTTCAAGAGTGTGTAGAGAAAGGAGAATGTTATATCCCATTCTCAAGAATTGGGAGGTGGAGAGGGCTAGTTATGTCAGTTATTGTTGTAAAGTGAAAGAAACTGTTCATTTGGCAACTTGGAGATCATCGGTGACTTTGGTAAGAGCAGTTTCAGTGAAATAGTGAGGGTAGAAACCAGTTTAGAGTATATTTAATAGTAAATGAGACGTGAGAAGTAGTGACTGTAGATGCGGAAAACTCCTTAAAAAGATTAGCATATTTAGTCAATCAGTCACTCATTCCTCAAATATTTTTTGAGCAACTATTGTGTGTTACACTGTTGTACGTGCTAGAGATAGGCCTGTGAATAAACCAGGCAAAGATCTGCTTTCCTGGAACTTGCGTTCTAATGAAAGGAAACAGACAATAAGCAAGTATATAGTACGTCAGAGGGTTTTAAGTGCTATGGAGAACAATAAAGCTGTGTAAAGGGGATAGAGTTCTATTTTATAGGTAAAATAGGGCCTCTAATAAAATGACACTGGAGTAAAGATCTAGAAGGAGAGAGAGGAAGGGAGAGCACACACATGCCATGCAGATATCTGGAGGGAGAGCATTCCAGGCACAAGGAATAGTAAGTAGAGAGGTTTTGAGGCAGGGGAATGCTGGCCAATTTGTAGAACAGCAAGGAGGTAGCCCTGGAATGTATGAATGAATGAATGAATGAATGAATGAATGAATGAATGGAGAGTGGTAGGAAGTGAGATCAAAGAGGAAGTAAAGGGCCTGATCTTACAGGGCAGCTGCACAGGACATTTTCAGAACCTTCTTGTACTTTGAGAGAGTTTGGGAACCATTAGAGTTTTAATGAGAGGAAGGAAATAGTTGAACTTATGTTTAGAAAGAACTCTGTGGCCAGTTTGTAGAGAATGCACTGTGGATGTAATACTCAGTGTGTAATACTCAGGAAGTACTGCCTCTTATTGTTACTTTTGTTGAAGGTGTAATACAATGGAGACTGCCTAGGTTTGAATGCCAACTCTGCTGCTAATAAGCTGGGTGAATTTAAACAAGTTTAATTGCTTAACTACTCTTTCTCAGTTCTCTAAGTGGTAGAATAAGGAAAATGGGAGTACCAATCTCCTATGGTTGTGGTAAGGATCAAATAAGTTAAAAATATAAGGTGCTTAGGATACTCCCTGGCACACAGTAAGAATTTGTAAATATAGTAAGACTATTACCATGGTGATGATTGACTGTAATTTCTCATTAGTTTGTTTCTTCTACTAAATTGAACTCCTTGGGTGTGGGGATCAAGAGTATTCATCTTCACATCCTTATTTCCTAGCACAGCACCTAGAACCAAGTGGCTAATCAAGAAAGTGTTTTAAAACTTGTATACAAATTTTTATCTTTATTGTAATTTACTAAAAAATAAACAGATACATTCTAACAAGTTTAAATCATTCAGAAGTATATAAAGTTTCAAGAACACTTTCCCCCTAATTCCACCTCCATTAGAAACCAACCATTCTTAACAGTTTGGTATGCATTCTTCCAAACTTTTATTCTTTTATTCTATTGTTATACAAATATATATATATTAAATGTGATCATCATATTAGATTTTTAAGGTGATTAATTTCTGGAAGCAGCAAGAAAATTAAATACTGTTATAAGGAGAATAACATAATGAATAATATGACTTCAGGTCTGGAATATATCAAAAAAGTTTACTCCATTTGGGAGCAATATTTTGAGATTTAGGTCAACTGTAGATAAACCCTAGACCTGAAGACATTAAGAGAAAGCTGTTTATTCCTTGAGTCTGCAGGAAGTTTTACTTTCACAGCTCTAAACATGAGGTCTGAGTTCATCTTAAGCCCCTTCGACTGGAAATTCATCTTCAGAACCAAATCTCCATAACCCAGATCAATCTAAATCAGAATCAGACCCATTTCAAATAAATCCAGTAGTTTTTATTATTTATTTATTTATTTATTTATTTAATTAATTTATTTTTTAAAAGATTTTATTTATTTACTTGACAGAAAGACACAGCAAGAGAGGGAACACAAGCAGGAGGAGTGGGAGAGGGAGAAGCAGGCTTCCCGCTGAGCAGGGAGCCCGACGCGGGCCTCGATCCCAGGACCCTGGGATCATGACCCGAGCCGAAGGCAGACACTCAATGACTGAGCCACCCAGGAGCCCCTTTTTACTTATTTTTTAAAAAGATTTTATTTATTTATTTGACAGAGAGAGAGAGAGAGAGAGCACAAGCAGGGGGAGGGGCAGAGGGAGAAGCAGGCTCCCTGCTGAGCAGGGAGCCCAATGTGGGACTCGATCTCAGGACCTTGGGATAATGACCTGAGCCCAAGGTAAGACACTTAACCTACTGAGCCACCCACTGACTGAGCCCCATAAATCCAGTAGTTTTTATGTTCTGTATTTTACTTTTTATTATTATTATTGACTTTAGTGAGTTTATTCTATCCTGCCCTTTTGGGAAGAATCTTTGCCCTACTATAGCTCTTCATAATGTGCTTGAAAGCATTATTTTTATAATGTAGATTATTAGAATTCATTCAAACTATAGGGAAAAAATGTAATAACATTTTGGTCAGTAGTTTTGTTTTTTCTTTCTGAATAGGTGACATCACCAGAACAAAAGAACTCTACATTAAACCCTGTTTCTACTTTTTCTTTGAACTCAAGAGATGAAGACTTTGTGCTAGAATTCTCTGAGGAGTCCCTGAAAGAAAGAACTTTACCTGGTGACCTTCACTTCCTCAACTTAGTTACTATCATAGTCCTCTAATATCTCTCTGTGTAAAATGAAGTTTTTTATTTGAGAAATTGTTACTAAACTAAAAATAATCTTGGGACCAGATTCAGTGTCATACCCCTCAAGCTTTCCCACATCCTTTTTCTATTTCAGATGGTCCTTACTTCCAAATACAGTATTTCCTTCTAATTCACAGGTTCCTTCTTATTTTGCCTGTCAGTTTCTCATCATGGACCTCTGAAAGTCTCTTCTGTCATTACAGTTCTTCTCACAGCTCTAACTCCAGAGCCAGGCCCCTCAATTGCCCACTCCCCTCCCAGGGGAACGGTTCATTATGAATGTTTCATTTACACCATT
Source organism: Leptonychotes weddellii (assembly GCF_054177405.1). Lineage (NCBI taxonomy): Eukaryota > Metazoa > Chordata > Mammalia > Carnivora > Phocidae > Leptonychotes > Leptonychotes weddellii. The sequence continues at coordinate 94,338,763 of NC_138370.1, forward strand.
GGTTGACTGTGGTCTAACCTCTTACTTTCCCCTGTTTTTGCTCTGGGATCCTGGCAATATCAGGGAGCTCTTCAGCTGCTGCTTCCATAGTTGTATTTCCAGGTCTCCATGTTTTCATATATTTTGACTCTTCCCTATGAGTAATTTCCTGCTTCTTGGTAAGTACAGTACATTCTGTAGGATTCTTTCCACTAATTTTTCTTCTTTTTTTGTAATTTCACCAACGGATCTTCCCCTGATTCCAAAGCCATATTAGGTAAGGGGTGAAGTTGTACGTAATTTTTTTGGTCATGGGTGGATGATATAAAAAAGAAAAACTTTGTAATGTGAATGAGTAGTTGGGTTGGAAAAGGTTTACTGGGTGTGGTTGGTAGAGAAAACAAGGTAGGGAAGAGTCATTGTGGGAGGATTGGGTATCTAAACAAGTGAAGTGACAATGGAATAATAGATGATTTTCATAGTTAGACCGTGAGTCTTTCACTCTTTATTTTTTAAATTATTTATTTTTAATTTTTTATTCAAGTATAATTAACATGTAGTATTCTGTTTCAGGTGTATAATACAATGATGCAACAATTTTATACATTTCTCAGTGCTTATTGAGATAAGTGTGCTCTTAACTCCCTTTATCTATTTCACTCCTCCCCCCACCCATCTCCCCTCTGGCAACCACCAGTTTGTTCTCTGTATTTAAGAGTCTGTTATTTTGTTTATCTCCTTTTTTCTTTGTTTTCTTTCTTAAATTCCACATATGGGTGAAATCATATGGTGTTTGTCTTACTCTGATTTATTTCACCTAGCATTATACCCTCTGGGTCCATCCATGTTGTTGCAAATGGCAAGGATTCATTCTTTTTATTGACTAATATTCCATGGTGTGTGTGTGTGTGTGTGTGTGTGTGTGTGTGTGTGTGTGTACTGCATCTTCTTTATCCATTCATCTAAGGATGGACAGTTGGGTTGATTCCATATCTTGGCTGTTCAAAATAATGCTGCGTAGACATGGGGGTGTATATATCTTTTCAAATTAGTGTTTTCCTTTTCTTTCGGTAAATACCCAGTAGTGGAATTACTGTATCATATGGTAGTTCTATTTTGAATTTTTTGAGGAACCTCCATACTGTTTTCCATAGTGGCTACACCAACTTGCATTCTCACCAACAGTGCATAGGGTTCTTTTTCTCCACATCCTTGTCAACACTTGTTATTTCTTGTCTTTTTTTATTTTAGCCATTCTGACCGGTGTAAAGTGGTATTTCATTGTGGTTTTAATTTGCATTTCCCTGATGATGAGTGATGTTGAACATTTTGTCATGTGTCTGTTGATCATAAGTATGTCTTTGGAAAATGTCTATTCAGGGGTGCCTGGATGGCTCAGTCAGTAAAGCGGCTGACTCTTGATTTCAGCTCAGGTCATGATCTTAGGGTTCGGATGTCAAGCTGCATCAGTCTCCATGCTCAGCGGAGAGTCTGCTTGAGGATTCTATCATTCTCCCTCTGCTTCTCCCCCTGCGCACGTGCTCACTCTCTCTCTCTGAGATAAATAGATAAATTTAAAAGAAAATAAAGAAAAGTGTCTTTTCATATCCTTTGCCCACTTTAATGGAGTTACTTGTGGTTTTTTGGTGTTGAGTTGTAGTTCTTTATGTATTTTGGATATTAACCCCTTATCTGATATATCATTTGCAAATACCTTCTTCCAATCTGTACATTGCCTTTTTCTTTTGTTGATGGTTTCCTCTGCTGTCCAAAAGCTTTTTATTTTGGTGTAGTCCCAATAGTTTTTAATTTTGTTTTTGTTTCTCTTATCAGAAAAGACGTGTAGAAAAATGTTTCTAGGGGAGCCTGGGTGGCTCAGTCATTAAGCATCTGCCTTCAGCTCAGGTCATGATCCCAGGGTTCTGGGATCGAGCCCTGTGCAGGGAGCCTGCTTCAACCTCTCCCTCCCCCCCCCGCTTGTGTTCCCTCTCTCACTGGCTCTCTCTCTGTCAAATAAATAAATAAAATCTTAAAAAAAAAAAAAGAAAAAAATGTTTCTATGGCAAATGTCAAAGAAATTACTGCCTATGTTGTTTTTTAGGAGTTTTATGATTTTAGGTTTCACATTTAGGTCTTTAATCCATTTCAGGTTAATTTTTGTTTATGGTGTAAGAAAGTGGTCCGGTTTTATTCTTTTGCATGTAGCTGTCTGGTTTTCCCAACACCAGTTGTTTAAGAGATTTTCCCCATTGTATATTCTTGCCTCCTTTGTTATAGATTAATTGACCATATAAGTGTGGACTGATTTCTGGACTCTATTATTCTCTTTCATTGATATATATGTCTGTTTTTATGCCAGTCTTTTACTCTTTAATGAGGTTTTAACTTTTCTGTCAGTGTTGCTTGATTGACTTGTTAGAATTATAATCTAACATTATAGAAGAATATCTTTGGCTCACCTACTGCTCTGCTACCTTCCCAAGTGATCTCCAGAGTTTATTTCCAACAAATAATAAGTCTGTCAAGAAGGTACATTATCATAAAATAGGAAACCATAGCATTGTCAGATAAAAACTTTAAGCTTATATACTTTCCATGTAGTAGTATTCATTCATTTATTTATTCAACAAATATTTATTATTGCTTTTTATATTTTCAGGAATATATCTATTACTAACACTGCTAAAAAAAGAAATTATTTTTTTATTTTTTAAGATTTTTATTTATTTGACAGAGAGACACAGCGAGAGAGGGAACACAAGCAAGGGGAGTGGGAGAGGGAGAAGCAGGCTTCCCGCAGAGCAGGGAGCCCAATGAGGGGCTCGAACCCAGGACCCTGGGATCATGATCTGAGCTGATGGCATACACTTAATGACTGAGCCACCCTGGCGCACCTGAAAAAAGGAATTCTAAAACTCAGCTAAGATCTGCCATAACATGAGTTTACCAGAACTGAACTCTTATCACATACCAATAGATCAGAATAAGGCTAAATACCTTCTTTACCCTGAATGTTAACATACTAATTCATGAGTGTAGTAAATATAAAGGAAGTTATAGTCACATGGTCAGATAAATAAACCGTGAACTTCAGTCTCTGGAGTAGGAATGTAAGGTTGAGCACAAACAACAAGTTCTGAGTATTTGTCCTGACGCTACCAATCAGTAGTCACGTTACCTCTAGTTCTTGGTAGTCTCATCCGTAAAATAAGAATACTAAATCCCTTCTTGGCTGTAAAGTACTTTGAAAACTTAAGTGCTATATAAATATAATCTAGTGATTGGTGGGGGCGGGGGTGAATCCTTAGCTAAGGGGGAAAAGAAAAAGAGAAGGATTGCAAGTTCATCAACCTTAAAGTTTGAGTCTCTTAAGCTTTGAAATCTTTATTTTTTGAGACTAAAATCATTAAAATTTTTTTATTATGGAAAAGGAAATAAAATTATTATTTTTTCAAGGCAAGTTGGTACTTTCTCTTTTTTGTACAGATAGGTACTGGTTTTTAGAGCCTAGGTGATGACTGTAATACTTTTTTTTATTTAATCAGCTCTTTTTTTTTCCTCCCCAGTTATCAAAAAATCCAGTTCTCTGGAGAATAAGAACTTTCAAAGGCTTCCAATAATAAGTAGAACCCGAGTTCCACTCATTACCTTGCCACCTGCTGAAAGGTCACCTGATTTAGATGCTTGTTCATACGTGATCAACTGTGACAGGCAAGAATCTTCTGGTTCCCCCCACATACTCAATTTGTGTGAAGAATCAGGAGTTCTTTCTTTTAGCTGTGGGCTTGAGGACCAAAGTGAAACTTCCTTCTGTAAAGAATCTAGAGAAATGACTCCAAGGGACGTTTTACTTCTCAATAATGTATCTACTCAAAGCAAGTGGCTGAAATATCAGAACATACTCCAGTGCAATTTGACTACTTCAAACAGAGTCGATAAGAAAGTAACAGATGGCTTCTCTGCTGAGGTTATATCTGGGACACATTTTAGTGACACAGGTGAAAGACAGAATGTTGCTGTGAATAAAAGCTCTTTAGACTCTATGCATTTGCAAATGTTAAAAGGCATGCTCCATCAACAGCAGCAGGATTTTAGCAGTCAAGATTTGGTTCCCAGAAAGAAAGCACTCTCTTTGAGTATAAAGCAGACTTCCAAGACTGAAAAACTTCAAAACATGTTAAGAGAGTCTGCCTGCTATATCTACAGTGTAACAGGAAATTTACAGGTGAGGAAGTGTACCAATGTATCTTGGTGCATTTTTTCCAATAGTTACTGTCTGAATTTTAACAGAAGAATTACCAAAATCATATAGGAGCAATGATTTTACTCTTGGAGTGGATGGCTTTTTTTTTTTTTTTCTTCCCCTTATTTGAGTTTTCCAGAACTCTAGGTACAGTCATATCTTCTTTGACTTAAAATCTTTCCTAGTAGTGTGAGCATTAAATGAAATTATATATTTGAAAGTGTCTGGTGCAGTGTCTGGCACATAATAAGTACTTAATAAATTATAGCTCCAACTGTTTCCACTTCCACTACTACTATTACTGTGATTGTTCTCATTTTTCACTATCAGTTCAGTTTTGCCAATCAGATCATTGTTAAGGTAAAGTTAAATCTTATTATGCATTGGTTGTGCACAATTATTGTAGTTGTAACCAGAAATTGAAACACATAATGTTCGTATATATATATATGTATATATATATACATATATATGTATTTTTTTTTTAAGATTTTATTTATTTGACAGAGACACAGCGAGAGAGGGAACACAAGCAGGGGGGAGTGGGGGAGGGAGAAGCAGGCTTCCTGCAGAGCAGGGAGCCTGATGCGGGGCTTGATCCCAGGACCCTGGGATCGAGACCTAAGCCGAAGGCAGACCCTTAACCACTGAGCCACCCAGGCGCCCCCATAATCTTGTTCTTATCAGCTAAGTTTTTCCTAGCAAAAACTAAAAACTTATTAAGGGACAGACAAAAAACATTTAGTTTTATTTACATGATTAAAAGTGCTATGCAATTCACAGCACTTGAATTGTGTAAGACTGTTGAATCACAGACCTGTACCTCTGAAACAAATAATACATTATATGTTAAAAAAAAAAAAAGAAGATAGCAGGAAGGGAAAAATGAAGGGGGGAAATCGGAAGGGGAGACGAACCATGAGAGACTATGGGCTCTGAGAAACAAACTGGGGGTTCTAGAGGGGAGGCGGGGGATGCGTTGGCCTGGTGATGGGTATTAAAGAGGGCACGTTCTGCATGGAGCACTGGGTGTTATACGCAAACAATGAATCATGGAACACTACATCAAAAACTAATGATGTAATGTATGGTGATTAACATAATAAAAAAATGCACATGCCTCAAAAAAAAAAGTGCCATGCGTAGCCATTCTTGCTATATTACTGTCTCATTTAAAATTAGCAAATGATTTTCAAGAATTCTGAAAATTAAAAGAAAAATGTGTTTGTTAAATATATCTATAGAAAGTAATTTACTCAGTAAACAGTATTTTTCTGGAGTTGTTATAATAACTTGAATTATTCCATTTCAGGAGATAAATGGCTCTGAGCTATGCTTCCCAAGTGGGCAGAAAATAAAATCTGCTTGTCTTCCCCAAAGGCAGATTCATATACCAGCTGTTTTTCAGTCTCCTGCTCATTATAAGCAGATTTTTACATCTTGTCTCATAGGTATGACTGTTGTCTTTCTATTTTATTATGATTAATTGCTGCTTAGTGTAAGTAGTATAGCTGCGAGAAAGCATAATATCTTATACTGTGACTTTTCATATTAAATTCTCTACTTGAGATTTGTTATTTTCCATGTTTCCTCCGGTTTTCAACAGTAACATATTCTAATTGCAGGTCAAATTGAGTTTCATAAGTGGGAAATGACAGTATTACCTTTTTCAAGTTATAATTTTTCATTTTTTTTAAACTAGAAGTGTTACGAATGGTTTTGTTAAGAAATTTTAAACATGATGCATGATTAGTTTTGATAGTTCTTTTTGTTGTACAAGGACAAAACTTACCTTTAAAAAAGTGGATATTAGCATTAGGTTATAGATTACTCTGTTAAAAGGCTTTTTTTAAATTTAGCTAACAATACACATGATACAAACAATTATTTTGTATTTAGTTTTCATCTGTACTTATCTTTTTTTTTTTTTTTGTAGAACATCTAAATATATTGCTGTTTGGGTTGGCACAGAGGTTGCACAAAGCTCTTTCAAAAGTTGACATATCATTTTACACATCATTAAAGGGAGAGAAACTGAAAAATGTAGAAAGTAATGTGCCATCCTGCCATCATCATCAACCTGCAAAACTTGTCATGGTTAAAAAGGAAGGTCCAAATAAGGTATTGTTCCCTTCCTTGCCTGTTGCCCCACCAAATACTTGTAAAAAATGTAGGTAACTGTTGCTTTATGACAAGCTTAGTTAAAGATCAAGTCTTGATTAGGAGCCACTTGAGGTGTTAGTAACTAACATACAGTAAACTCCCAGGAAATTTTTATTGAAAGATTATCTGTGTTCTAGGATACAAAAGTATGAGTTAAGATCATCCTTCAAGGGGCGCCTAGGTGGCTCAGTCGGTTAAGTGACTGCCTTCGGCTCAGGTCATGATCCCAGGGTCCTGGGATTGAGCCCCGCATTGGGCTCCCCGCTTAGTGGGGAGCCTGCTTCTCCCTCTCCCATTCCCCCCTACTTGTGTTGCCTCTCTTGCTGTCTCTCTCTCTCTGTCAAATAAATAAATAAAATCTTTAAAAAAAAAAAAGATCATCCTTCAGATTGCTTAGGAACTTATTGCATAGTGGTGGATGGAGAAAGAAACATAAAAGGAAATTTTGTATAACAGTGTAACTGATACAGTAGGAGGGATATGCTCAAGTTACAGTTAGAGCACTGAGAAAAGATTATGTCCCAACCTGACGTCTTAGAGAATGCAGAGATGAGCCTGAAAGAAGTGAAAGTTGAAGTAGTCTATTATGTAATCTCCAGTATGAGTAAAAGATAAGGCCTTAGGAATATAAAACATAATGATTTAATTTACATTGCTGATAATGTATTATTATAGAAGAAGTCAAGTTAGTAAAATGTTTATGTATTTCATATATAAATTTAGATATAAATTCAGTTGTCAAAAGCAAGAATTCTTTTTTTTTTTTTTAAAGATTTTATTTATTTATTTGACAGAGAGAGACACAGCGAGAGAGGGAACACAAGCAGGGGGAGTGGGAGAGGGAGAAGCAGGCTTCCCACGGAGCAGGGAGCCCGATGCGGGGCTTGATCCCAGGACCCTGGGATCATGACCCGAGCCAAAGGCAGACGCTTAACGACTGAGCCACCCAGGCGCCCCAAAAAGCAAGAATTCTTAAATATAATATAACCATAGAATAAAATATAGAACCATCAAGTCTTTTTTTTCTTTTTAAGATAATTTGATGACATTGTTGTCATGTGTACAGTATGTTGTGTGTAAAGGTTAGGTTATGGAGTAGAAAACACATCATTATCTGAGTTTTATTTTTTTTTTAAAACAGTATGCATGTGTATATTTTCATGTGCATGTGCACACACTTATGTGAATGACAAAAAAGGCCAAAAAGAAATGCACAAGGTATTTCTTGTAGTTGTTTCTGGGTAGCTTTCTGGTTTTCTATAGTGAACATTTTAAATGGGGAAAACAATAAATTTTATTTTTCAAATAAGCTTATATTCTCAGGATAATGTAATTTTTTGATAAGGAGAAAATAAATGGAAAAGTAGGTGGTTTTAAATTTTAATGTGTTTAAATTGGTATTAATAAAAAGATTAACTTGTATAATGAATAATTTATTGGAGTACGTTAATGCCAGACACAAGTCTTGACAAACACAATACAAAAACAGTAAAATAAAAAATTTCTCTTACTAAATTGTAGTTTATTTTTCCTCTTAGGGTCGTCTCTTTTATACCTGTGATGGACCCAAAGTTGACCGATGTAAATTTTTCAAGTGGCTTGAAGAAATGACCCCAGAATATTTAACACAAGAAGACTGTCTACCTAGCATGGTTTTAAGTGATATAAAGAGTATTGGCTTATACTTAAGAAGTCAAAAGATTCCGCTCTTTGAGGAATGCCAACTTTTGGTGAGGTATGTTTCTTGGTACCAAATAATGCCTGTAATTATATCAGAAAATAATAACCTTACATGATTGTCATCATTTGTTTTTTTTTTTAAAGGTTTATTTATTTATTTTAGAGAGAGAGTGAGAGAGACAGCGAGTTGGGGGTGGAGCAGAGGCGCGGGGGGTGCAGAATCTCAAGCAGACTCTCCACTGAGCATGGACCTGAGCTGAAATCAAGAGTCAGACGCTTAACCAACTGAGCCACCAGGGGGCCCTGATTATCATTAGTTTTAAAAGAGATTGAGATAGAAAAAACATCTAAAAGTATCTAAAGTCTCAGTTTTTCTAACTGTAAAATGGGAATAATTTTCTAAAGCTATATTTGGCCCCCTCTAAACATCAAGCAGTGTCAACAATATGAAGGTGACTGGCAGGCATGCTATTTTTCTTATCATTTTTTTAATTATTTTTTTAAGATTTATTTACTTATTTATTTGACAGAGAGACAGCAAGAGAGGGAACACAAGCAGGGGGAGTGGGAGAGGGAGAAGCAGGCTTCCCGCAGAGCAGAGAGCCCGACGTGGGGTTCGATCCCAGGACCCTGGGATCATGACCTGAGCCGAAGGCAGAGGCTTAATGACTGAGCTACCCAGGTGCCCCTCTAATCATTTTTATATACGGTCACAATCAACCATAAGAATAATTTTTATCAGTGCAGGATAATAGTGGTCATTCATAAGCCTGAACTAGGTAGTTTTATAGGGTAATAGAATGCTACATTTTGTTTTGTTTTATTTTTATTTTTTAAAGATTTTATTTATTTATTTATTTGAGAGAGTGAGAGAGAGCACATGAGAGGGGGAAGGGTCAGAGGGAGAAGCAGACTCCCTGCTGAGCAGGGAGCCCGATGTGGGATTCGATCCTGGGACCTGGGATCCTGGGATCATGACCTGAGCCGAAGGCAGTTGCTTAACCGACTGAGCCACCCAGGCGCCCCTGTTTGGTTTGTTTTAAAGATTTTATTTATTTATTTGACGGAGACAGTGAGAGCAGAACACAAGCAGGGGGAGTGGGAGAGGGAGAAGCAGGCTTCCCACTGAGTGGGGAGCCCAATGTGGGGCTCGATCCCAGGACCCTGGGACCATGACCCAAGCCGAAGGCAGACGCTTAAGGACTGAGCCACCCAGGTGCCCCCAGAATGCTACATTTTGGAAACATGTCTTATAAAAGTGGGATTATCCAAAATGTAGCTATAATGAACATTTGCATGGTAATTTAATAACATCTATGGGGAGTTTATACATGCTCTGCACTCTTCTAAGCACTTTGCATGTATTATTTCATTTAATCATCATAATAACCTAGAAAATAGGGAAATAATGGGGATAATTTATTATAGTTATTAAAACTGAGATATACTCTTTTATATACTTCTTGGATACTTTTCCTATCTCAGTCTCTTTTAAAACTAATAATAATTCTGTGATGGTTGCTATTTTCTTCCTTTGACACAATACTTTTTTATTTTGTGTACATGTATGAAAGTACATAAACATACACTCACCCTGGTTCTTTCCTTTTAATATTGTATTTTAAAGATGAAAAGAAAAAGATTTGTACCTTCAAACTTCCACTTATAAAGTAAGTCCTGGAATTATAATGTACAGTATGGTAACTGTAGTTAATAATACTGTATTATATATTTAAAAGTTGCTAAGAGAGTAGATCTTAATAGTGCTCCTCTTAGGCACCTGGGTGACTCAATCAGTTAAGCATCCAGCTCTTGATTTTGGCTCAGTTCCTGATCTCAGGGTCATGAGATCGAGCCCCACATTTGGCTCTGTGCTCAGCGGTAAGTCTGCTTGAGATTCTCTCTGCCCCTCCCCCACCAAATACATAAATAAATTTTTTAAAAAATGCTCATCACAAGGAGAACAATTTGTAACTGTGGTGATGGATGTTAACTATACTTACTGTGGTGATCATTTCATAATATATACATATATCGAACCATTTTATTGTACACCTGAAACTACTATAATGTTGTATGACATTTATATCTCAGTAAAAAATTTGTACCTTAATACTTAAATTCATTTTTATTTTTTACTCATTTTTCAGAAAAGGAATTGATTTTCAAAGAAAGCAGTATGGCAAACTAAAGAAGTTTACTACTATAAATCCTGAATTTTATACTGAACCTAAAAGCAAACTTTATCTTAAGCTGAGTCGGAAGGAAAGTTCTTCAACATACAGCAAAAGTAAGTTAATTGATCATTTTGGTAACTGAGTCTAGCCTTGTATCTCAGTTACATAACAGCTCTGTAAATTCTTTATATTAAAGAGGTTTTATAAAATATTGTTTAATAGCATATATTGTGAATTATTGTATAATAAATTGGACCATTTCCAAAAAGCTATTTTAAAATTTTAGTTTTTTAAAAAACTTTACTAAAGGATCCCCAAATCTATTTAATTTTGTTTAAAAAATTGTACTAGCTTCTCAGCATTATATAAATAACTATATTAATTCAGTTGTACTATGACCCAATATCAAAAATAAACTGAAAATGCAATGATTTTATTGATATTTCTGTCATTGCACAATTTGACAACAATGGACCACAAGTTTTATATATTTGGAAGTAAAATCCTTAAAAGAATTTTTTCTAAGGTGTTTAGATGCGCTAAATTGGGTTAATCATTATCTTTGGTTTCATGACCTACTCCTATCATTGGTCCTCATGTAGCTTGCTTTAATTATTTAGTTATTTTAAATAATGTAAGTGTCTGTGAATCTATAAACCAAAGCAAAATCAAGTACCTTTATAGCTACCTACCTTTAATATAGAGTAACCCCAATAACTCATCTGGCTGTCTCTCCTAAAGTAATTATCATTTTCATCCCTGTGTTCATCAACATCTTGCTTCTCTTTGTTTATAGGTTTATATAAATGAATTCCTAAAGAGCATACACTTGACTATTGAACAACATAGGTTTGAACTGTGCAGGTCTACTTATACATGACTTTTTTAATAAATTCAGTACAGTACTATAAATATATTTTCTCTTATGATCTTTTTTTTTTTAAAGATTTTATTTATTTATTTGATAGAGAGAGACAGTGAGAGAGGGAACACAAGCAGGCGGAGTGGGAGAGGGAGAAACAGGCTCCCTGCTGAGCAGAGAGCCTGATGCGGGGCTTGATCCCAGGACCCTGGGATCATGACCTGAGCCGAAGGCAGACGCCTAACGACTGAGCCACCCAGGCGCCCCTCTCTTATGATTTTCTTAATATTTTTTTCTATCTTTATTATAAGAATATAACATATAATTCATATAACACACAAAATATGTGTTAATCAACTGTTTATGCTATCTGTAAGGTTTCTGGCCAGTAGTCTATTAGTAGTTAAGTTTGGGGGAGTTGAAAGTTATATGCAGATTTTTGACTGCGGGAGTTCAGCACCCCTAACCTCCATATTGTTCAGGAGTCAGTTGTATTTTAAATTTCTGAATGAAGGAAGCATTATATTGATTTGTTGATTGCATTCTAGCACAAACTTCATGTTGCAGACCCAAAACAAAACTATTTAAGATAGACTACTTTGAATAGCACTAATCTAAATCCATAAATTTTAGGTTAGTATGGATTTATTTCCTATCCTTGAACATAACTACCTTTTAAAAGAGGCCTATAAACTTGTCCAAGGTAATTTAATTACATTTATTTCATGTTTCCCTTTTAGCATCTTCTGGATTTTTCTCATTAATATATTTCATCAAAAACTATTTTGAATGTAGGTCTTTGAATGGTAAACCTCCTAAGCCTTGAATACTTGAGAATATTTTTATTGTACATTCATATTTGAATGATAGTTCTGCTACATTTAGAATTCTAGGTTTTAAGTTCTTTTCATTTAATACTTTGGGCCTACAGAAGCAGCAATTTTATATGTTTTAAGTAAATATTAATATACTTGGTTATGTGCTTGCTGTTGAAAAATCTGGTGGCATTATGATTCTTACTCCTTTACATGTTATTTGCTCTTTCTGGTTGGAAGCTTTAGAATTTTAATTTTTCTCTGACTTTTAGTCTTATATTTCCCTATAATGTATCTAAATAAGAGTTTTTCCTTTTTCTCCTCTTGGGCACACTGTTGGCCTTTTAAGTCTAAAGTCCTCTATCTCCAAACTCATCCAGTATAAGCATTAAATATATATAGCTTTTTGTATGTCATTTATATCTCCATAGGGTGTTTTGTTTTTTTGTTTGTTTTTTTTTTAAATACTGAAGTCAGGGCACCTGGGTGGCTCAGTCGGTTAATAAGTGTCTGCCTTCGGCTCAGGTCGTGGTCCCAGGTCCTGGGATTGAGCCCTACGTGGGGCTCCCTGCTCAGTGGGGAGCCTGCTTCTCCCTCTTCCCCTTGCTTGTGCTCTCTCTCACTATCTCTCTCTCTCAAATAAATAAATAAAAGTCTTAAAAAAAATACTAAAGTCTTTTATCTTTTCTATTTTTTAAATTCTGGCAAATTGATTTCCACTATTTCTTCAAATAATCTTCATTTTATTTTTATTTCTCTCTCTAGGACTTTTCCAATATTAGCATCTTTGACTCTCAACATTTCTTTTATATTGTCTGGGCTTTTGTCCCTTCTTCTTTCTGGGAAACATCCTCAGTATGGTCTTCTAAATTGCTTAGTTAGTCCTCAGATATATCCATTCTCCTATTTATCCCATCAGTTATAACTTTATTTCAACTACAATATTTTTCAACCTAATATTTTTGTTCTTTTTCCTTATTTTCTTGGTCTTATTTTGCATTGCTACTATCATCTCTTATCTCATAAAAAAATCTCTTTTCAGGCTAAATTTAAATTATTTGTCCATCTGTTCTGGTATTTCCTTTTCTGTAGGACTCTGTAATCCAGTATGTTTTTCTTTGAAGTCTTTGTTCTTCTTAAATGTCTCATTATTTTGGCCTGTAAACGAATTTTCCCCTGGTGGTATCAGCTGCTGTTTCTGGCAATGCAAATGGGTGAAGGTGGACCCCAGCCTGGTTAGCTCCAATGAGGTCAGGGAGTTGGGTTTAGTCCCAGATCTGCCATTTACTGGCCTTGTATCTATGGATAATTTATTTAACTTCTTTGGGCCTCAGTCTTCCTTCATCAATAAAATGGTGATAATAATAGCACCTGTCTGACATTTAAAATGTCTGTTGACCCAGAATATAATATGTGTTACTGTGTGGGGTTTTTTGTTGTTACTGTTTTTTTTTTTTTTTTACTTTATTTTTTTTTATTATGGTATGTTAATCACCATACATTACATCATTAGTTTTTGATGTAGTGTTCCCTGATTCATTGTTTGCGTATAACACTCTGTGCTCCATTCAATACGTGCCCTCTTTACTACCCACCACCAGGTTAACCCATCCCCCCACCCCCCTCCCCTCTAGAACCCTCAGTTTGTTTCTCAGAGTCCATAGTGTTGTTATTGTTTTTTTAAGATTTTATTTTTTTAAGTCATCTCAGCACCCAACGTGGTGTTCAAACAT
>NC_138370.1:94352514-94362958 GCF_054177405.1 Leptonychotes weddellii
CATTAATTAATGTCCCAGCTGACCTTCGACACTCACAATTCCTCTTTGTCCCCTTGGTGGTGAAGTTGGGGTTATCCTGGGAATCTGCTGGGAAAACTCTTCCTCTCTCCCCCAATCCCAGAATTCCTTTCTATCATCTATAAAGGATTAGGAGTTTCCTAGATTTGTAAGATTTTTATCATCATCCTTTACTATTCTCTTTGTGGCTTCTGTAAGAATCTCACTGCTCTGAGGTAGGCATGCCTTTCCCTTTCCCACTGGCTGTTTTCTAACATTATATTAGATTTGTATTTTAAATTTTTCAGTGGGATATAGAGAGAAAGGAAAGGTGGACAATTTTTTTCTGTCAACTATATTGAATTGGAGATCTTTTTAAAAATTGTGGTGATGGTTGGATTAAATAAATATTAGCAAATAAGGAATAAATTGTTTATATGTTACCTCAGTTGGCATTGTTTTTTTTCTTTTTGAGAGAGAGAGACAGAGAACAGGGGAGGGGCAGAGGGAGAATGAGAGTCTTAAGCAGGCTCCAAGCTCAGCGCAGAGCCCCAGGTGGGGCTCGATCTCACGACCCTGAGATCATGGCCTGAGCTGAAATCCAGAGTCAGATGCTTAACTGCCTGAGCCCCAGGCGCCCGGCAAATATTTTTAAAAATTAAATATAAAATATACTATAATATAAATCAGCTTTTTCTAAAGTATAAACATTTTCTAAAACAATAGTTCTATGGGGGTATTGATAAAAGTCAATGTAAAAAAAATAGATTCTGTGTTTAAATAAATTTGGAAAATGCTGTGTTAAGCAAATAACCTTAATCTAAGATTTTTCAGAACCTTAAATATGCTGATGCATTGGACTTTCCAAGATGGGAATGTAGCCAGTAAATGATCTTTTCTGATGCAGTTGAGACTCGTGATTTGTCAGTTAATTTTCAAAGTTCATTTAAGTTAAGGATTATAATAAATAATGCATATGAACATTTAAACTTAAAATATTTGAATATATTTTTATTTAATGATCTTTTGATGAAGAATTAAGGCTTTTGCTTAGACTATGGGTTTTTTGATTGGTGATCATTTTTATCTTGTATATACCATACCCACAAATACACCACCCATAAAGATTTACCATTCTGGGGCACCTGGGTGGCTCAGTTGTTAAACGTCTGCCTTCGGCTCGGGTCATGATCCCAGGGTCCTGGGATCGAGCCCTGCATTGGGCTCCCTGCTCAGCGGGAAGCCTGCTTCTCCCTCTCCCACTCCCCCTGCTTGTGTTACTGCTCTCACTAACTCTCTCTCTCTCTGTCAAATAAATAAATAAAATCTTTAAAAAAAAAAAAAAAGATTTACCACTCTGAATTCTTAAACATGGAGCAAGAACGTGTGAACCAATCTAAGTGTAGAGTGATTTAAATTTTTTCAATCTCTTCTAATCTTTTACATATATCTCATCTATACTTGAGTCAAAGGCAGTTTTTTTGTGTTTTGTGGCTAAAATTTTTAAAGCAAATCTTAAGTCTTTCTAAATTATTTAATTTTCTTAAAGCAACAATTATTTTTCTTCATACTCATAATGGTTCAAATAATATCTGATTAAGTTATAATATTATAACTAATCCAACTGGTATAAATAAGTTTTAGAACAAATACAATTGACTCTTTGTATTAACTCAACTGGTGGTAGAAACGGTGTACAGGTATTGTGGAAAATAGCCTACTAGCTATGAGTACTCAGTATGCTGTGGAGATGGCATGTTATACAGAAAGAAGAACATTAATTAATCTAGAGCATCAGTTAAGTAGAAGTCTGTTAAGAGAACTTGTATTCTATCCACAGATTGCCAACTTTATTTGCGCATGAAAACCATTATATGGCAGAGCATCTTTTTAGACTAATGTTCTACCTTGGGAAAGTCTGATATAGCTATAAAGTTGTTTTATAAGAAAGATGAGTTAGATGTTATGTTGCTTTATTTACATTTTTTAATATAATCATAAAATAACTTTAAAAACATAAAAGTAATTGCATTAAAACATGAAAATGTTACTTATTCAGATCTTAGTTTGGGTGGAATCTGGTAGATAATAACTAATTTTGGTTTTTGAGAAATAACATATGACTAGGCATGTAAGAAATCCAAAGTAGTTTTGAATTGAGCATAGTTCTGAGTTCTTTAAAAAATGTTTGTCTTGGGTGCCTGGGTGGCTCAGATGGTTAAGCTTCTGCCTTCGGCTCAGGTCATGATTCCAGGTCCTGGGTTCGAGTTCTGCATCGGGCTCCCTGCTTCTCCCTCTGCCTCTCTCTCTCTCTGTCTCTTATGAATAAATAAATAAAATCTTTAAAAAAAAATGTTTGTCTTTTCAGATGATCTTTGGGTGGTTTCAAAAACCCTGGACTTTGAATTGGATACTTTTATTGCATGTAGTGCTTTCTTTGGACCATCATCTATCAATGAGGTGGAGCTACTACCTTTGAAAGGTTATTTCCCCTCTAACTGGCCCACTAACGGTAAGTGTTATCATGCCCATATTAATTTATATTAAAAGAAGAACGATAGACATAAGATGCATTGTGAGCAAGGATGCTAACTTTGTGTGGGATTATTTGATTAAGGCCAACAAAAAGCCAACCACCTCAGGGCGCCTGGGTGGTTCAGTCGGCTGTGTCTGATTCCTGATTTCAGCTCAGGCCATGTTCTTAGGGTTGCGAGGGTGGGGCTCTGCACTGGGCTTGGAGCCTGCTTAACATTCTCTCTCTCCCTCTCCCTTTGTTCCTCCCCTCTGCCCCCCTCCCTGGCTCACACACACTCTCTCACAAAAAAAAAAAAAGCATCCATCTCTATTTCCTGAAAATATGTGTAAAAGTTGAATATATAAATATTTCTGCAGTTCAAGTCTCAGAGGGCTAACAATATAATAAAATCTTGAACCCTCACTTAAGGATTTGTTAAAGTTGATTTGTTTTTTAAGATCCATCTATTTATTGGGGCACCTGGGTGGCTCAGTCGGTTAAGCATCTGCCTTAGGCTCAGGTCATGGTCCCAAGGTCCTGGGATTGAGCCCCGTATCGGGCTTCCTGCTCGGTGGGAGGCCTGCTTCTCCCTCTTCCTTTCCCCCTGCTTGTGTTCCCTCTCTCGCTCTCTCTCTCTCTAATAAATAAATAGAATCTTAAAAAAAAAAAAAATGCATCCATTTATTATTTGAGAGAGAGATAAAGAGAGGTGGGGGGGCATAGGAAGAGGGAGAGAGAATTTCAAGCAGACTCCACACTGAGCACGGAGCCCAGTGCGGGGCTCGATCTCATGACCCCGAGAACACAACCCTCAGCCGAAACCAAGAGGTGGACACTTAACCGGCTGTGCCACCCAAGCTCCCCTAAAGTTGATTTTTATATAACTGATTTTTAAAAATATAAACATTAAAAGTATAAATAAGAATTTTCTTAAATCATTTCTTACATTAAGTTCTGATTCTCTTGGTTTTTTTAATTCTTTTGGTTTATTAGTCTAATAGGGTACATTTAGTAAACACATCATTTCTTTTTACATTGAGAAGGTCTTGTAGATTTTATAGGGATTTTGCCAGCAATGGAACAGGAAGGTATGATTTTTATTTTGAGAAAGTTTTAATAAGATAGTAGGCTACCATCCTTATTATTATTTTTTTTATTTTTTTAAAGATTTTATTTATTTATTTGACAGAGAGAGAGACCACGAGAGAGGGAACACAAGCAGGGGGAGTGGGGGAGGGAGAAGCAGGCTTCCTACGGAGCAGGGATCCCGATGCGGGGCTCGATCCCAGGACCCTGGGATCATGACCTGAGCTGAAGGCAGACGCTTAATGACTGAGCCACCCAGGCACCCCCATCCTTATTATTTTTTAATAAAGGAAGTTTTAGTAGCCTGAATCCCTATCCAGTTCTAAGAATCTATAGATTTCTTTATGCCTCTTGATCTCTGGAATAATTCCTGATAGTTGAATTTGGTCTATAATTAGAGACACAACATTTAATGATTCACTTCAAGTTTTTTTTTTTTATTTTTATTTTTTAAGATTTTCTTTATTTATTTGTGAGAGAGAGCAAGCACAAGCAGAGGGAGAAGCAGGCAGAGGGAGAAGCAGGCTCCCTGCTAAGCAAGGAGCCCGATGCGGCGCTTGATCCCAGGACCCTGGGATCATGACCTATGCCGAGGGCAGATGCTTAATCGACTGAGCCACACAGGCGTCCCCATTTCAAGTATTTCATATACATTCTTAACTTTTGATTTTTTTCTTCAGGAACTGAAAAAGCTAGTCAACTAGCTTGAGTCCAGTAAAAGCCTAATTACCTAAACATTTGTTACTTAATATGTCACTTTCATATGCATATTTTCATATTTGTTGCAGTTCTTTCCCCCATATCAGCATTCTAACTTTATGCTTTCCATATTTTCCTATAAAATAGTTGAACAAATAAAATGTTCAGAAATTACACAAATAACTACTGTACAGCACAAGATGGTATGCTTATTAGTTGGAACTGTCAAGCAGTGTCACCATGCACTAACTCAGAACAGTTGTTCTTGCTCATTAGCTGACGTACAGAAGTCTAAATTTTATTTAAGTTATGCAATTTATGGATACCCATTATGAAAAGTATGAATAAGCGAGTAGTATTGTAGTTTAATGGATAAAAGGACCTCCATATATACTTAAGAGTTTATTTTATGTCATGTGATTAATTCAGTAGCCAAGCTCTGAGTTATATGAACATTTGGGGAGGGGCGGAAGGCAGAGGGAGAGAGAATCCTAAGCAAGTTCCATGCCCAGCACAGAGCCCAACACAGGGCTCGATCCCATAACCCTGAGATCACAACTGGAGCTGAAATCAAGTCAGATGTTTAACCAACTGAGACACCCGACTGAACAGTTTTAATAGTTTTTTTATGATCCATTTTTTTATATTAAATGTTCATTTTCTGCATTCTCTCTACAGTAGTGGTCCATGCATTGTTGGTTTGTAATGCTAGCACAGAGCTGACCACTTTGAAAAACATTCAGGACAACTTTAATCCAGCTACTCTACCTCTAACACAGTACTTGTTAACAATGTAAGTCATTATTTTACCCTTGGGTCATTGGTATTCCAAAATGTGACTAAATGTGAATTTGAAAATGAAATCAAAGTACATTACATAAATTTTTGCCAACAATATTCTTATTATCTTTCAGAGACCATGAGATTACTGTTTGTCACTAGTTAAAAATAAAAGGATGTTACTGCAAATTTTTTCCATTTGTCAAGGAATAATATTTTAAGGACTTTTTTGAGTGTTAATTTTTTTATTCATTTGTATTTTTATGCCTCAAATGATTTAATATCTAAAAGAATCCTTTTACAGGTTGAATTCAGTAATGTATATTGATGCTAACTTTATTCTTGACATAACCTATAACTTACTTTTAATTTTTCAAGTACCATACTCCTTTTTAAAATATTGGAAGTGATATTCTATTAAATTCACTAAAATGGTAGAAAAAGTATAGTTTCTAATTTGGAATTTTATGGAAGTTCTAGGTAAAAAATTAAAATCCTTCTGATTCCATTATATTATTATCTATCTTTGTTATTTAATCTTTGAAATGAATTCATTCTATGTAGAATTTCTTTATAGAAATAGAAATAAAGCCAATTTATTTATTGCAGTATTACCTGAAATAGAGGCTATATTAATTATCTGTCAGCTTTATATAGTGGAACATGGGCTTTAAGTCATGCACCACTTATTATCTGTGTGCTTTTTGGGAAAAAATTTAATATTTCTGTATCTTTATTTGGGGTAATTACTTCCTAATGTTGTTTTTAAGATTACAACAAATAGTATGTAAAATGCTCAGCATAGTACTTGCACATAGTTGATGGTCAACAAATGTTAGTTCTCTTCTCTTACCCCCTCCTTCAGATTGGGGCATATATGCATTTATGCCTTTAAAAAAATGTTCTCTGGGATGCGTATGAAGTGAAGGTTAAGCTATGAATAGGTTTATTTACCTATTTCAAAAACCGCTCATTTTTCTTTGATTTTTTTTTTTTTTTTTTTGCTGCCTTTATACTAGGTCTTCATCAACTATAGTTAGCAACAAGAGAGTCAATAAGAGAAGATTTATCCCACCAGCCTTCTCAAATATCAACACAAAATTTGAACTTCTCAGCCTAGAAGCAACATTGCGGTTAGCTAGTGAATTAATTCAGGCACACAAGTTAAATAAGGATCAAGCTACAGCTTTAATTCAGATAGCTCAAATGATGGCATCCCATGGAAATGTTGAAGAAGTGAAGGAACTGCAAATCCATACCCTCCCTATCACGATCATACATGGTAAGAAGTAAGAAAGATAATAGTTCTAGTAAATATCCTGTTATATAAGCTTTTGTAACTTAGCCTGCTTGTAATTTCCTAGTCAGACAAGATTCCAGAAAAACTCTGCATAGATTATTTTGAATCTGAACCTACTTTAGTAAACTATTAGATGAGAGCAGAACTGACCACCCTGAAAGGGAGAATAGGCAGCGTATCTGATGAATGAGTAGCATCATGCACTCATTATTCACAGCATCCAGATGTGATCTAGGTATCCATGTGTTGCACTATCAGAGTGAACTTCAACTCTGAGCAGCAAAGCCTTTTATTAATTCCTAGTTAGTTTACTCTTTCATCCTCCCCCAGCAGCTATTCCAAACCTTCATTCTCATAACCCCTCCTGGCCCCTGCCCCACTCTCTCTGAAACTGATCTTGCCTCTAAAACAGGAAATGGAGCTTATAACAGAAACTCCTCTCAATATCCTGCCATCCTTCTCCAATTTACCTAAGTTTGAATCTATTTTTTAACCCCGTTTGGTTCTGTCCCAGTAAGGGCGCTTTACTTTCCCCTCTTAGAGCTAATTATTCTATTTGGATTCTGTCACCCCTTTAGCTCATTTCCTCTCACAGACCTCCACTCCAGAGCTGTTTTGTGCTACTTTGAGGATTTACATCACATCCACCCTGTTGACCAAGCTAGATGTCTGGGAGTCATCCTTGATTACTCTTTCTCCCTAGATGAAGTGACTCTCTTAATCCTCCTCCTACTCTCTTTTTATCTTCCCTCATCAGATCAGTCACTGAGATGTTTCCCTTCTAGTGTCTACCTTTCTTTCATATCGGTTTTCTTCTCTCCAGATCACTAGCATCCCCTCAATCCCAGCCTTCACCATACCTTCATATAGCCTACTGGTGAGAGGGTGGGCTCTCAAGCTAGAATCCTGGGTTTATATCCTGGCTCTTTTATTTATTAGCTATATGATCTTGGGCAGGTTACTTATCTTTTTAATTTCCTGCCTTGTAACGTGGAGTTGATAATAGCATCTGTCTCTTAGGATTGGAAGATTAAATGAGTTAACTGGTTGGTAAAGGTCTTAGAACAGTGCCTGTCACATGGGAGGCACTCAGGAAAGTTAGCATGTATTAGAGTATTGTAACAATATTGTAACAATTACTGTCACACCACTTTCTAATTGATCTACCTGTAGTTTTACCTTTCTTAATATTTTCACTCAAGTAGTTTTTACAAAATACAATCTGCCTAAGTCAGTTCTGTTGCTTAAAATCCTTTAGGGACTGTCCCTGGCCTACAAGACAAAATTTAAACTTTTTAGCCATACCATGCAGAACTCTTATGATTTATCCTCTTGCCTATCTTGTCAGCCTCGTCTCTTGCCTATTTGCTATAGGCTGTATAGAAATAGGTAACATCTACATACTTTGTCATGCCTTTGCCTAGAATGACCCTTTCTTTAAGTCGTCTGGATATCTTATGCTGAAAGACTTCGTTCTGCTACTTCTTATTTTTAGGAAACATTCCCATCTCCACCAAAGCAGAAAGGAATGTTTAATACCATAACAGTGTTACTTACCATATCATTTTATCATTGTTCCTTTACTTTATCTGTTTTCCCAACTAGACCAGGGTCTCATTAAATGTGGAGATCTTTGGTTATCTCCTTATCCCCTGTGCTTAGCACATAGTGGCCATTCAGTGACTGTTTTTTGAATAAATTAATTTAAACAGAGGAGAGAGGAAGGCAGATGGATGAAATGTTTCTTGTGCTTTCAGAAATTTATTTATGACACTGCCTTTATTTTTTCCCCTTCCTTCAAAATAATTAGGTGTTTTTGGATCAGGAAAGAGTTATTTGCTGGCAGTGGTGATTTTGTTTTTTGTACAGCTATTTGAAAAGAGTGAAGTTCCTACAGTTGGAAATGCAAGACCATGGAAACTTCTCATTTCTTCTTCCACTAATGTAGCTGTGGACAGAGTACTTCTTGGGTAGGTATGACTAGTGTATTTAAGTAGCTAATATTTTATTATTTTATTTTATTTTTAATTTTTTAAAAAGTTTTATTTATTTAGTCTCTACCCCCAACGTGGGGCTTGAACTCAGGACCCCAAGACCAAGAGTCACATGCTCCTCCGACTGAGCCAACCAGGCGCTCCTAAGTAGTTAATATTTTAGGTTATTGTTAAGAGAGGCAATCCGTCATGGGCCCTGAGTGTTCATGCACATTTTTGCTGGGTATGTCAAAAATTCCAGGCCTTAGTCTCTGACTCAAGAGCCAGCATCAATGAAACAGTAATAAACTAAGTTTATTAGGTTGTAAGTAGGATAAAATCAAATACCAAACCTGACCATTTTGGCACAAAGATAAGATACTCAATAAAAATTAAGTTCAGTCATGTAGGACTAAAATGTATATTGTTGAGGGAGGCGATCTGCTCTGGGACCCTGAGCATCCCTACTGGGATGCTAAGGATGCAAGGCCCTGACCACTATTACCCAAGACATTTCTCAGTGTTATGTTTGCAGCAAGCAACCTTGACTGACAAGGTAGTATCTCCCTCCAGGACAAAGAGCAGGTTTGCTTGCTGATTGTTATAAGAATAGTGGCTCTCCAAGTTCAGTGTTCTTTTCTGCAGCTCAGCACATTGCATGTGCAGGCATCCATCTGGACCTTCTGTATCTTTCCACTGGACTTGGGGGCCAAGGGAAACCAGTGCATATTTGTGGATGCTTATGCTGTTTCCTGTGCCATGAATAAAAGTCCTTTGTCTCTGACTCAAGAACCTTGGAAGTAGGCTAAAATCGCAGAACCAACTTATAGGTTATTCTCTTATATACCTGTCTGTATGAGCATATAATAGTAAAATAGCTGATCAGTTTAGTCAAATTAAGTTTTTGATTTTAATAAGAGGGATATAAGGAAGATAATCACAATCTGTCCTGCAGGTATAAAATTTTTGTGATTGTGTAAAATTTTATTAAAAATGCAAAGAAAGGGGCACCTGTGTGGCTCAGTCAGTTAAGCAGTTAAGTATCTGACTCTTAGATTCGGCTCAGGTCATGATCTTAGGGTCATGAGATCAAGCCCTCTTTGGGCTCCACCCTCATTGTGGAGTCTGCTTGTTCCTTTCCCTCTCCCTCTACCCCTCTCCACACTCGCATGCCCTCTCTCTCTCTTTCTCTCTCTCTCTAAAATAAAATAAATACAGTCTTAAAAAAAATTTTTTTTAATGCAAAGAAAATAGTATATATTTTACCAGTATCTCAATGTTTAATTATCTGAATTTTGACATAAATGACAAAAGTTTGATTAGGAGAAATAACTCATTATTTCAAAATGTGTAGGCTTTTTAAAAATTAGCTTTTATAATTACATAAATGAATGCTTAAGGTGGAAAATATGCAGACTATACAGATAATATATTTCTTTACAGATTTTTTGTGCATACACACATACTCATTTATTTTCCAAACTTAGCATTCAACATAATGTATTATTTATTTTGTGTCCTGTTTTTTTCACATAAAGATTAAGTATTGGAGTGCCTGGGTGGCGCAGTTGGTTGAACGTCTGACTCTTGGTTTCAGCTCAGGTCATGATCTCAGGGTTGTGGGATCCAGCCCTGCATGGGGCCCTGCGCTCAGTGTGGAGTCTGCTTCAGATTCTTTCTCCCTCTCCCTCTGCCCCTCCTCTGCTCTCACACTCTTATCTCTCTCTAAAATAAATAAATAAAATCTATTTTTTTTTTTAAGATTTTATTTATTTATTTGACAGACACAGCGAGAGAGGGAACACAAGCAGGGGGAGTGGGAGAGGGAGAAGCAGGCTTCCCGCGGAGCAGGGAGCCTGATGCGGGGCTCGATCCCAGGACCCTGGGATCATAACCCGAGCCGAAGGCAGACGCTCAACGACTGAGCCACGCAGGCGCCCCAATAAATAAAATCTTAAAAAAAAAGATTATGGTATCAAATCCTCTTAGAAAATATAATTTTTCTTAGCTCTGTCATATGCAAGGATCTGCTTATACTTTTTTTTAAATTTTATTATGTTATGTTAGTCACCATACAATACATCATTAGTTTTT
>NC_138370.1:94363458-94395914 GCF_054177405.1 Leptonychotes weddellii
ATTCCTGTCTTACATTTAGGTCTTTCATCCATTTTGAGTCTGTTTTTGTGTATGGTGTAAGGAAATGGTCTAGTTTCATTCTTCTGCATGTGGCTGTCCAATTTTCCCAACACCATTTGTTGAAGAGAATTTTTTCCATTGGACATTCTTTCCTGCTTTGTCGAAGATTAGTTGACCATAGAGTTAAGGGCCCATTTCTGGATTTTCTATTCTGTTCCATTGATCTGTGTGTCTGTTTTTGTGCCAGTACCATACTGTCTTGATGATCAAAGCTTTGTAATGGAGCTTGAAGTCTGGGATTGTGATGCCACCAGTTTTGGGTTTTTTTCCAACATTCCTTTGGCTATTCGGGGTCTTTTCTGGTTCCATACAAATTTTAGGATTATTTGTTCCAGTTCTGTGGAAAGAAGTTGATGGTATTTTGATAGGGATTGCATTGAATGTGTAGATTGCTCTAGGTAGCATTGACATTTTAACAATATTTGTTCTTCCAATCCATGAGCATGGAATGTTTTTCCATTTCTTTGTATCTTCCTCAATTTCTTTCATGAGTATTCTATAGTTTTCTGAGTACAGATTCTTTGCCTCTTTGTTTAGATTTATTCCTAGGTATCTTATGGTTTTTGGTGCAATTTTAAATGGGATCGACTCCTTAATTTCTCTTTCTTCTGTCTCACTGATGTATAGAAATGCCACTGATTTCTGTGCATAGATTTTATAGTCTGCCACATTGCTGAATTCCTGTATGAGTTCTAGCAATTTTGGGGTGAGGTCTTTTGCGTTTTCCACATAGAATATCATGTCATCTGCAAAAAGTGAGTTTGACTTCTTCTTTGCCAATTCAGATGACTTTGATTTCTTTTTGTTGTCTGATGGCTGAGGCTAGGACTTCTAGTACTATGTTGTACAACAGTGGTGAGAGTGGACATCCCTGCCGTGTTCCTGACCTTAGGGGAAAAGTTCTCAGTGTTTCCCTATTGAGAATGGTATTCGCTGTGGGTTTTTCATAGATGGCTTTTATGATATTGAGGTATGTACCCTCTATCCCTACACTGTGAAGAGTTGCAATCAAGAAAGGATGCTGTACTTTGTCAAATGCTTTTTCTGCATCTATTGAGAGGATCATGTGGTTCTTGTCCTTCTATCAATCTTTTAAAAATAAATATATATAATGTCCTGTTACTTTATAAGTAAATACATATTCACAATAAAACTTTTTAGAAATCCAACAAGAAGAAGAAAAAAACACTAGAAATTCACTCCTGGAGATAGCAGTGCCCAGTACCTGGCCATGGCCACTACCCAGCACCGTACCTGGTATAGCAGGGGCTCAATAAGTATCTGTTGGATGAATGAACAAATGAATAAATGAAAGACTACCTTTGGCTCATGTCATTCTAGTCTTTATCCTATGCATTTATTCACATGGTAGCTATTGACATATAGACTATATAATAAATTTTAAATTTTTAAATTTTGAAGTATTTTTTAATACACACATATAGAAAAGTGCATAAATTACAAGTATACAGTTAAGTGAATTTTTACAAAGTGAATACATCTTTGTAACCAGCACTCAGATCGTAGAACATAATCAACATCGAGGAAGCCCCTTCGTGTTCCCTCACTGCTACTACACTGTCATCCTCAGGATATCCTAACTTGTGAAAACAGAAAATGGTAAAGTGTGTTATCATGTGCAGACTTTTCAACTTTATATAAATGGAATCACATTATGCTTTTACATCTGATTTATTAAATATTCTCGTGAGATTCATTCACATGTTTTGAATATTGGTAGTTTTTAATATTCTCATTTCCATTTGATATTCCATTCTGAAAATAACTACAGTTCACTTTTTTTTTTTTAAGATTTTATTTGTTTTTGCAAGGGGGGGCGGCTGGGGAGAGAGTGCACCAGCCAGGGAAGGGGCAGAGGGAGTAGCAGACTCCCCACTGAGCAGGAAGCCAAATGCGGGACGTGATCCCAGGACCCCAGGATCACGACCTGAGCTGAAGGCAGTGCTTAACTGCCTGAGCACCCAGGTGCCCTACAATTCACTTATCTATACTACTCTTTTCCCCCCCAGTTTTACTGAGAAATAATTGACATGCATCACTGCATAAGTTTAAGGAACAGCATGTTGCTTTGATTTACATATATTGTGAAATGAATTACCACAGTAGGTTAAGCTAATGTCCATCTTCTTATATAGATACAATAAAAGGAAAGGAAAAAAAGGAAAACATTTTTCTTGTGATGAGAACTCTTGGGATTTATTATCTTAACTTTCCTGTATATCATACAGCAGTATTAGCTGTAGTCATCCTGTTGTACATTACATCCCTAGTACTTATTTATGGTATCACTGGAACTCTGTACCTTTTGATCACCTTCCTCTGATTCCTTCTCCCTTTACCCTCCACCTCTAGTAATCACAAGTCCAATCTCTTTTTCTAGGAGATTGTTTTTTGGGGGTTTTTTTTTGTTTTTTTTTTAAAGATTATTTATTTATTTGACAGAGAGAGAGACAGCTAGAGAGGGAACACAAGCAGGGGGAGTGGGAGAGGGAGAAGCAGGCTTCTCGCCGAGCAGGGAGCCCGATGCGGGGCTCGATCCCAGGACCCTGAGATCATGACCTGAGCCGAAGGCAGATGCTTAACAACTGAGCCACCCAGGCGCCCCTGTTTTTTTGGTTTTTAATATGCCACGTATGGGGTGCCTGGATGGCTCAGCCAGTTAAGTGTCTGCCTTCGGCTCAGGTCATGATCCCAGGGTCCTGGAATCGAATCCTATGATGGGCTCCCTGCTCAGCAGGGAGTCTGCTGCTCCTTCTCCCTCTCCCTCTGCCCCTCCCCCTGCTTGTGCTCTCACTCTCTCTCTCAAATTTAAAAAAAATCTTTAAAAAATATGCCACATATAAGTGAGCTCATACAGTATTTGTCTTTCTCTGACTTACTTTACTTAGCATTATGCCTTCACGGTCCATCCATGTTGTCACGAATGGTAGGGTTTTCTCATTTTTTATGGCTGAGTAATATAGATAGATCTATAGGTAGATAGATATATAGATCAATCACAACTTCTATTTTTTAAGTAAGCTCCACATCCAATGTGGGGCTTGAACTTACCACCCAAGATCAAGAGTTGCACACTCCACTGACTGAGCCAGCTAGGTGCCCGTATACCATAACTTCCTTATCCATTCATCCATCAGTGACACTTAGGTTGTTTCCATGTCTAAGCTATTGTAAATAACACTGCTATGAACATGGGGGTGCAGATACCTTTTTGAGTTAGAGTTTTCATTTCCTTTGGATATATTTCCAAAAGTGTAATTGCTGGATCATATTGTAGTTCTATTTTTTTAAGTTTTTGAGGAAACTCCATACTGTTTTCCATAGTGGCTGCACCAGTTTACAATCCTACCAACAATGGTACACAAGGGTATTTGGTAGGTACACTGGCATTTGTTATCTTTTTGATGATGGCCATTCTAACAGGCATGAGGTGACATCTCACTGTGGTTTTAATTTGCATTTCCCTAATGACTAGTGATGTTCAACATCTTTTCATGTACCTCTTGGCCTTTCATATGTCTTTGAAGAAATGTCTGTTCAGGTCTTTTTCCCATTTTTAAAACTGGGTTATTTGTTTGGTGGCTACTGAGTTGTATGAGTTCTTTACACATTTTGAATGTTAACTCTTTATCAGATATATGACTTGCAAATATTTTTTCCCATTCTGTAAGTATTCCTTTCACTTTGTTGATGATTCCTTTTGCTATGCAGAAGCTTTTTAGTTTGGTGTAGTCCCACTCGTTTTTTATTTTGTTGCTTGTACTTTAAGGTGTCATATCCAAAAAATCATGACCAAAGTCCATGTCAGGGGACTTTACTTCTATGTTTTCTTCTAGGATTTTATGATTTCAGGTCTTACATTTAAGTCTTTAATCCATCTTGAATTAACTTTTGTGAGTGTTGTAAGATATGGATCCAGTTTCTTTCTTTTATATATGAATATCCAGTTATTCCAGTGCCACTTATTGAAGAGATTGTCTCTTCTCTATCAGTATTCTTTGCTTCCTTGTCATTTATTGACTGTATATGCTTGGGTTTATTTCTGGGCTCTTGATTCTGTTCCATTGGTCTACTTGTCTGTTTTTATGCCAGTACCATACTGTTTTGATGACCACAGCTTTATAGTATAGCTTGAAATTAGGAAGTGTGATGCCTCCTGCATGGTTCTTTCTCAGGAATTCTTTGGCTATTTGGGGTCTGTTGTGGTTCCATATAAATTGTAGGAGTGTTTTTTCTACTTTGATTAAAAAAAATGCCATTGGAATCTTGATAGAGGTTGCACTGAATCTATAGATGACTTTAGCTAAGTTTTGACATTTGACAATATTAATTTTTTCCAAACTATGAACAAGGGATGCCTTTCCATTTATTCTTTGATTTCTTTCAACAATGTCTCATACTTTTCAGAGTAGAGATCTTTACCTCCTTAGTTAAATATATTCCTAAGTATTTCATTGTTTTTGATACTATAATAAGTGAGATCAATTTCTTTGTTGCTTTTTTCAGAAAACAGTATTAGTGTATAGAAACACTACTGATTTTTGGACTCTGCAGCTTTACAAAATTTATTGATTAGATCGAATAGGTTTTTTTTTTAGTCTTTAGAATTTCTATTTATCATGTCATATGCAACAGAGACAGTTTTGCTTCTTTCTTTCCAACTCCAATACTTTTTCTTTCTTTCTTTCTTTTTTTGTCTTGCCTGACTGCTCTAGCGGGACTTCAGTACTATGTTGAATAGAAGTGGTAAAAGTAGGCATCCTTGTCTGGACCCTGATCTTATAGGAAAAGCTTTAAGCCTTTCATCATAGAGTATGATATTAGCTGTGGGCTTGTCATATATAGTCTTTATTATGTTGAGATATGCTCCTTTATGCTTGATTTGTTAAGAGTTCATTGTGAATGGATATTGAATTTTGCCATATGCTTTTTCTGCATCTATTGAGATTTACATATAATTCTTTTCTTTCATTCTATTATTGTGGCGTATCACATTGATTTGTATATGTTGAACCCTCCTTGCATTAGTGTGCATTCAAATTAGGAAAACAAGGGGCGCCTGGGTGGCTCAGTTGGTTGAGCGACTGCCTTTGGCTCACGTCATGATCCTGGAGTCCTGGGATCGAGTCCCACACTGGGCTCCCTGCTCAGTGGGGAATCTGCTTCTCCTTCTGACCCTCCCCCCTCTCATGCTCTCTCTCTCAAATAAATAAGTAAAATCTTAAAAAAAAAATTAGGAAAACAATGCATGAATAAACAAGTTCAACAAGAAAGTAGGCACCATCTAAAACAAAAAACAGCAGAAATCTAGAGTTAAAAAATACAACTGAACTGAAGAATTCAGTAGAGAGTTTCAAAAGTAGACTTAGCCATGCAGAAGAAAGAACTTGTGACCTAGAGGACATTGAAAGGGATATTGAGCATTATCCAGTCAGAGGAGCAAAAACTAAAAAGAATGAAAAAGAGTGAAGAAAGCCTATGGGAATTATGAGACACAATGAAAAGAAACAATATTCACATTATGGGAATTCCAGATGGAGAACAGAATGAGAAAAGGACGGAAACTATATTTAAAGCAATCAGAGAACCTAGGGAGAGAAATGGACATTCAGATCCACAAGACCCAAAAGATCCCAAGTAGGTTGAACCCAGATGAACTATGCTGAGACACTTTGTAATGAAGTTGTCAAAAGTCAAAGACAAAGAATTTTAAATGCAGCAAGAGAAAAGAGAGAAGTTACATACCAGGGAATTTCCATAAGACTATTGACAAATTTCTCAATAGAACTTTTTAGGCCAAGAGAAAATTAGATGACATATTCAAAATATCTAAAGAAAAGAACTGACAACCTAGAATTTTATACCCAGCAAAGTCCTTCAGAAACAAAAGGATAAAGGGACGCCTGGGAGGCTCAATTGGTTAAGCATCCAACTCTTGATTTTGGCTCAGGTTGTGATCTCAGGGTCGCGGGATCGAGCCCCATGTTGGGCTCCATGCTAAGCATAGAGTCTGCTTTGGATTCTCTCTCTCTCCCTCTCTCTCTGCCCCTCCCCTGTTCTCTCTCTCAAATAGGTAAATAAATCTAAAAAAAAAAAAAAAAAGGAAACAAAGGAGTAGTTTCCTGAACAAACAAAAGCTGAAGGGCTTTATTAGCACCAGACCTGCCTTACAAGAAATGCTAAAGGGAGATCTTTGAGCAAAAATAAAAGAATGCTAATTAACACCATAAAAACAGATAATGTAAATCTCACCAATAATGGCAAATATATAGTATAGTTAGATTCTGCAATATAGTAATAGTGGTGCATAATTCACTTAATCCTAGTTTAAAAGTTTTAAAAAAGTGGGGGGGAGTCTTTGTTTATTTGTTTGATGGTTGCTATTTCCTTGTCAAATTTCTTGGGTTTTTTTATGCATTGTTTTCCTAACTCTGTTTAGTTGTCTGTGTTTTCTTGTAGTTCACTAAACTTTCTTAAGAGGATTATTCTGAATTATTTGACAATTTATAGACTTCCATTTCTTTAGAGTTAATTATTGGAGCTTTATTAATTTTCTTTGGTGGTGTCATATTTACCTGAGTTTTCAAGATCTTTTTTTTTTTTTCATGATCCTTGATTCCTTATGTTGGTATTTGTACATTTGAGTAATCAGACTCCTTTTCTAGTCTTTACAGATTTAGTTTGGCAGAGATAGTTCTTCACCAGTCAGCTCTGTTTGGATTTCTTGATATTGTCTTTGGGCAGGTGGGGCAAGCTGTTGTCTATTTTTGGGTGAGGTAAGTGTTTGAGTGCTGAGGATTTGGTGGGGGATTGTGCCACTGGCTGAGAACAGTTGGATAGAACTGCTGGTTTGGTTCCCTACCCAAGTGAGGCTGTAGGATGGTCTCTGCGGTTGCCTGGATTTTTAGGTTAGGCTTATTACATGGTTGAGACTGAGTGTTCTATTCATTACTGGATGGGGCTATGAGTTAGCTTCCCTGCCCTAGCAGGGCAACAGGACAGGAGCCAGGCCCTAATACCGCTCATTGTTTAGGGACTCAAATCGGGCCAGAGTGTACACTGAATTCCCTGGTCAGGTGAGGCCACTGGTTTTTCTCTGCAGATGGGGGAAGCCTCGGCTGTGCTCTCTGTTCCAGTGCCAGAGTAAGTAGTGCTGTTGAATGGACTATGTAGTTTCCTGTGTGTTAGGTTCTCTGGTCAGATGGGCTGAAGGCTGTATTCAGCAATGAGGGGGCTAGAATTAGATGCCCAGATGCAGTGGAAGAACCAGCTTTAAAGCTGCTAAAGCTGTTTGTTTGTTGTCTTAATTCAAGCCAACCTACATCCCAAGTTCCCTCACTGAACAGGGCCGCTGGGTTTTCTTGTCAAACTGTTGGCTCTGCTACATACTTTTTGGTTTGAGTGTTGCTGGGCCACAGAGTTTCCAGGGGTTTCCAGGAGTTGTCACCATCCCTGCTAGTGAGATGGGGTCGAAACACACTGTTCACAGGGATATGGCTATGTTGAAGCTCCTTTGTCTGGGTGGGAGGGGGAGGGGCTACTTCAGGCTACTCTGAATTTTCTCAACAGCTTCTCTCATTGGGAGGTGCCAGGAATTACCCTCAGTATTGGCTATGAATTAATCCCTCTGCCTACGTGTAGTGTGGGGACACTCCACTGCCAGCACTGGCTTTGTTCTGGGAGCAATCAGCTCTGCCTGTCCACTTCTCTGCTCTGGCTGCTGGACCACACAATTCTAGGAGTAGTTGTCCGCGCTTCTGGTCAGATGGAGCCAGAAGACACTGTACAGCAGGTGGGGCTGTGATTCAGCTCCTTGGCCTGGGCTTGGGGCAAGCCCAGCTTTAGGGCTGGCAGAACTCATCTGAGGAACCAAATCAGGCAGATCTGTAATCTGTAGAGTTCCCTGGTCAGAGTGTGGTCTGGTCTTGGTTCTACAGATGAGCAAAACCCCTGGTTGAGATGACGACTTGGGCACTTCTGGTTGTTGTGCTGGTTGTTGTAAGCCCCTCTCCCCTTGGTCACGGATTCCCAGTGGCTGGGCCCTGCAGATTCCTCTGCAATCCCCGTGGTGTGAGATCAGAGTAGGGGCTCCCTTAAAGTGACCTACAATGCTGGGGATGACTGGTTTTCCCTCCTAGGTCTCTTTTTCCCTCTGGAAGCTCCAGAGGCTCAGAGGAAACCTCTTCATGTGGTGTTGTGCTATCCTGGAGGAGGGGCCATTGTGGTCAACATGTAGCCACTTCTTTGTCTTCTAGTGCAGTGTGTCTTGCTCTGTGTGGTGCAGGGGGTGCTTTCAGCCTTACCTTTGTGTTCTAGGATTCTCTCAGTGGTGTTTTATTCTTGAACGGTTCTTTATATGAGGGGGAGCAAAGTCAGGAACAACCTATATCACCATCTTGTTGATGTCACCCCTAAAAATTTTTTATTATGAAAAGAATACATTCTCTCTGTAGAACGTTTGGAAAATACAGAAAGGTATACAATAGAAAACAAAAAGCACCTAGGGATCCACTAACCAGAGATAATCGTTGCTATCATGTATATATGTTAATAAGTTAACCCATTTGTTGTATGATTTTAGACATTAACAAAGTAACATTTATTCATTCTATATGGAAGAATGGCAAGGGCTTGATTATAATTAACAGCAATGAAGTGTTTGTCTTTACCAACTCAAAAAATATGTCAGTGACCCAAGTCACTAAATACTCATTTTAAAGATGAAGAAAATTGCTAATTTGAATTATTTTACAATAAAAAATGACCAATCCACTTCTATAAATTATTCTTCTTTGTTTGGGAGAAAAGTAGAGCCAGTGAACAAATAAAATGTTTCATAATTCTCCAAATCTTGTCCCAAATGTGTTATTGATTGTGACAGCAATTGCACTTTTAAGCATTCACCCAAACTGTGGAGAAATGAAATTGTTGATTTCTCTTTGAAGGTCTACATTGCTACTAGAGGATCCAGTTTGCTACTTAATGCAAGAAACTGATTATCAACAAAAAGATTTAATAGCTGAGCTAGTGATTCTAAAAATTATTTTCAAAACTTGATTTAAAAAGAATGTATATGTTTCATATTCTGCTCTGCTGCTGACCCCTGTCCTTAGAAATATACATTTCAGTATTTGAGTCACTTGTGAAAAATCACAAGTTAAAATCTGAGATTATGAAGTCCAGCTTAAAACTTCACAGTAAAAGGGGCGCCTGGGTGGCTCAGTCGGTTAAGCATCTGCCTTTGGCTCAGGTCATGGTCCCAGAGTCCTGGGATCGAGCCCCGCATCGGACTCCCCGTTCCGCGGGAAGCCTACTTCTCCTTCTCCCACCCCCCCTTGCTTGTGTTCCCTCTGTAGCTGTGTCTCTCTCTGTTAAATAAATAAATAAAAATATTAAGAAAAAAAAAACCTTCACAGTAAAGTGTATCTTTTAGTAATGTTCTTTAATATTTGAACAAAAAGAATGTTTGATTTGGCAATGCCAGTGCGAACCCCAAATGCTGCCTGCTCTTGACTATGGTTTAATTTAAAGGCAGCTGTGAAATAGCTTTATACTAATTTGATTTTTTTATATTAAATAAAAATGAAATGGAAATTGGTGATTTACTTGACAGATATTGGACCTTGAAAATTAAATAATTGTTCTAAAAACATTAGCTCAGTGCTGATTTGAAATGCCTGCTTTGTAATTAGTCATGAGTGAAATGTGTGTTTAGCTCAAGTTGTGTTTTTGGTTTATATTAGCATGAGTTGATTATAAAGTAAAGGAAAAATACAATCCAAATATCTCTGCAAGCCTCTGAGTTTTTTTCATCCTGAGATATTAGTTAGGTTGATAATTTTTTAACTCTTCTGTTAGTCTCTTAATTATTGACTTTTCTTCCTATTCTTTCTAATCAGGCAAATCTGGTCCTGATACTAGAGTAAATGAGGGTGTGTGTGTGTTTGTGTGTGTGAAAAATCAGGAAGTGATCAACTTTCAGGTTAAAGAACCAGTAGAGAGAAGACTTTCTAAGTGAGAGTCTTAGGGCACCTCTTTTAAAACGAAAATTTTGAGTACATTTATTTTATTGGCTGAATTATGATAGATTTGTGGCTTTGGGGAATAGAAAGGATTCTTTGGCTCAGTCGAAGTCAGGGCATTCATTTAGCATCTACTCTGTGGCTGGTCCTGTATTCAATGGAGAGCAGCCTGGTTCAATTATTCTGGAACACATATGTGCAGCTTGTTTTATTTGTCAGCCCAAGCATGGAGTATAGGTGAATTAGTTATACGTACCACCCTGCCCCTATGTGGGGAAAGCTAAAGTTCTCCCTGATAGAGAAATTTGGCGGAATTCTTGAGGTAAGAAAATCAGGCTTTTTTGACCATTATTTTGGAGGGTGTGCTTCTAAATAAACAAGAACTACCATGGCCATAATGACATTGGGAGCTCAGATACATGGTTTCTTATATTCTCAGGTTTCTTATCCCTAGAGTCAGCGTCAGGCTTTGGTGTGTGAGGTAGAGGCCAGATCTTTGAAGACCAGGTAAGGCATTGAGAAATAGAGGGCTGGTTGTGCGTGGAGGGAGGGAACTAGTAGGGAAGATCCATGGTTGACAAATTCTGAGGCATGAAAATATTCCAGGTCTTTCAGCACAGATGGGGTGTGTGTGTGTTTGTGTGCACATGTGTGTATAACCAGATGACATCTCCAACTGGTCTGTGACTCTTTTTAAGTATCATAGGCCCTACCAGTGTTTTGAATGGATAGTGATGTCCTTCCAGACCCACATGGAGACATCACATGAGTATAAAATCAAGGCATCAGGCAAAGTGTAATGAACAGCATTTGAAGGTAATTGCTGAATCTAGACATTGTTGTAAGAGACTTACTTTCATGTGCCAGGCATACTCTATAAGCAAGCTGACTGAATATACGGGACTAAATACAGAATAAAGAACATATTGCAAAGGAACTACATTCATAACTTTAGTGCCAGTGGCTCTTCAGAACCATATTTTGCATTTCTAATTTGGGACCAGCACCAGAACAATAGGTGCTCAGTGTTTAACCATTGAATAATAGAAAATCTGGAATGTCCAGGGGATGTATTTTCCTTCTTTTTAAACATTTTCTTCTGTTTTTAAACAGATCGAACTGAGCTTATTTATCGTACCTTCTGGTATTTGTTTTATATACATGCCTAATTTATATACTTGAAGCATACATACCTCACTTTGTATTCTGTTTTTATTCATTATATCATGTGTTCTTTTTCCTTTTTTGGTTTACTTTTTAAATATATTTTTGAATAGGTAATAACATACACATGATTCAATATTCAAGAGGAACAAAAGGGAATAGAGTGTAAAGACTACCTCCCTCTTGTATCCCCCAGCTACCCAGTTTTCTTCCCCAGAGTCAACCAATACTATAAGGTTCTTATATTTCTTTCCAGAAATATTTTACTAACATACAAGTAAATAAATATCAATGGTGTTGCCCTTCTACACAGTAGTCTACTATACATACTTTCTTGTACCTTGCCTTTTTCACTGAACAAGATTATCTTAGAGTTCATTCCATGTTGTCTATACTTTTAAAAAAATCGCCTGGGATTTGTCATCAACCTAAATTACTCCAGTCTGCCACGGACCACAGCCTCTCCCTCACTTCCCCAACATGTACTTCCTGACTTCATCATGATGTCTCATCTCCTGACTCCTTACTGTTCTGCCAATCTATCGGCCTCCTTTGATCTTTTCCTGTCTGCCCAGACAACATTGTGTTTAATCATGTTCAACTGCCTTGGTGCATTGACTCTTTGCTGCAGTTCTTTTCTAGCTGATAAAACTCTAACCATGGATTGATTAGTCCAAACATCCTTTCCATTTCTCACACCTGGGCCGCTGGGTGCCACAACACATTTATGATAACTGATTTCACAGATTCCATGTGCCCAGAAGTTCATGTCCCTAATAAGCTCCTCAACTCATTGTCTCCAGTCACTCTTCTACTAGAATGATTTTCCTAACATACAAAAATCCCATGAAGTCAATCCCTCCTCCACTCATCTACATCTACCACTAATCTACTCTGTCACTACAGATTAGTTTTGCCTGCCTTAAAACTTCATATAAATCGACTCACACAGTATCTACTCTTTCAACTCCTTTTACTCAACATGTTTTTGAGGTATATCCATGTTATTATGTGTATCAGCATTTCATCTCTTTTAATTCTGAGTAATATTCTGTGAACATACAGTAGTTGTTTTAAATCTGTTCACCAGTCCTTCACATCTGAGATAATTTCATCTTCTGTATTTTCTCTGTTTTCTCTGAAACTTGCTGGCTGGTTAGATGATGGACTCCTGGACTGATCCTCTAAATATTCTATCCTTAATGTTGTCTATATCTTTGACTTTTTTCTCCCTACACTCAAGGAGAGTCCTTAGAATTTATATTTTGTTGTTTTATTTATTTTTAAAAATTTTAAAAATTTGTTTATCTCTACCCCCAAAGTGAGGCTCAAACCCACAACCCCAAGGTCAAGAGTCACATGCTTTTCTGACTGAGCCAGTCAGGCACCCCTCTTTTGTTGTTTTCAAGGACTTTTTTAGATCAGTTAGGCTTACAACAAAATTGAGAAGGTGGTATAGAGATTTCCCAGATACCTCCTGCCCCACACATGCCTAGCCTCCCCCCATTGTCAATATCACTCACCAGGATGGTACATTTTTTTTTTTTTTACCAAGGATGAACCTACATGGACATATCATAATCACCCAAAGTTTATAGTTTACCATAGGGTTTACTCTTGGTGTTGTATGTTCCAATTCTATGGGTTTGGACAAATAATATAATGATATATTCATCATTATCATACAGAATATATACAGTGCCCTAAAAATCCTCTGTGCTCTACCTATTCATCTCCCCACCCCTGGCAACCACTGATCTTTTTATAGTTTTGCCTTTTCCAAAATGTCATGTGGTTAGAGCCATATAATTATGTACTTTTCATATTGGCTTCTTTCACTTAGTAATATGCATTTAAGGTTCCTCCATGTCATTTCATGGCTTGATAGCTCATTTCTTTTTAGCATTGAATAATATTCCATTGTCTGGATGTACTACAAGTCCTTTACCTACTGAAGGACATCTTGGTTACTTCCAAGTTTTAGCAATTACGAGTAAAGCTGCTATAAACATCCATGTTCAGTTTTTTGTTTGAACATGTTTTCAACTCCTTTGGGTAAATACCCAGCAGTGTGATTGCTGGATCATATAGTAAGAGTATATTGTTGTTGTTGGTTTTTTTTTTTTTTTTAAGATTTTACTTATTTGAGAGAGCAAGAACATGAGAGAGCACAAGCGGGGGGTGGGGGCAAAGGGAGAGGGAGAAGCAGTCTCGCCACTGAGCAGGGAGCCTGACGTGGGGCTCAATCCCAGGACCCAGAGATCATGACTTGAGCAGAAGACAGATGCTTAACCAACTGAGCCACATAGACTGCCCTATATTTAGTTTTGTAAGAAACTACCCAAACTGGAGCGCGCCTGGGTGGCTCAGTCTGTTAAGTGTTTGCCTTCGGCTCAGGTCATGATCTCTGGGTTCTGGGATTGAGCCCCGCATCTGGCTTCCTGCTCAGCAGGGAGTCTGCTTCTCTCTCTCTCTCTCTCTCCCCCCCCCCCCTCCCCACTGCTCCTTCTTTCTCTCTCTCAAATAAATAAATAAAATATTAAAAAAAAAAACTACCACACTATCTTCCAAAGTAGCTATACCAGTTTGCATTCCCAACAGCAATGAATGAGAGTTCCTGTTGCTCCATATTCCAACCAGCATTTGGTGGTGGTGATGTTCTGGATTTGGGCCATTTTATAGATGTGTAGTGATATCTCGTTGTTTTAATTGACATTTCCCTGGTGACATATGGTGTGGAGCATCTTTTCATATGCTTATTTGCCATCTGTATATTCTCTTTGGCAAGGTGTTAAGATTTTTGTATGTTTGGGACAATAGTCCTTTATCAGATATGTCTTTTGCAAATACTTTCTCCCAGTCTGTGGCTTGTCTTCTAATTCTCTTGATCTTTTCTTTTTGTGTGTGCAGAAGTTTTTAGTTTTAATGAAGCACAACCTATCATCTATTTCTTTTATGGATAGTACCCTTGGTGTTGTATCAAAAAAGGCATCACCATACCTAAGGTTCTCTAGGTTTTCTCCTATGTTTTTTCCTAGGAGTTTTATAGTTTTGCATTTCACATTTAGGTCTATGATCCACTTTGCTTAGTGTTTTGTGGAGAGTGTAAGGTCTGTGTCTAGATTCATTTTTTTGCAGGTGCATGTCCAGTTGTTCCAGCATCATTTGTTCAAGAGACTATCCTTGGCTCCATTGTCAAAGATCAGTAGACTATATTTATAGGCGTCTGTTTCCGGACTCTCTATTCTGTTCCTTTGGTCTTTTTTTTTTTTTTTAAAGATTTTATTTATTTATTTATTTGACAGAGAGAAACACAGCGAGAGAGGAACACAAGCAGGGGGAGTGGGAGAGGGAGAAGCAGGCTTCCCGCAGAGCAAAGCCCCGATGCAGGGTTCGATCCCAGGACACTGGGATCATGACCTGAGCCGAAGGCAGATGCTTAACGACTGAGCCACCCAAGCACCCCACTGTTCCTTTGGTCTATTTGTCTATTCTTTTACCAATACCATGCTGCCTTGATTACTAAAACTTTATAGTAATCCTTGAAGTTGGTAGCATCAGTCTTTCAATTTTGTTCTTCTCCTTCAATATTGTGTTGGCTGTTCTGGGTCTTATGCCTTGAATACAAACCTTAGAACCAGTTTGTCAAGATCCATAAAATAATTTGTTGGGATTTTGATTGGGGTTACACTGGATTGGTAGGTCAAGGTGGGAAGAACTGACATCTTGACAATATTGAGTCTTCCTATGCATAAAGATGGAATACATATTTATTTAGTTATTTGATTTTGTTCTTCAGAGCTTTGTAGGTTTCCTCATATATTGTTTATTTTGACAGATTCATACCTAAGTATCTCTTTCAATCAGGTGCAAATGTAAATAGTATTGTGCTTTTAATTCCAGAGTCCACTTGTTCATTGTTGCTATATAGGAAAACAATTAATATTTGTTTATTAACCTTGTAAATGGCAACCTTGCTATGATCGCTTATTAGTTTTAGGAGATTTTTGTGGGCTGTTTTGGATTTTCTACATAGATTAATCATATCATCTATGAACAAAGATAGTTTTACATCTTCTTTCCTAACTTCTGTCCCTTTTATTTCCTAGTCCTACCTTATTGAATTACTAAGAACTTCCAGTATGATGCTGAAAAGGAATGATGAGAGGAAATATCCTGCCTTATACCTGATCTTAGTGGGAAAACTTTGAGTTCCTCACCATTACATGTGCTATTAGCTGTAGGTTTTTTGTAGATAACATTTATCAAGTTGACGAAGTTCCTTTCTATTCCTAATTTACTGGGGGTTTTTATCCTGAATGGGTATTGGATTTTGCCACATGCCTTTTTTTTTAAATTTTCCTTCTCTCTAAAGAATTTCTTTTCTTTTTTTTTTTTTTAAGATTTTATTTATTTTATTTGAGAGAGAGAGGATGAGAGAGCATGAGAGGGAGGGGGGAGGGCCAGAGGGAGAAGCAGACCCCTCCACTGAGCAGGGAGCCTGACGTGGGACTCAATCCCAGGACTCCAGGATCATGACCTGAGCCGAAGGCAGTCGCTTAATCAACTGAGCCACCCAGGCGCCCCTCTAAAGAATTTCTTTTAACATTTCTGGTAAGGCAGGTCTACTGGCAAAAAACCCTCCAATTTTTGTTTTTCTGAGAAAGTCTTTTTTTCTCCTTCACTTTTGAAGGATAACTTCTCAGGGTACAGAATTTTGGGTGGGTGGGGATTTTTTGTGTGTCAACTTTTTTTTTTTTTTTAAGAGAGAGAGAGCAGGGGCGGGGAGTGGCAGAGGGAGAGAATCTTAAGCAGGCTCCACACCCAGCATGGAGCCTGATACCGGGCTCAATCTCACAACCCTGAGATCACGACCTGAGCGGAAATCAGGAGTCGGGAGCTCAACTGACTGAGCTACTCAGGTGCCCCAATTATCTCAACAGTTTAAATATTTCACTCCACCCTCTTGCCTACATGGTTTCTGAGAAGTCAGCTGTAATTCTTACCTTTGTTCCTCTATAGGTAAGGTGTCCCCCCACCCCAGCTTCTTTTAGGATTTTTTTCTTTGATTTTCTGTAATTTGAAAATGATAGGCCTATGTGGGGTTTTTTTGGGCAGGGGGGGTGGAGCATTTATCCTGCTTGGTATTCTCTCAGGTTTCTGGATCTGTGGCTTGGTGTCTGATATTAATTTGGGGGGAAATTTCAGTCATTATTGTTTCAAATATTTCTTCTGTTCATTTCTCAAGGAAACGGCATAGGCTTGGAGTCCTCAAGTATGGATAAACAGTGTGACAGATCTACTCTGTGACTGGGATCCTGACCTTTAATTAATATGTGCCCTTAGGCAATAGTTTCCTTGTTTGTGAAAATGGTCACAACAATAATGTCCTCCTTGGGATTTGTGTGAAGTGAAATGAAATAATAGATTGCAAGTTGCTACCTGGTACAGTGCCTGGTTCATTGTAAGTCTGCCTCCCTTCTACAAGAAGTATTTTCTAATTTCTCCGTTTCCATCAGGTATCAACCAGAAAACACTGTCTCTTTGGGCTGTTCACTGCAACCTAAAAATATGGGGAAAGACGAAATGGAGAAAAAACTGCAAAAGAAATCATTCCTTTAGAAGACATTTTTGTTAAGATCACTGATATTGATCTGACACAGCCTTGGCACAGCTATGAGCTATGTACCATGTAATCAATATTGATTAACGAAAAGAAAGAGGAGGAAAAAGTGACTAACAGTCCTCATCTCTGTGAATGCTATGTTAACTTAAATTTTGACTTGATTCTCTACAATGATTAAATTTACTCTGTGTTCTCTAGTTAGATTTATTTCTCCATAAATTTCCAATTGCCAAATTGTGATTGAAATCATTAGGTATTCTTTCTTGGCCAAATTTTTATTTTTATTTTTTTAGAGAGGGAGAGAGGGGGTGATGGGTAGAGGGAGAGGGAGAGAGACAGTCTTAAGCAGGCTCCACTCCCAGCATGGAGCCCAACATGGGGTTTGATCCCACACCATGGATCATGACCTGAGCTGAAATCGAGTTGGCGGCTTAATTGATTGAGCTACCCAGGCACCCCAAAAGTCTGTATGTCTTATCATTCCTATTTTATGAGAAGAAGAAAAAGCACTTTGAGCTTTTGGGATAAGAGGGAAGGAAAAAGCTGTTATTTTAATAAGACACTACTCCTTAATTAGCTTATTTTGAACAAAAGAATTGTTTCCAAGCATCACTATGGGGGAAGGTAAGCACTGTTGATGCCTATTTTGTGAGACCTGGGGCCATTCAGAGAAGAAACCAAACACTATGTGATTCTTTGGGAGTAGCTAGCAATTTATCCTAAGGAACAATGCAGTTAGCCCTAAAACATATTCCTTTAAGCCTTCCAATGTCTCATTTTCTGAGAAAGTGTTGATCTCAAATCCAGTATAGCTCAAATAATTTGAAGCATAAGGATAGAGAGGTCATCAGATTCATGCAAATAATAAACTATATTTTCCTCCAATTTTTAGGGGCATATTAGATCTATGCAGCTGGGAAACTTAAAAACAAGTTTTATTTTCTTTTTCAGAAATTTCTTAGCATACATATACCATAAAAAAAAATTTAGAAAGTATCTCTTGATTTTTCTGCTCAATATTGAATTGTGACATTATTCTTTTTCTTCCTTCAAGAAAAAAATGAACTCCCAAAGCCTTAAAAAAACCTTGGAGAAAAAGAGAATTTGCTGAGAGGAATGCTATTATCCTCTTGCAAATCCTTTCCTTTCTCTTATTCTCAATCCTGCTG
The DNA here is from genome assembly GCF_054177405.1 of Leptonychotes weddellii. Classification (NCBI taxonomy): domain Eukaryota; kingdom Metazoa; phylum Chordata; class Mammalia; order Carnivora; family Phocidae; genus Leptonychotes; species Leptonychotes weddellii. The sequence goes on from NC_138370.1 coordinate 94,381,521, forward strand.
CCTCATGCCTGGACAATAACACAACATAGTTTCAGTGTGGTGATTGGTGCTATAAAAATGCAAAGTAAAATAGAAACCCACAGTAGCCTCCTTCAGGGTAAAGATGGGTTCTGACAACAGAGAAAGCCAAAACCCTAAAAGCATAGGAAAGCAAAACTCAGAATTAAACAATTTCTAGATCCTGATTATTTTTAAAATAGAAGCACTAAATGCTGTATTTTCAAGCATAGAATGAGAGAGGAAGAAAATTTTTAATCACTACTGAGAACAGGTCAAGAAGAAATACATTTAAGAAAGATTAGACAAAGAATTTTCTGTTAATCAGTGTTATTTAAAAGGGGGATATATTTGAGACATGGGTAAAATATCTTTCTTTAGCTATCTATCAAAACCTTATCTATGATGAGATCTCCTCTCTTTGGGAAAATTAGATGTTATATACCCAGAATACAGAAAATAATAGCATCAAGGAGATTTCCTTTCTCTGTCCAACCCCAAGAGTTGTGATTTACAAAAATACTGAAATTAGCATTAAATGTTTCTGTTCTACACAACAATGTTTACATTGTAGTTCAAGAACAAGTTTTAAACATCGGTTTTCAAGTTACAGAAGCCCATATCAACCCAAATGGTCCATCTGCTTGGTCCTTAACTTTAACTGTGGAGGACTTCTATGATATAACTCACCCCACTTCAGCCCACTTCAGAGAGCTCTCATCTGAAATTTATTTTCAATCTTTGACAAAGACTACAAAAGACAAAGGTGGCCTCCAGAAGGCCAGTGGCTGGTAAATAATAATTTCTGATTATAAATGTTCCCAAATTTACCTGGAAAACACAAAGAAGAAAACACTACCCAATGGCAAAAAAAAAAAAAAAAATATGCTCTATAAATATTTTTCTCTCCAGGATGTATGTGTTTATATTTCCCTGCAATTATCCAGATATACATATTGTCTACAAATTGGAGTCATACTAAGCATTACATCATGATTTTAAAGATTAAATATCTGTCAAAAATATTATAAAGTCTGCATGATATTTCATTATTGTGAAATATATTGTTAGACTCCTATTGGTAAGTATGGGCAAGCTTAAAAGATTCACGGGTGAAGTGCTAAAAGTATAAAAGTATCTTTGACACTTGGGAATGTACAATTTGCCTGAAAAAGGTAAGCACAAGTAAATTTTAGTGGTAAAGAAATAAAAATGGGGAGCAGAAATAATTTGGGCACCTGAATACAGAGAATGAGGCTTAAGGCAACTGGCCCTATGTGCCTCATTGCCCCTTCTCCCAACATGTCTGATATCTGGCTAAAATGTGTTTCGAATAGCAATTGGAAAGAAAAAAACATATACCAGAGGAACGACAAGCAATCTGAGAAGGAATCTGGCAAGTGGTTCTGTGTGTGTGAGGAGAAACATTCATCTACACACATTACATAATATACAGACACAATGTATGCCTGGTAAGTCCATATGAAGTCCTTTTAACAGTCTGGAACCCAAGCCTTTTCCTTAGTCTATTGCATCTTGGCATCATTTCTAGCTGTTGAATAGAGAAATCCTCAAAACAAAAGTCTTGGGGCCTAGGCCTCCTTGTTCTCAAACTTGGCTGCTATCGGAACTGCTGGGGGTGGTGGTGTCTTGTATGTTTATTTCGGCTCAGAGGCCCACACCACTGACGCTTTTGGGTCTGACGGTTAGAAGCAGCCGGTACCATGCGTTTGTAATACGAGTCCAGATGGAAGGCTCTAGAGGGTGTCCCGGGAGAAACTGCTAAGTGATGGCCAGCCCAAAGTCTTGTTTGCAGCCGGCGGACCCCTGGACCCCGTCGTAGTCCCCCATGGTTCCGCCAGGGGGCGCCAGGACCTCGCCGCGCACCCAGCTCTCCCGGACCAGCTGCGGGACTTGCTAACTCTACGTGTGTCAGGAAGGGAACATGACCCCCGGGGGCGCGGCCGGCGGTAGGGGGCGCCTCCTCCAAACCCATCAGCGTTCGGGTTCCCTCGGATATCGCCCTCGCGTGAGATCCTGTTTTGTGTTTTGTTTTAAAAGCCTTCTCCGTCCGGGTACTGCTTGAAGGCGTAAATGAGAGACGGTGGGAGGGGTGCGAGGGGGAAATGGAGAAAAGAGGCGCTGGGGGACTGAATGCCTTCTTTAAATTACTGCTGACACCTCGGTTCCAGGCCCCTAAAATCTCAATCAACAATCCATTAGAACTCAACAGGAGTAAAACGAAATCCTCGTTTAAGTGTATTTATCCGATCTCCTTTCTCTCTTTCAAATGCAAAATCCATTTCAGCATATGCCCCCTTCTTTCTCTGGCCTTTCTCTCAAGACTGGCAGCCCATACCACTCTTGTAAATATGAAAGATGCTAATCATATGACATATCACGTCTCCGTCGGAGCCGGAATAAAGCCTTCAGATTTGGGATCATTGCCTCCAGACAACAGCTTCATCAGCCGGAAAGTTGGTTTTTTTCTCCTTTCCTTCAACTCTCAATCCCTTCTTTGTTTGGAGGAAAATGCAGCCGACTCGAGCCACCCAGGCCATATGGTTCACTCTGTATTTTCTTAGTTGAATTCTGTATTGTTTCTGTGACTTGCGAAGTTTTTTTGGAAGTGCGTATAAAGACATAGAAGAGCTACTTGTGCAGGGAGCGCTGCCCGGGCGCGCCGCGGCCGCCCCCTCCCGGCCTGGAGCCCCGGCCGTCGCCGCTCGGCGGAGTGCGGTGTCAGCGGTGGCATTATCGCACCGACGTGACCAACCACCGAGCCTGCCGCAGCTGTCTGGTTCGCTCGCCGTGGATACTCCGCGTCTCGCACGGCGCCTGGCACACGGTGGGCGCGCGAGAAATATTTGGGGGTATGAAAGCATGAATAACATCAGCTACAAGGGTCGAGCCCGAATGTTTTGGGATCTAAAATATACTTGGGGTCTCTGAAAAACAGACAAAACGTAGTCTCGCTCTCTCCCGACCCTATTACCCTGTCTTACTCTCTACATAACACACGGTTTCCTGATTTATGTAATTTTTTTTCTTTTTTACCTACTAATTCGAATGCAAGCTTTATGGTGTAGGAATCGCGTCTATCTTGGGTGCCGCATTGTTCCCAGAGGTTGATACAGTGCTTGGCACACATTGGGTGCCCGTTAAGTATATTTTGAACGCAGGAAGGAAGGATGATTGAATGAATGAGTTAAAGTGGGAAGTTGATATCCTATTCCCCAAAGATACGATTAAAGAAACGTCTCTCCTAAAGATTCAAATATATTTACCGCAATCTCACCCTTTTAATCTCTATCAGCAACAATAAAGAATACATTTCTTTCCAGAAGAGAATTCGGTGTTGGGGGGGGGCTGTTTTTTCTTTAGCGGGGAAAATAGAGGGGGAAAAAATCAGCTTTCAGATCTTTATCCATTGCTCTGAATAAGTTTTGTGTTTTCCAGGTTCGGTACTGTCCGGGCTGGGGAGGAGGCTGCCAAATTTCCTTTCTCTCAGTCTAACTCCTTATACAAACCCCAAAGGGCCCTTTCACCAAATCATTAAATTCTACAGAGGTGGTCAAGCTCGCACTGCTTTTCATGCAACGGAGAAAGAAAAGGGTCCTTGAAGTTTAGAAGATGCCCAAGGAAAACTCCTTGAATGACATCAAAAGAATGAGTTTCCATAGCTGTTGAAGCACGAGGGCCGTGTATCCGCACAAAGGGGGACCGGGGCACCGGGACGGGCCCAACGCTCTGTCCCAGGACAATTGGGTCACTGAAATAGGGAATTAATTACCATTGGAGAGTGGGCAGCCCATTCACCACTGGCTGAGTTTTATTAAACGCCAATATAAATAACAAAACAACTCTTGTGGCTGCACTATTCCTACACGCCAAAGGAAGGATTATGCTGGGGATTAACATCTTAAAGTCTATGAGACTTTCTGACTCAAGGCTCGGAGCTGGTAATCGTGTTTGTCTCCTGGTTCAGCGATTAGTGCTCTCTTTCTTGCACTTTCCCCTGGATAGCCAATGTCCCTTTTTGCAGGCACAGAGGACTAGGGTGGGGGAGCCTTCTTTCACTAGTGGGCCCCCAGGCCCCCATTCACGCGCCGGCTGTTCTTTTCCCCTTACCTGAGGAAAACAATCAGAAAGCTGGCGGGGATTGGCAAAATCTTCTAACAGTGATTTCTTTCCTCCCTGGGAAAGAAGAGGGGCACTTGGGTCGCATCAGGGGTGAAGAGAAGCCTGCAGGGCGCTGCCTTTCCAGAGCGGGTGGGGAGAGGTTAGGGTCGGGGCAGAAGAAAGGGAGCCTCCCAGCACTTGCTGGGCAGATTTCGCCACCATCAAGACGACCTTGGGCGTCAAGCTCGGTTTCCTGAATATTTGGTTTGAGACACCAAAGCACTTTGTGCGGGCTTGGGGCAAGGATCTCGGCAATGGGGCTTCGGGGCAAGGGGATGATCTTCCTTGCCTTGCATCTCGTCTCGTGGATGTCTCCGCGGCTACCAGCATACGAAAGGGGGAAGGGCTGGCGCGGTGAAGCTCGCGCCTCTCCCGGACTAGGTTGATGCGGAAACCTCCCCGGACGGGATCCGAGGGGGAAAACCAGGGGAGGCGGAGAATTCCGTGCAGGGGTCCAGGACGAAGTGGGGCGTGAGTTTACATAGCTATTTCTCCGGGCTTCCTTGACTCCCCGGAAGGGGACCGCCAAAAAATCCGAGCTCACACTAGCTCCCAGCGCTTGTCATAACAAATAACGAACTCCGGCATTGATTGCGAGGAGTCCTCGGCTGGGAAAGCTACTCTCTCCCGGTCCGGCTCCCCCGGCTCTGGAAACTGCATTTGTAGCCCCCCAGGGAAGAACTAACGATGTTCAGGATTGGCTAACTTGTTCTCGCCATCTTTCCGCCTTTCTGAGAGCTCACTCGGAGGATCAGGACTTAGGGTACAAAAACCCCCTTGGCAGGCACGTCATCCTGTCCTTTTAGCAGAGAGTAGATGCACCCTCTCCATGCAAGAAGGGTGATTTACCGGGAACTGGGGGACAGGCTCGCTGCGCAGGCAAACTTTTCCTCTTGCACTCTCTGGGAAAAGCACCCCACTTCGCGGCCTCCCCACCCCCCACTACCCCATTCACCTGCAGCAGCAAGAGTTTGGGGAGGAGACCATTTGTCCTCTTTGGCCACTTGTGAGGTCAAAGTGTGGATGGGATGTAGCCTATGGCCCCACAGCAACACCTACCCTAAACTTTAGGGCTTTTGGGTGGCCTCAAAGTTCAAGCTTCTTAGAAGCAACAAAGACTTTCTAAAGATCTCCACCTTTTCACCCCTCCCCTTACTTCACTTTTCTCTGGCTACAAGCATTCGACCCCTTTTCTTTCGAAGGCTTAGGGATGAGTTTAAATCATTGTGTTCCCATTTCTTGATAACTGCCTGCTTTGAGCTTTTGTTCTCTTAAAGTAGGATTGCACACTGAAAGAGGGGCTGAAGATGAACAGTTTGACCCTTCAGGACAGTTCACGCAGTGGACAGGAGCGGCCCTCGGTCACCATCCTCACTGATGCTATTCACGCGCTCCCCTCCCCCTTTGCATAATATTTCAGCTTCGTTTCATCTGGACAATCTTTTAGACCACACAAGTGCCTCTTGAATTTATTTAAGTTAAGAGTGCTAGAAGAGTCCAGCTAAGGATATTTGGCGTTGGTCACGTCTTCGCAAATCTGAGTACAAATCGAAATTTCTTTCTTTCAGCAAAACCGAGCAAAAATGCTGAACAAATAGAATTCTGCAACTGAGTGTGAATGGTTGGCTTCTGAATTTCACTACCGTTGTTAGACTATTCTTGGGGTTGTTTCTTTTCTTTTCTTTTTAAAAATAATATTCTTCATGGTGGGAAATATTTCCAGCAGTGTTCTACTACTGAGTGATGCTTCTCTCGAAAGCTATAATACAAACATACAACCAAAATTCTTAGAATTCCAAGATGATCTAAAGGGTGATTTTTTAAAACTCTTGTTCTTTGCACAGTAATCTAACATACACCACTGCATACACCCAAAGAAGCCCTTATTTCAAAGATAAAATTCTGTAATGCCCACGATATCTTTATATTTACATAGATTGGAGGTTGACTGATGTCAGTGTTTGAACATGTACACAACCTGAAGTTTCTTGGCACAATTTTTTCTTTTAAAGAAAATTTCTGGAATCAGAAATGTGAAATTTACCCTAATAATATTTTACCTTTACTAAATATCTGCAGAGGACACACCTAAATATGCATTATTCACTTCTTACAGACAGTATAGAAAGTTTGGATTTTGACAAGAGAAAGCATGTACCCTTTTGGTGCATCATAAAAACATAAAATCCTGGGAGAACATAACAACTGGGGAGTCAGACACCCAAATGCTGTTAACAATCAACTAAAGAAATCCATTGTGTGTTTCACTAGCACTAAGCATTAGACCCAGCTTGATCTCTGTGTCTGTTTAGAGTTATACAAGACTGATCAGGCTTTCCTTTAAAAGCCTCTTCTTAACTGGTTTCTGCTTCTGTTCTTCCCCCCCAATATATTTTATCATCAGATGAACCCAGCACTTCTAGCCAAACTGAAATTTTAAAACAACTGGTCCGAAGAGGTACCGTTCTACTGATACTAAAATAAACCCTTCTTGCTTTCTATTAGTCTATTGGCTTGTCTGTCTTTGTAGGCAACTCCTGTGTGAGATGTAGCTATCTACAGACTGACACTCCAGGTTCCTCCAATCATTCCAGTATTTATTTCTGGCAGTCTTTGATCATTCCCTCAGAACCCAGCTTTCTCATCCCCTGTCCCATTCAAATTAACCCCAAAATCTTGCATCCACTGCAGTGTTCCTGTGTTCCTTCAGTCTCGACCTGCTAGCCAAGACTTGAAGGCTTTCTTTTAGGGGGACTGTGAAGAGTATTTACTTGTTTGTTTGGTATCAGTGATCATCACCTGGAAAATAATGCTTACATGCAACCATGGTAAGCACTTCTGGTAACTTTTACTATGGATAGATCTTCTGCTTGATCCAACTCTTTCATGAAGTTCTGATTCTGCAGGTTCATGATATAGAACCAGAGACCCAAAGAAGTGTGAGAGAGGCAGATACTGTATTTTGGAGACTGAAAGTGTCTCTCCCTTCTTTATAAATTTTTGCACTTCTCACAAATGAAATCAAGCTGCTCGGAAAAGATGGAGGAGGTAACCTGGGGAAATAATGCTTTTAAATTTAGGGAACTTGTTTTTCAAAAGGGAGGAGAGGCAAAACACAAATATCAGTGAGCAAAGTGAAAATCGTGGCAGTCTTAAAATCATTTCGAGACAGAAGGAAGTCTGGAGTTTGGAGAGAGCTGAAGTGGGCAAAAGTCTTTCGTGGGATTCTAGTTTCCATTTTCTTTCCTTTGTGCCTTCCAATCCTGCTTACTCTCTGCAGAAAATATGAAATTAAAACCATGCCAAAACACTAACAACCACTTTCATCGTGCCCTTCTCTGAAATAAACTTTTCCCCCAATTCCTACAAACTGAATGAGACAGAGACCTGCAGACAATTATCTTTTTCTCTTGCCACTTTTCAACTCCCAACATTCCAAATGCTCCTTGCTTAAACTTAGTTTGCCGAAGGGATCTTAAGGGAGACTCTCCTATCTACCGGAGTCCAGATCCACCGCCACTACTCATGCATAGTCTAATGCTCGGCCCAGTACACACTTCTGGGGGCTCTGCTTCTGTCTCTAAGAAAAGTCAGCCACGTCGACAACAGGGTGGGCATGACCGTGAGGAGGAGGAGGAGAGGGAGGGCTGTCGAGCAATGCAGAACAAGCTTCCCCCGAAGTCCAGTCACCCTCAGCTCTATTTTCCCGTTGAAAAGCCGGGAGTATGGGGAGGACGGGCCCCTTGTCCCTACAACGCCCCCCAGCGCGGAGCAGAGGTCACGGAAATGTCAGCGTAGCCCAGGCGCCCGCGGGAGCTGCCCGTCGGCCGCTCCTCCCACTCCGCTCGCTGCCACCGTCGCAGGAAGTCACCTGGTTGTCTGGCCCCGCGGTAAACTGGGGTTAACCCGAAAAATAAAACAAAACAAACAAAACCTGTGTCAGTTCCCGGAGATTCAGTTTGTCACAGGTAAAATGAGGAGAGCCCTTTTAGCTCTAACACGTGAGTGCTTTTATTCTCACGTCCGCAAAAAGCCCATCAACCGCTCCCACCCTCGCTGTCTCTCCTTCTAGGAGACGCCTCGACGAACCCGCCAAGGTCCTCTTCCTTCACCCTCGCACGCCAGTCTCTCTGCAACCTAAACACGCTTGCCCACCAGGTGCCCACAACGCGCCACCCCTACCACATATTCCTCCCTTAACCAAATGACTGCGTTTTTAAAATCATTTACTATTTGATGCAGCTCCTAAGAGCCTTTGCCAAGAGACGCCGGGCAGCACCAGAGCGTAGCTGCTTTCGCCGGCATTCTGACCCCCATTAACTAATTCCTCGGATCCCGACGTCCGGGAGCTGAGAGGCCGGGCAGCGGCGGGTACTGTGCGGGCGCGCGCGCCAGGGCTGGGGCGGGGGGGGGGGGGGACGTGCGGCCGCAAGGATGGGGGCGGGGGCGGTAGCCTCGGTCTCCCCAAAGGCCCCCGGCGCCCCGGCCCCTAATGAGCGGCTGAAAGGGAGCGGGCTCCGGTGCGCGTGGCTCGCAGGCCTCCCGGAGTCCGGGGCGCCCTGATTGGCCAGCTGCGCCTCGCGACCTCCATTCATTAATAAATTAGCGGCACGCTCCAGCCGAGCGCGAGCCACCAATCACAATGGGCAGCGGCGGCGACAACAGCCGCAGCTTGAGCTGAAGCCGCCACCGCGGCTTCAGCCGCTCCGACCGCAGCCTCGAGCTCCGACAGGAGCTTTAGAACCATTTTATGCTGATTAGATAAAGGGGGAAAAGAGGCGGGGGCGATGGGAGGAGGAGGATGGATGGCAGGGCCGGGGAGGGGGGGAAGTGGGTGAAGAAAGAGAAAGAAATGAATGATGATAATGCAATGAAAAGAATAAGCCGGGGGGAGGGAAAAGCGGGGGAGAAGGGGGGTCGGCACAGGGGGAGGAGGAGGCGGCGGCCGGGGGTGGGGGGGAGGTGGGGGCCCCGGGGGCAGATCTGATTGTTTTCTTGGTGATATATAAGGGGTTTTAAGGAGAGTCGTGTGCCAGACACGCAGCCACTGAACCACAAGCAGCTTCGCTTTAACTGGAGTGCCCGGGAGTCGCGTGCCAGGAGCCGCACGGCCGAGGACTGACTGACAGACAGACACGCACCACCACCACAACACACGAGACCCGGGCGGATCGCCGCGGCCGCCGGGGCTCTTGGCAAACTCGCCCGTCGGATTGGTCCCCCGCGGAGCCGCGCCAGAGCCGCTGTTTTCAAGCGACGAGAAGGACGCAGCGCTGCGCTCCCGGCAGCGCGGAGAATCGCAGCACACGCCCAAATAATAGCGACGCCGAGACGCATTTAGGGAGCGAACGACGTAAGTATCCGCCCTGTGGCTTCTAACTTGCAAGGGTGTTTCCGGCACCCCGTTCCACCACGTCCGAACGCCCTTTGCTCGCGTAGAATCTTCGTCCCGGGGGCCGTAGCCCCTCTCCGCGCGGTACACAGCCTTGAGGTCAGCCCGCCGAGGGCGGGGCCCGGTTGGCTGGCTGGCGGCGGGGTCAGAACCAGGGGCTCTCCTGAGCTTGGAGAGCACTGGCGGGGTTTCCTCCCTAACTACGTTCTTCCTTGGCGCGGTTCCGAACCAGTCCTGGCGGGTGCGCGCAGGAGTACTTCCCGCGGACACCGAGAACGTGCCTCGGCCTCTATATTTACATCTCGTTTGGTTCTTTCTCCCTCCCCGCTCTCTTCGGTAGGATGTTTGTCAAATCCGAGACGTTGGAGTTGAAGGAGGAAGAGGACGTGCTGGTGCTGCTCGGCTCGGCCTCCCCCGCCTCGGCTGCCCTCACCCCGCTGTCTTCCAGCGCGGACGAGGAGGAAGAGGAGGAGCTGGGCGCGGCGGGCGGGGCGCGCGGGCCGCGTGGGGCCGAGGCGCGGCCGGGGGCGCTGGGCGGCTCGCCGGCGGGAGCCGAGGGCTGCCGGCCTGCGCGGTTGCTGGGTCTGGTGCACGAGTGCAGTAAGCGGCGCCCCTCCAGGGCGCGGGCCGTTTCCCGCGGCGCCAAGACGGCCGAGACGGTGCAGCGCATCAAGAAGACCCGTAGACTGAAGGCCAACAACCGTGAGCGCAACCGCATGCACAACCTCAATGCGGCGCTGGACGCGCTGCGCGAGGTACTCCCCACGTTCCCCGAGGACGCCAAGCTCACCAAGATCGAGACCCTGCGCTTCGCCCACAATTATATCTGGGCGCTCACCGAGACCCTGCGCCTGGCGGACCATTGCGGGGGTGGCGGCGGAGGCCTGCCGGGGGCGCTCTTTTCCGAGACCGTGTTGCTGAGCCCGGGAGGCGCTAGCGCCTCCCTGAGCAGCAGCGGAGACAGCCCGTCGCCTGCCTCCACCTGGAGCTGCACCAACAGCCCAGCGCCGTCGTCCTCGGCGTCCTCCAACTCCACGTCCCCCTACAGCTGCACTTTATCTCCTGCCAGCCCGGCGGGGTCTGACATGGACTATTGGCAGCCCCCACCTCCCGACAAGCACCGCTACGCACCTCACCTCCCCATAGTCAGGGACTGTATCTAGAACTGCCATCCTTGCTACCCGCGCCAGGCCTTAGTGGGTTCCCGTTCCTGTCCCTGACCAAGCCCTCCTCCCACCCCTCTCCTGTCCCCACTTCTATGCCCTGGAAACCATCTCACTTCACGGGGCAGATGTAGCCGTTCTGAATCCTGGGTTGTTTGCTGCATTCCCTGGCTAAGTGTTTCCTTCCTTCAGACGGTCTCTAATTTATTGACGGTGTAATGGAGCTTATTGTCAAAGAGGATGGTAGAATTTTGGGGGCGTTTCTTAAGGCTAAAAAGATGCTGGGAAGCGATGAAGGTGGCCTGTCTAAAGAGTTTGCAGAGCGGACTGACGCTCCTCCCCCTCTCTGTAACACCAGGGGGACTCGGAGCAGTTCGTGTGAATCTCCCAGGGGAAATGCAACTGGTTCCTCTGATCTCTTCACCTTTGCTTCTACATAGAGATGTTAATGTCGAGTAGAAACAAATGTATCTTAGCATCTGAATGATTTTACCGGTAATAATATTATCCACAGATTTGCAATGGCTGGCATCTGTTTTATTCCCATTGCTGTCTGCGGGCTGTGGGAATTTCACCTGTCAAACCAAACTTTCCCTCTCTGATGTGCACTTTGTTCTGTTTCCCAGATTCGTCACAATGCCTATTGTCCCGTCCTTCTCTTTCCTTTTTCTTCTCCATTTTGCCATCTGTCTCTTATGATTTATAAGGGGAAAAAAGTTGTTTTGTTAGAGGGCCAGGTTAGAAGTCATTGTATAATTTGTAGGCTTTGTAATGATTGAATGCAAGCGTGGAAATTTAGGCTGAACTCTCTATCAAAAGGAAAAACGTGGAGGAAAAGGGAAAAATCAGGAGGGAGGATTGCTTCATGCATTATTTATCTCGACCTTTTAGGGGAGAAGGAACTCCCCCATTCTTTCAAGAGATTAAAAATAAATCAACAGACTGAAAACCTAAGCAGACACGGAGCATTATCAGGATCAGCCACACACGTGTTCCCTTCTATTTATTATAAAGAAATTTTTCATGGGAAAAGTATGTATTTTTTGTATATTTTACAGAGTTTATTCTAGTATGTATTTACATCTTGAACAAAAAATTGTTCTTGTGATTAAACTATAAATAAAATATATAATTTTCATAATTTTTCTGTGTTGTATTCTAACTTTTGCCTGCTTTTGTGGTTTTTAGAAGAATGTGTTGTGCCTTCCTGAAATTCTCCCTGTAGCAAATTGAGTTAGAGTACTTGTATTTTTCATCAGTGTTTGTGTGCAGAATTTCGCTGACACATAAAGTCTAAGAGATCACAAGAAGCTGAATCATATTTGAGACATTAACACTGACATCAGAGTGTAACTGCATACAAACAAAACTTGATTTTTAAGAAATCAATTTCTGAATGAACAAGATCAGTAAAAAGGGGGGGAGGGTTAAAAGATAATTAAATCATGATAAGTTCCAAAGTTCAGAAACCTTGATGTAAAAAAAAAAAAAAAAAAAGTGGAGTTGAAATTTCTTGTGAGAATGTGTAGAGAAATGCTTCTTATACTTTGAGTTTCAGTTATCACCTGTGAACTATAGGGACTGGACAGTGATTTCCAAGGTCCCTTCCAGCTCTTACATCTGTGATATATTTATAATTCATTATTGGAAGCTGATTTTGTATTAGCCACTTTAACAAACTTGTTGGTTTTAAAAGTAAATTCCTGGAGAAAAAATATTCAGAGTGAGCTGGGATAAAATTGCATCTGAGGCAAATAGCTAAGCTTTCCATTTTTGTTAAAATAATTACATAGTCAAAACTTAGAGAGAAAGCAAAAATGGTTTCCTAATCTCCCCAACACATAACTCTGTAATTTGCACTTCAATTTCCAAAGCAGAAGTGAATAGCATCATGGGTCAAAGATGACCAAGTGAAGGTTGACCACATTCTAGGGTTAAGCCCCTTCCTTGGTGGAGGGTGGCCACTGGACAACACAAGCTAGAAAAAAAAAATCACCTTAGCAAGGAAATGTTGGTTGTTCATGCTCCCCTCCCTCCCCAATGAACTTCATATCTGCTTCTGGTTTGGGCTAAATCTTCCACTCCTCTGCATTAAGCAACAATAATTTCTCCTGAGATATCTATCTGAAACTACTCCTCCTCTCTACCCATATGGAAAATATTAAGTGTTTAGTATCTTAATAACCATTTTTTTTTAATCAAAGGGAGAACCAAGCCAGGGGTTCGCTTTGTTTTGTTTTCATAGCTGGACAGAAAAGAGACCTGTTGGAAAACCCTTCTAATTTAAAGATTGTGCTATTCCTAGCCACTCTTGATTATCTGATATGAGGAGACAGTGCTTCTCTTTAATATTCACAGTTATGTTTCTAGTGTTTAAAAAGCTAAGCTGCGAGTAAAACAATTTTAGTAGGGTAGTTTTAAAACATCACAGTTTTAATGCCAAATAATTGTTCTAGTGATGATGCTTATGAAAATATATGGTGCTTCTTTTGGAAATTTGCCAAAGAAACATTTCATGGCATAGGTCTGTGGAGACAAACTCTCAGGGCAGTTAGTCTCCCAAGACTATGGGAAACCTCCTCAATTGGTGGGGTGATCCCATAGACAGGTGACTCTAATTGTTTAGCTGGAGAGGCATGGATGCCGAGATGGTCCAATAACCACAGCTTTGAGTAAGGGCAATACGGCGAACGAGCAGCCGCGCCTACACAGGACCTGCGGCGCGTTTAGCTGCAGCTTGTAGGTCCCCATACACGTCAGCAGCATGTCATCCATGGCTGGAATTCCGTCTACCATTTGTAACCTATACTCAGGCTATCCCTTCCTCATCTAGAGCAGACCTTATTTTACACTAAATTGGTGCAATTATTTTTATGGCGTCCAATCTCTTTCCGCGGTTAAGGATGATGATCTTTCTGCCCCACTTCGCGCAGGGAAGTCGCGCAGCAACTTCCATAGCCTGTCCTTTACCCCCCTCTGTAAGAATGAGAATTACAGGGTGGAGGCCGCTGCTTCTGCAGTAGGGAATATAGTCGCCCTTCCCTTTGGCCCATTTCCTCCCCACGTTACGACCACAACGGGATGCGCTGGGTCTGTCTGCATCGAGCGGGCTGGTGGGCGGCTGAGCAGCCACTCTTTCTCTGGCAGCTCCCGGATGGCAAACGTTTCAAACAAGACCAAGGAGATGTTCTTCCAATGCCAGCCAGTCCCACACCGCCAGAGTTGCTAGATCTTTCCAGCGCCAACGGGTGCGCTGCGCGTGTTTACCTAAGGGCAGAGAGGTGCGAAGGTTGCTCCTGTCCTCTTTGGAAACTTCGCTTCGACGCCGTCAGGGTTCCGGTACTGGTCGTATTTATTTGTTCTGAACTGCCCAGGCCTTGTTACCAGACTAATTTTTCCTTCACCAGACTGTAAATAAATCCAGCTGAGGGCCAACAAGGAGGAAAAAAGCAGCAGAGGGACGGGCTGCCAACTGCTGGGCCCACCGCGGGACCCCGGCCCAGGCTCAGCCGAGGCGCGAGGCGAGAGCAGGGCTGAGGAGCCGGGAGTCCGGCCGCACCTGAGCAGGGGTCGGGTGGGCGCCCTCCGGGGCCGAGCCTTGCAGGCCGGGCAGAGGCGAGGGCACCGGAAGGCCCCGGGCGGCCTTGTCTCGGAGAGAGC